>NC_135990.1:177414-477414 GCF_053455715.1 Rhinoraja longicauda
CTCCTTCTTTCAATGGAGCCCGTATCCCGGTGAGTGTGGTCGTTATTTACAGGGGGTTTTGGAGACTGTGGACGGGCGCCTCAATCCGCTTCAGTACAAGTGGGGTCCAGTGCAGTGTGTGGCCAACACGGGACTGGATTGTTTGGGTGGTGGAGCAGCATCGTCTGTAATTAACTGTGAACATGCATCAGTGCGCTGCCGCACCACCGTTCAGTCTGAGAGACAGATTCATGGAGAACAGGCCTGTATCGTGGTTTCTTGGCACAGCAGGTAGTGCAGCTGCCCCACAGCTCCGGTGGCCTAGGTTTGACCCTAGCGTCTGGTGTGTGCGTTCTCCCTGTGATGGTGGGTTTTATCCGGAGCTCAGACGTGTTGGTTGGGAGGTTACTGGTGGCACAGGTGGGGGTGAGATGGTAACAGCAATGGGACCGCGGGGCATTGAGAGCTAAACAAGCTGCTTGTTACTTGAGAAAGATGAAGTGTGAAGCAGACTGGTCAGTAGCCAGTGAGACGGACGGCACCTGGATGGGATGGAACCTTTGCGCTGCTGGCACTGGTGGTTTGAGCTCTGCCCAAACAATCCCTTCCTTATGTAACGAGAAAATAATTTACAACACAATTGCTGAGCCAGCAAAGCCATCCAGGTGTGGCGGGGTCCAGGTGTGGCGTGGTCCAGGTGTGGCGGGGTCCAGGTGTGGCGGGGTCCAGGTGTGGCGGGGTCCGCCTACACACACAGGTGAGCGGGTGGTGATTAGGAGCAGTGTTTGTGCTGGAGGGGGAGGCTGATGGTTCCGCCTGCTTTGTTGCAGATGTGGTGTTGGCATCATTGGACCGGCTGTGCACTGGTGCGTATGGCCAACATTAAACCGGGCATGCAGCTGCGGAAACACGATAGAAGGTAGGGAGGTGGTGTCCCACCCACCCTGTCCCCACTCACCCTGTCCCCACCCACCCTACCCCCACTCACCCTGTCCCCACCCACCCACCCTACCCCCACTCACCCTGTCCCCACCCACCCTACCCCCCACTCACCCTACCCCCACTCACCCTGCCCCCACTCACCCTGTCCCCACTCACCCTGTCCCCACTCACCCTGTCCCCACCCACCCACCCTACCCCCACTCACCCACCCTACCCCCACTCACCCTGTCCCCACTCACCCTGTCCCCACCCACCCACCCTACCCCCACTCACCCTGTCCCCACCCACCCTGTCCCCACCCACCCTGTCCCCACCCACCCACCCTACCCCCACTCACCCTACCCCCACTCACCCTGTCCCCACTCACCCTGTCCCCACCCACCCTACCCCACTCACCCTGTCCCCACTCACCCTGTCCCCACCCACCCTGTCCCCACCCACCCACCCTACCCCCACTCACCCTGTCCCCACCCACCCTACCCCCACTCACCCTATCCCCACCCACCCACCCTACCCCCACTCACCCTGTCCCCACCCACCCTACCCCCACTCACCCTGTCCCCACCCACCCTACCCCCACTCACCCTGTCCCCACCCACCCATCCAACCCCCACTCACCCTGTCCCCACCCACCCTGTCCCCACCCACCCTGTCCCCACCCACCCACCCAACCCCCACTCACCCTGTCCCCACTCACCCTGTCCCCACCCACCCTACCCCCACTCACCCTGTCCGCCCCCACCCACCCTACCCCCACTCACCCTGTCCGCACCCACCCACCCTACCCCCACTCACCCTGTCCGCCCCCACCCTACCCCCACTCACCCTGTCCGCCCCCACCCACCCACCCTACCCCCATTCACCCTGTCCGCGCCCCACCCACCCACCCTACCCCCACTCACCCTGTCCGCCCCCACCCACCCTACCCCCACTCACCCTGTCCGACCCCACCCACCCTACCCCCACTCACCCTGTCCGCCTGGACCTGGAATGTCAGCTGATTACAAGCACACGAGTGATCTGGAGCTAAAAACCGACACTGGAGGAATTCAGTGAGAGGGAAAGACTGGATCAGGATTGGATGGCCTGGTTGTGGGGTCTCAACCCGAAACGTCAAGCGTTGGTTTGTTTCCACAGATGCAGTCTGACCCACTGTTCCTACTGGCCTTTTTTTTGCAGCATCTGATTATTCATCCTTGCCTTGTAATGGAGGCAACCAACATGCAAATCTGGCAAACTCACCAAGAAAGCTTTGTCGTAGAAAGTGCTGTCTACCTGGGGTACAGTCCCTGAAGGTGTGAGTCTACCTGGGGTTCAGTCCCTGAAGGTGTGAGTCTACCTGGGGTACAGTCCCTGATGTGACTTTGTCAATGAACCTTTCTTCCTTTCTGTTAGGATGCTGCAGGCGATCGCCCAGAGTCACCCTGACAAGAGTGGGGTCTTTAAGTCAGATCTGGACAAGAGTTTGCCCAGAGTGCTGGAGGTGCAGGCTGCACTGGTCAGGCTAAAGCAGCTGTGTATCAATGGTGAGCTGTGATTCCAACGACCCCCTTACATTCCAGCATCTGTTTCGCATCACCCATCCCACCAAGTCATTGTGAGTTGTGAGTTGTGGTGAGATTGGTTTTTGTGAGTTGTTGCAGCTGATCGTACACCATTTGTGTGTTCTGGTCGTGGCTGCTTGCCCTGTGATAGTTGGACGTCAGGCATGTGATGGGAGGTTCACAGCTGATTCCGCTATCCTTAAGAGCTCTATCCAGCTCTCTCTTGAATGCATTCAGAGAATTGGCCTCCACTGCCTTCTGAGGCAGAGAATTCCACAGATTCACAACTCTCTAACTGAAAAAGTTTTTCTTCATCTCCGTTCTAAATGGCCTACCCCTTATTCTTAAACTGTGACCCCTGGTTCTGGACTCCCCCAACATTGGGAACATGTTTCCTGTCTCGAACGTGTCCAACCCCTTAATAATCTTATATGTTTCGATAAGATCCCCTCTGATCCTTCTAAATTCCAGTGTATACAAGCCTAGCCGCTCCAGTCTTTCAATATATGACAGTCCCACCATTCAGGGAATTACCCTAGTAAACCTATGTTGCACGCCATCAATAGCAAGAATATCCTTCCTCAAATTTGGAGACCAAAACTGCACACAGTACTCCAGGTGCGGTCTCACTAGGGCCCTATACAACTGCAGAAGGACCTCTTTGCTCCTATACTCAACTCCTCTTGTTATGAAGGCCAACATTCCATTGACTTTCTTCACTGCCTGCTGTACCTGCATGCTTTCTTTCAGTGACTGATGCACTAGGACACCCAGATCTCGTTGTACGTCCCCTTTTCCGAACTTGACACCATTCAGATAATAATCTGCCTTCCTATTCTTACCACCAAAGTGGATAACCTCACACTTATCCACATTAAACTGCATCTGCCATGCATCCGCCCACTCACACAACCTGTCCAAGTCACCCTGCAACCTCATAGCATCTTCCTCACAGTTCACGCTACCACCCAGCTTTGTATCATCTGCAAATTTGCTAATGGTACTTTTAATCCCTTCATCCAAGTCATTAATGTCACTGCCTGCCATTCTGAAAGGGACCCATTTATCCCCACTCTTTGCTTTCTGTCTGCCAACCAATATTCTATCCATGTCAGTACCCTACCCCCAATACCATATGCTCTAATTTTGCCCACTAATCTCCTATGTGGGACCTTGTCGAAGACTTTCTGAAAGTCGAGGTACACCACATCCACCGGCTCTCCCCTGTCAATTTTCCTAGTTACATCCTCAAAAAATTCCAGAAGATTAGTTAAGCATGATTTCCCCTTCGTAAATCCATGCTGACTCGGAACGATCCTGTTACTGCTATCCAAATACTCTGCAATTTCGTCTTTTATAATTAACTCCAGCATCTTCCCCACCACTGATGTCAGACTAACCGGTCTATAATTTCCCGGTTTTCTCTCTCCCTCCTTTCTTAAAAAGTGGGATAACATTAGCTACCCTCCAATCCACAGGAACTAATCCTGAATCTATAGAACATTGGAAACTGATCACCAATGCGTCCACAATTTCTCGAGCCACCTCCTTAAGTACTCTGGGATGCAGACCATCAGGCCCTGGGGATTTATCAGCCTTCAGTCCCATCAGTCTACCCAACACCATTTCCTGCCTAATGTGAATCTCCTTCAGTTCCTCCGTCACCCTAGGATCTCTTGCCACTAGAATATCTGGGAGATTGGATCTGTCTTCACTAAGGAAGATACAAACAAAGTACCGGTTCAACTCGTCTGCCATTTCCTTGTTCCCCATAATAAATTCCCCTGTTTCTGTCTTCAAGGGACCCACATTTGCCTTGACTATTTTTTTCCTCTTCACATACCTAAAAAAGCTTTTACTATCCTCCTTTATATTATTGGCTAGCTTACCCTCGTACCTCATCTTTTCTCCCCGTATTGCCTTCTTAGTCATCTTCTGTTGCTCTTTAAAAGAGTCCCAATCCTCTGGCTTCCCACTCTTCTTTGCTATGTTATACTTCCCTTTTATTTTTATGCTGTCCTTGACTTCCCTTGTCAGCCACGGGTGCCTCTTACTCCCCTTAGAATCTTTCCTCCTCTTTGGGATAAATTGATCCTGCAACTTCTGCATTATTCCCAGGAATACCTGCCATTGCTGTTCCACCGTCTTCCCTGCTAGGGCCTCCTTCCAGTCAAATCTGTCCAGCTCATGCCTCTGTAATTCCCTTTGCTATACTGTAATACTGACACTTCCGATTTTCCCTTCTCCCTCTCAATTTGTAGAGTAAAACTTATCATATTGTGATCACTGCATCCTAATGGTTCTTTTACTTCGAGTCCCCTTATCAGATCGGGTTCATTACACAACACTAAATCCAGAATTGCCTTCTCCCTGGTAGGCTCCAGTACAAGCTGTTCTAAGAATCCATCTCGGAGACACTCCACAAACTCTTTTTCCTGGGGTCCATTACCAACCTGATTTTCCCAGTCTACCTGCATGTTGAAATCTCTCATAACCACCGTAGCATTACATTTGCAACATGCCAATTTTAGCTCTTGATTCAACTTGCACCCTATGTCGAGGCTACTGTTTGGGGGCCTGTAGATGACTCCCATTAGGGTCTTTTTACCCTTACAATTCCTCATTTCTATCCATACTGATTCTACATCTCTTGATTCTATGTCACCCCTTGCAAGGGACTGAATATCATTCCTTACCAACAGAGCAACCCCACCCCCTCTGCCCACCTGTCTGTCTTTTCTATACGTTGTGTACCCCTAAATATTCAGTTCCCAGCCCTGGTCCTCTTGTAGCCATGTCTCAGTGATCCCTACAACATCATACTTGCCCATGACTAACTGAGCCTCAAGCTCATCCACTTTATTTTTTATACTTTGCGCATTTAAATACAACACTTTAACTTCTGTATTCACCTCCCCTCTCACACCGGTCACAATTGGCCCTGACCTTACTCTCTTATCCCATCTAGAACTTCCCTTCCCATTTATTCGAGAGTCCTTTGCAATTTCTCCTGTATTCGCTTCCCCTTTAACTCCATCTTCATATTCCCAGTTTGTCAACCCCTCCCCCCCACTACTTAGTTTAAAGCCACACGTGTAACACTAACAAATCTGCCTGCCAGAATGTTTGTCCCCCTGCTGTTAAAGTGTAACCCGTCCCTTTTGTACAGGTCACCCCTACCCCAGAAGAGATCCCAGTGGTCTAGAAATCTAAATCCCTGCTCCCTGCACCAGCCACTCAGCCATACATTTATATCCCCGATCTCTCTGTTCCTGCCCTCACCAGCACGAGGTAAAGGTAGCAGTCCAGAGACAACCACCCTCGACGTCCTACTTCTCAGTCATCTTCCTAACTCTCTAAACTCACGTTGCAGTATCTCCTCCCTCTTCCTCCCGACGTCGTTCGTGCCCACGTGCACAACTACATCCGGTTGATCGCCTTCCCTCGCCAGGATGTTCTGAAGCCGCTCCGTGATGTCTTGAACCCTGGCACCAGGGAGGCAACAGACCATCCTCGAGTCCCGCCTGCCGCCACAGAATCTGCTGTCCGTACCTCGGATAATGGAGTCACCCACTACTATGGCTCTTCCTGACTTCGGTCTCCCCGGTCGAGTCTCCTTGCCTGGATTAGAGCCGCCAACCTGTCCGCCGCTCGGACTGGAAGCGTCTTCTGCCCCGACAGCTCCCAAGAGGCAGCAACGCCCAGTCAGCCTGGGGTGGGACTAGGAATGTACAGTTTATGGTGTTGCCTGTGCTGGCTGCCCTTGTCCATGTTGTCCATCCAAACCCCCCCCGAGATCTGAGATGGCTGCACAGCATTTTGGTTGCGATGTAATTGTATCAAATGTAATCTGTCACATTTAGATTCATTTGAAGAAACGGATGAGAAGTGGCTGTCATCTCTAGAGAACACACGGTGGTTGGAATATGTCAGGTGAGAACAGGGAGCAGGCGGGGGGGGGGGGGGGAGGGAGAAGGAGGAAATGTGGGGCGGGAAGGGTGTGGGCGATTCCACACCCCCCTCTCCCCCACGTCGCCCCTCTCCCCCACACCCCTCTCTCCCCCACACCCCTCTCCCCCACACCCTTCTCTCCCCCACACCCTTCTCTCCCCCACACCCTTCTCTCCCCCACACCCTTCTCTCCCCCACACCCTTCTCTCCCCCACACCCTTCTCTCCCCCACACCCTTCTCTCCCCCACACCCCTCTCTCCCCCACATCCCTCTCTCCCCCACATCCCTCTCTCCCCCACATCCCTCTCTCCCCCACACCCTTCTCTCCCCCACACCCCTCTCCCCCACACCCCTCTCTCCCCCACACCCCTCTCTCCCCCACACCCCTCTCTCCCCCACACCCTTCTCTCCCCCACACCCCTCTCTCCCCCACACCCTTCTCTCCCCCACACCCCTCTCCCCCCACATCCCTCTCTCCCCCACATCCCTCTCTCCCCCACACCCTTCTCTCCCCCACACCCTTCTCTCCCCCACACCCTTCTCTCCCCCACACCCTTCTCTCCCCCACACCCTTCTCTCCCCCACACCCCTCTCCCCCACACCCCTCTCTCCCCCACACCCCTCTCCCCCACACCCTTCTCTCCCCCACACCCTTCTCTCCCCCACACCCTTCTCTCCCCCACACCCTTCTCTCCCCCACACCCTTCTCTCCCCCACACCCCTCTCCCCCACACCCCTCTCTCCCCCACACCCCTCTCCCCCACACCCTTCTCTCCCCCACATCCCTCTCTCCCCCACACCCTTCTCTCCCCCACACCCTTCTCTCCCCCACACCCTTCTCTCCCCCACACCCTTCTCTCCCCCACACCCTTCTCTCCCCCACACCCTTCTCTCCCCCACACCCTTCTCTCCCCCACACCCCTCTCCCCCACACCCTTCTCTCCCCCACACCCTTCTCTCCCCCACACCCCTCTCTCCCCCACACCCCTCTCTCCCCCACACCCCTCTCTCCCCCACACCCTTCTCTCCCCCACACCCTTCTCTCCCCCACACCCCTCTCTCCCCCACACCCTTCTCTCCCCCACACCCTTCTCTCCCCCACACCCCTCTCTCCCCCACACCCCTCTCCCCCACACCCCTCTCCCCCATGTCACCCCTCTCCCCCACACCCCTCTCTCCCCCACACCCCTCTCTCCCCCACACCCCTCTCCCCCACACCCTTCTCTCCCCCACACACCTCTCTCCCCCACACCCCTCTCTCCCCCACACCCCTCTCTCCCCCACACCCCTCTCCCCCACGTCGCCCCTCTCCCCAGCATCCACAGGGCTGTCTGACCGGGTGCTTTGTCGTACCAACAACGTGTGTCCATCTGTCCACAGACTGTTCCTCAAACACTCTGCTGAGCTCACCCAGTGGATGTACAACAAGAATATTTCTGTCATCCTTCAAGGTAAGTAATGCATTATTATAGTTAACGTGTGTTGTATGTTGTAAGTTGTACATGGTTGTGGTTAACAGCGGGTGTGGCATGTTGTAGGTTGTACATGGGTGTGGTTAACACGTGTGGAATCGTTGTGGGATGGGCGACTGGGCCCTGAGTCTATGTTGGGGGAAGTATAATTGTGATGACAGAAACTCAACGTTGATTGGAGGCTGTTTTCAGGCCACGGGAGGTTTAACTGGACTTTATCAGACTTTATATTTATATTCATAGTTATATTTTTGCACTTTATCCTTCATTCTTAATCTGAACACTGGGTGGCTTGGTCGGATTCACATCTAGTATTTTTCTTTGGATAACACGCAAACTAAAGCTTTTCACTGCACATGACATAAATTAACCTAAACCAAAGGTAGGATGCTTTTAAAAGAGAAAAAGCAAGAGTTCAGGGCTGACATATCCCTGTCAGGGTGAAGGGTGATGCTGGCGAGATTGAGGAACGGTTGACAAGTGATATTGGGGAAAAGGTGTGTGTGAGGTGCAGTGCAGGCAGGTGGGATAAGGAGGAGGTGTTGTAGATGGTGTGTGTGTGGTGTACCAGGTGTGGGCGGGGAAGGGAGGAGGTATGTGTGTGTGTGTGGGGTAGGTGTGTGCGGTGCGTGTGTGTGCAGTGTGGGGTGAGCCAGTGCTGTTACAGACTGTTCCGTTGGCAGAGGAGGTGTGTGTGTGCGGTGTGTGTGTGTGAGGTGTGTGTGTGTGAGGTAGGTGTGTGTGCGATGTGGGGTGTGTGCGTGCGTGGTGCGGTGTGGGGTGAGTCAGTACTGTTACAGACTGTTCCGTTGGTAGAGGAGGTGTGTGTGTGTGAGGTAGGTATGTGGGGTAGGTGCGTGTGTGCGGTGTGGGGGGTGTGTGTGTAGCGTGGGGTGAGCCAGTGCTGTTACAGACTGTTCCTTTGGCAGAGGAGGTGTGTGTGTGTGAGGTAGGTATGTGTGGGGTGGGTGCGTGTGTGGGGTGCGTGTGTGTGGGGTGCGTGTGTGCGTGGTGCGGTGTGGGGCATGTGTGCAGTGTGGGGTGTGTGTGTGCGGTGTGGGGTGAGCCAGTGCTGTTACAGACTGTTCCTTTGACAGAGGAGGAGGGGAGGGACCTGAGCTGCGTGGTTGCCTCCGTCATGCAGCTGATGTTGGACCCGCATTTCCGCACCACCCGGGGGTTCCAGAGCCTGGTGCAGAAGGAGTGGGTGGCCGCTGGTCATCGTTTCCTGGACCGCTGCAACCATCTGGGCCACTCGGACAAGGAGGAGGTGAGTATCACCTTGGCATTGAGGCAGAGTGTAGATCCCCGCAGAGGGGGAGAGGCTGTGAACAGACAGGTCACTGAACAGCTGCTGGGAACATCAGTGGAGGGGTGAGGCACCGGGCTGTGAGCAGGGGTCGGTTACACAGGGGTGAGCTGCCACAGCTGAGGAGCACCCAGGCCAATGTGGACCAGTACAGTGCAGTTCCATCTTCACCCCTTATCCCACCAACTGGCTGATAATATACGGCATGTTTGGTGGGCGGTGAGAGAAGTCTAGCAGCAAATATAAAAGGCAATCCAAATATATTCTGTAGGCATGTGAACAGGTAAAGAGGTACCAGAGGAGATGAGATTGGTCAGAGACCCAAAGGGAAATGTATTTGTGGAAGCAGTGACTGGTTGTAACAGAGTACTTCTCATCAGAGGGTAATGCTGTGAAGGAAGATGCTGCTGGAGTCTCGGTGAGAGACGTGTTTGATAAAGTTGCCAGGAAGGCTACTGCTACTGAGGGAGGGATGGCAGAGGATCACACACAGAGGATCACACACACTCACACAAACATGCCTGAGGATTGGAGCATCACAATGTTCACCCAGGTGCAACACTGGTCTAACTACACGCACTTGTCTGTTGCCACCGAAAGGTCAGTTCAATCTTAGTGATGGAAAATTCCAGCAAAGTTATCAGTCGCTTGGACATGTGGGTTGGTTAGGGAAAGCCAGTGCAGTCTAGATAAATACCACTTGGTTGAGCTGCTGCAAGTAAGAATTTCATTGTTCGATCTGGGACATATGACAATAAAACACTCGACTCAATATTCACAGATGAGTTGGAGTCTGAAGCACGCGGCATTGCCTCCAAACTAGCCGATGACAAAATATGTGGAGACGTAACGGACTGAGACAACGACAGCAAAGAGATGAATGGACAGGCTGTGGACTGGGCAGGGAAGTGGCGGGTGGAAGTTAATGCTGAGAAATGTGTGCAAGAGAGAACAAGGCACACATTTGGCAAGGATGGGAGTCAATGATCGATGTGGATGAATGACAACAGCAGGTGTGAGGCAGAGAGGTGGAGAGGCTTCTGGACACCCTGGGCTCTACTCATTTAAGAGCCGGTTATGATGAGAGAAAACACTTACACGGATATAACAGAGAAGCGACTGTGACCAGGATGATTATTGCAGATTCTGTTTGTATTCTTGTCAGTTTCCTCTGTTCAATAAGTTATTGATGTTTGTATAACACAAGCCTTTGGCTGCAATGGGAGATGAGACAGTTGACACTGAAATCTTCACTTGTAGTGCGACTGTTTAAGGGTTAACAGTGTGCATTTACGAACAGTGCCCTGTGGAAGGGTGAGTGTGTCGTGTACCACAGTGTAAGTGTGTGTTTGTGTACCGCAGTGTAGGTGTGATGGTGTGTCTCTACCACAGTGTAAATGTGAGTGTGTCTCTACCACAGTGTCCCGTGTTCCTGCTCTTCTTGGATTGTGTGTGGCAGTTACTGCAGCAATTCCCAGCTGCCTTTGAGTTCACTGAGACCTACCTGACCGTATTGTACGACAGCACCAGGATCTCCCTGTTTGGCACCTTCCTCTTCAACAGCCACCACCAGAAGGTGCAGCAGAGCCAGGTGAGTGCCGTATGTGTTGGTCACCCTCCCTCCCTCCCTCCCGAACACCTCCCTCTTGTAGTTCTCCTGCTTGTCCCCGCTACCGTTGAATAAAGGAACGCGTAGTTATCCTCCAGATACGGTAATGGCATGTAAAAGGCTTTTCGATGGGGACAAGGATATGGAGGGATATGCAAACAGAGATTAGTTTAACCTGACATTCATTTCGGCACGGATATGGTGGGCTGAAGGGCCTGTCCTGCTCTGTGTTCTATTTGTAAGTGTGCTGATCAGCAGCAGTTTGAAGTGTGATCATTGTATTTAATCTCATTCTCTGCAGGATTTAGCGTCCAACGATAATCTCCAGTGTGAAGGGAAGTGCCTGGAGCTGCCGCCAGTGTGGAACTGGTCACTGCAGTTCACAGACAAGGACCTGACCCTCTTCAACAACCCCCTGTACATCGGCAAGAATGTCAGCTGTGTGCAGAATGGGACAATCAAATCCTTCAAAAAAGCAAAGGTGAGAGAGCCTCGAACCTCCTGGTGAGATTGTTTCTCCATGTACCCACCTCATCCCTGGCAAGGATCGGCTTTGTTCAACGTTGCTAACTGGAGTTTTCTTTGATCAGCTGGTAAAACCGAACCAGATTTTTGCAACTTCAGTGACCCCAGAGAACTTTCAACACCGTTAGTGCATCTGCCACCACCATCCCAGCCAATGTATTCTAGACCCCCATCACTCTCTGTGTGAAATAAACTTACCCTGCATTAAACTTTCACCCTCTCGTCTTAAATGTGCTCTAATATTCAACCTTTACTGTAGAATCCCTTGTGATTTTCCTGAACCGTGTCACCATATCCATCTCATGCCATCCGTCTCTTTGCCCTCCTGATTTCCCTCGCGTGCACTCATACATAGAAACATACAAAGTAGGTGCAGTAGGAGGCCATTCGGCCCTTCGAGCCAGCACCGCCATTCAATACGGTCATGCCTGATCATCCAGAATCAGTACACTATTCCTGCATTTTCCCCACATCCCTTGATTCTTTTAGCCCCAAGAGCTAAATCTAACTCTTGAATACATCCAGTGACTTGAGTACATTTCCTGTACTTGTCAACTGATATGCCTGATCCCAAACTGCCTAAATCAGACCTTTGCCCTCCTTTCTTCTGACCAGATTCTTCATATCTCTCACCAATCAGGACCCTAAACCTGCCAGCCTTACCCTACACCCTAACAGGAACAAGGGCAAGATTTAATAGGTACCTCACGGCATCATTTCATTCAAAGGACGGTGGGTGTATGGAATGGTCTGGGCTGCCAGAGGAGGTAGTTGAAGCAGGTAGAATAACAACATTTTAAAGACATTTAGTCAGATATATTGATAGGAAAGGTTTAGAGAGATATGGGGCCAAATGCTGGCAAATGGGTCTGGCATAGATGGGGCATCTCGGTTGGCATGGATAAGTTGGGCCGAAGGGCCTGTTTCCGTGCTATGATGACCGTTGCTATTGCACTTTTAACAGCCTCGTGTTTTACCTGCAGCCTTAATGAAATGGCCGGTGCAAGTTCCTGCCTTACTGCCCAGTCCTATCCTTCCCCATAACTAGTTTTAGGTTTAAAACTAATCGCACTCTGATGCCAAAGTGCTCCCCCATTGCCACTCCTGTCAGTGTTCCAGAGAGGAGGTTTGGTGTTGTGCCCCCTCTCCCTGAGAGGATGTTCGGTGTTGTGCGCCCTCTAGTCTGGTCCTCTGCGTTTAAGGGCACATTTAACAAACTCCACTCCGTTGCCTTCTGGGTGACCCAGTCAATGTCATGCAATGTCTTGCCACTTTAAAGGTCCTGTTGCGATATTGTCGTTGTTGTTGGTACGTGAGTGTGTCTGGGGTTGTGGGTACTCTGGGAACCTGGGTCTATTGTCAATGACATTCCTGATCAATTCTGAGGCACAAGGAACTGCAGATGTTGGAATCATTAGCAAACACAAAGTGCTGGAGGATCTCAGCAGGTCAGGCAGCACCTGTGGAGGGAATTGACAGATGGCATTTCCCGTCAGGTCCCTTCTTCAGGCTGAAGTTGAAGGGTCCTGAGCTGAAGACAGAGGCAGGGTGGTTACTGTGGAGGAGCACAGGTGGGGTGGCAACAAGGTGGCCTCACACACCTGGGCTGAGAAGCCAGCAGGTTTCTGGACCAGTGGCTTCAGCTGGAGAAGCTGCTGTGGGCCAGGTGGTGAATGCTGGACACTGTCGGGACCACTTTGTGTTGCCAGGTGCAGGGACACAGAATAACGATTACTTTGTGCTTAATTCCTCAGAAGAACCTCTCGTCGTGCATCTGCTCCGTGTACACGGTGAAGAAAGGACAGCTCAGCAATCAGCCGGACTTCTTCTCGCGTAAGAACTCGACGACACAAAGACCAAGCCGTGACCTGGAGCTGGACGAGAGCCTGGATCGGTACGTGGAGCGCTGCTTCAGAGACTGGTTCTCGAAGCCCCTGGACCTGCACGGACTGATCTTGCCATACATGGGCTCCCCTCACACCCGGCTCTGGAGGCAGTGCTATCTGCGATGGATCCCTGAGGCTCAGATCACCAACGGAGGTTTCATCAGTGCCTTCCACCAGATCTCACTGCTGGCTGACAACATCGAGACCCTGCAGAACTGTCTCCGCCACTACCACCACCCTCTGCTCACGGGCTCACACGCCAACAAGCCCAGGATGTACTTCCGGAACGAGGACTTTGGTGAAGTGGGAATGCCCCACTGTTTCTCCTCGTCCTTCCCCTTCTCGCCCATCGGGAATCTCTGCCGACGGAGCATTCTGGGGACGCCACTCGGCAAATTCCTGCTGACCGCTGCCAGGATGTGGCCTTCCACAGAAACTCTGGCCAATGAAGACTGAGGTGATGATCCATCAGCGGTGAGGCCCTGACCTAATGAGCAGACTGATGCCTAACGAGTGTATTAACGTGATCCTATTGGACATTTGCACGAATATTTTTGAGGAAAAGGATGAAGGGAACAGCACTCTGTAAAGATCGACATCAGTGGGGACTTCAGACACGTGGACCCTGTCTTTCCTCGAAGCACAATAAGCTGCCAGGATTGCCTGCTTTAAGTCAGACCTCTGATCTTGTAAGAGGCGAGGGTGATGTAGTGGGTCGTACCTCTGGGCCCAGTGAGATGGGTCAGAGGTTTGCCTGCTGTATGGCTGCAATAAGGTCCTCAACAGCAGAAGCCTTGCACTGCTTGTAATCTCACTGCGTGCCTAAATGCAAGGTGTTCTGCAGCACTAAAACCCTCTCCTTAATTGCCATAGAGTTGACATACATTCAGATAATTTTTTTAAAAGCTATTCCTGCATAAAGTATTTTTGTAGATTGAAAGAGAGACCATTTCTGATCAGGTTGAATGCAACTGTTGGCAGCTCCACCTGGATGTTGTCTCTAGTGGTCCTGAATGCCCAGAGACAGGGTCTTACTGTGGGGTTATACACAGTAGAGGAATGTACACCTCAGCACTGCTGTAGCCAGAGATGCCTCTCACAGCTCTCCGTAGCTCATTACACAGCACAGTGCTTCTGGCACATTCATATTAGCTAATGAGACCTGAAATACAGAACAGTGACCACCTCATTTCAGAGCCGAAGCACATGGTCTATTGTTACCACTGTCCTACGCACTGACAGTACAGGCCCTGAAGGGGTGACTCTACCTGGGGTACAGGCCCTGAAGGTGTGACTCTACCTGGGGTACAGGCCCTGAAGGGGTGACTCTACCTGGGGTACAGGCCCTGAAGGTGTGACTCTACCTGGGGTACAGGCCCTGAAGGGTGACTCTACCTGGGGTACAGTCACTGAAGGTGCTGACTTCCCTTGCACCTAGGGAATAATTTGAAACTTTACTTGAGCAACTTTAAGTGCCTACTCTTGTAATTCTAAAGCGTGCCGTGCCCAGACTCCATTTTAAACACGCTCACGGCAACAGTATGAGGTTGTTTTCTGTGTCGCACTGCCATTGCAATGTAACTCTAACAGTGCACTACCATTGCAATGTAACTCTGACCACTTACACTGTTCTGTCTCAACTCTGGACCTGGCCAAAGGTCAGAACTCGCAGTCTGCCTAAACTAGTTTTTCTAAAGGTGTCTACTTTTTAAGTTAAGGCTGCCAGCTTTGCCAGGCTCCTTGCTGAGAATAGTCTGGCCAGTTTCAGGTTATTTACACCGGAGTTTCCTCTGCGTTACCTGTGTGTTGCAGACTGCACTCATTATCCTGAGTGAAGTCAGTGCCAGGGGACTGTCCGTGATGTAAGCCTAGACGTGAGTGGGAATGCTGTGGAGTTGGGGTGAGACTGTGAGGAAGGATGTGAAATCTGCATGTCTCCAGTGCACCATGAATCCTGGACTCCACACATTCACACCCAGTCCATCAGCATGCTGAAAACGCCCCAAATATTACATCTTTGCAGAAACGCTGGATGTGAAAAGCTGCTTAGACATCAAGAAAGGAATGCAGTTAATAGGGAAAATTCCTGCTTATTAAATGCAGCCTTTGCAAAGCTGGTCGAGCGGGGATGGTGGGTGGGTTGACATGGAGTTCTGGCAACAATCCTGACCCAGCACTAACCAGACTTTACTCAAAAATGCCGCTGATCTGCTCTTACTTGAGTTTGCACTTTATCTTTACTGCCTTTAACTCTTGAATAAGCAAGGACAATGTTGGACTAAGTGTTCATGCCAGTGATTGTGATCCTTCATTATAACGTACCCTCACGCCTGATGTGTTTGCTCTGGGATTCCACTGCAAGATTCTCTCATTATAATCACAACTTCCCTCTCTCCAGTAGCATTTAAGTAGGTTCTGAAAACTGAAACAAGTGCTGGGCAGGTTTGGGTCAACTGGCAGCTGGAGAGAGGGTACAGAACCAGCCTGGGGCTGTCTGTCTGTAACAGCAGCAAAGCCACCAAAACTGGTGCAGAACTGATCAGTCTCTGGAGGAGACTGGTTTTCTTAGCTATGGATTTAGTTTGAGATTTTCCACCGCACTATCGTTAGCTCACAGCGAGCGTTGTCTGTCCGCAGTTTTTGCCAATCTTGTGTTGTGTTCTCTCCCATAACTCTCCACCACTTGCAGATAGTTCACTCGTTATTTACGTTGGACGTGGGCATTTGTTTAAGGTACATGAAGTGATCGTTTCCCTGTCCTGTCGCACCTGCCTGAGCTTAAAATCTCCAAACATTTACCCTGGAAAGACCAAGAGGATTGGCTCCAATACCACAGCACGAACAAGACAAGTGTGAACCTTTGAACAGGGACTGTTTAGAAAGTATCTGCAATGGCTCACGATCAGTTTGTGGTGAAACCCATTTCTTTGATCAATCATTACAGCGTTTCAAATCCGAGATCGAGTTGTGTAGATTCAAGGGAAATATTCATAAATACTGGGACTGCTGCAGAAGTTGAAACGCAAGGAGCCCTGGGCTGGACAGTGCCTGACCCTGGGCTGGACAGTGCCTGACCCTGGTCTGGACAGTCTGACCCTGGTCTGGACAGTCTGACCCTGGTCTGGACAGTCTGACTCTGGGCTGGACAGTGTCTTGACAGCTGTATGACCAGTTTAAACCCTTCCGTTTTGATCTGTTTTATCTTCAGATTCCCTCCAGCGAATCAGTACATGAAATATTCCTGGTGGATTTTGTCACTTTGTGCCTTTTGTTAGTTTGATTATTTCTGTGTTTGGCTATTTATTCAACGCCTGCTTTTATTTAATGTCATGTTTCTGGGAGTGGATGAGGAAGGGGTGGGTTCACCTTGCCTGTGTTGCCTTGTATGTATCAAAGTTCCATCGTGTTTATCAATTCATCCAGAGTGCCTTAAGCAATAAATATATTAGTAAGTGTTTCTTACTGGAGTCCGTTTACTTACCGAACCTCCTATAGGATAACGTATATCACAGACTTGTGGTTTTGTGTTTAATTACTCCGCTATGTCGATCCCAGGTGAAGAGCAGTGGGGGTGGGTGGGGGGGGAGCCCAGGTACGACCCTTGGCTACTGACCACAGGGCAGTCTGGTCTGGCTGAGGGCGGTTTGTCTGACCCGCTGAGTTACTCCAGCTTTGCCTTTACGGTTTAAACCAGCATCTGCAGTTCCATCCAATGTGTTCAGGTAAGTCAGTGTATTAACCTGCCAGATGTGGGCTGTTTGTGACAGGTGTGGGCACATCTGCATTCCAGGCTGTCACGGGATTTCCAGTGGATCCAACAGTTCATGTCTATTGCGCTAGGATTTCCCACCAATGTACATTCATTTGTTTGGAGATTACTTGCCAAGAGAGAGGAGCAAAAAGGTCAGATATTTTAATGTATTGTTGTTAGTGGTTTAATAGTTTGGTTTCTCAAAGGCATTTTTAACGCATTATGGTTTAAAAATATTTTTTAATATTGAGTATTTTTTAAACTGTTACAAAGATTTGTCAGCCTTGCCACAGAGAGGCAGCTCTACTTGTGCTCTACAGTGAGGGGGGCCACTTGTTACTGCACCTTCTGCAGACACTTGCTGTGTCCGTGTTCACCTGAACCAGTTCTTCCAGTGGGAGCTGCCGTGTGGGCGGTGGGGTGAGTACAGCTGACCAATGGGCCGCTCCTCACGGTCGTTGGCACTGAGCATGGACTCCAATAATGTTTCTAAAATAATGGGACGAGATCGTGTCCAATTGTCCAGTTTACTAGATTGAGGGAATGTGGTGGTGTTTACCCAGAGAGTAACAAGGCAATGGGGTACTGGAGATAGACACAAAATGCTGGAGTAACTCAGCGAGACAGGCATCATCTCTGGAGAAGGAATGGGTGATGTTTCGGATCGAGACCCTTCTTCAGACTGCAGTCTGGCTACCCGACAGTGCTCGGTGCAAGCCTGGGTTCGCTAACTTGGGCACCTTGCTACGGCAAAGATCTGCCAGAATGAAAATTGGTGCAGAGCTTTAGGAAGTCATTCAGGTGGAAAGTGAAATGTTTGCATTGGTTCAGGGTGAGGTTTGGGATTGCTGGCTGCAGAATAAGTTTCTATTTTTACTAAAGTATTTTGGAAACGCAGGGGAGGAATCGTTGGGAGGGCATCTGTTAGTTTTTCATTTCGGCTGTATTTGTGAGTGATGTGGGATAAAGTGACAACATCCCTTTTGTTTCTAATGTCTGCTTCTAGAAAGTTCTCGATACTGATGTGATCTTTACAATACTGCTTTCCCTTTTACTCTCCTCAGTCTCACCTGAATTTTCTGTGTCAGTGATGGCAACAATATCATAGATCCCTGGGTAACTGAAGCTTTGAGTTAATCTACATTATTAGTTATACTTGTACAGTTTAACTCTGAGCTACTCGCTAGTTCTGCCAGCTGGACTTTGTGACTCCTCCTCTATCTCTTCATCTGAGCCTCCGACTCCAAAGCTTCTCCAAGGCTTGGACCAACATGGACCGTGACACCCTTCCTCTTCAGACACCAGGGAGGCAGTGTACCAACCTGGGGTATCTCTCAGAGCCACAGCAAAGCCCTGACACCCCCACTCATGACAGAATCTCTTCCCCTCACTCTCCCTCTTGTTCCCCCCCTCCCTGTGAGCAGCGGCCTGGGCAGTTGCTGCCGTCTCCCCCATTGTATACTCATTAGTGAGGGAGCCTCTCGGTGACTGCTGCCCCTCCCCCTCGCTGACTGCTGCCCCATCCCTCCCTCCCCCGCGCTGACTGCTGCCCCTCCCCCTCGCTGACTGCTGCCCCTCCCTCCCTCCCCCTCGCTGACTGCTGCCCCTCCACCTCCCTCCCTCCCCCGCGCTGACTGCTGCCCCTCCACCTCCCTCCCTCCCCCTCACTGACTGCTGCCCCTCCCCCTCCCTCCCTCCCCCTCACTGACTGCTGCCCCTCCACTTGCAATTTGATCGATTTGAACCTTTCTACAAGGGAAGGGTTCAGGGTTGACCATCAGAACAAGTAATTGGCCCAGTTTTGTGAGGAGCAGGAACTAACATCAAGGGGGGGCAGTGGGTGGTGGGAGCCCGGCACGGGAGGCAGAAGCTGTGCTCCTGAGTTGGTGTAAGAGCGACGTGACAAAGCAAGGGAATTAAAGATGTCAGCTGTTCGCAAGCCTTTGGTGGTAATTTTTATTTAGTATGAAAAGCTTCAGTGCGTTTTCCATCCGTCTCAATGATCACATTGTGCGCCCAGGACTGACCCGGTGACCATGACCTTCTGCACCAACCAGTCACCCTACAACCGAGGACGAGACTCTGACCTCTACCCTCTCGGCCCCAAGTGGAGTAACGTGAGCACGGCATGACCAGACATCCAACCCCAGCCCGACCCCCGTACCAGCTACACCGCCCCGTACCAGCCCGACTTTGCTATACCAGCCAAGCCCCTGTACCAGCTCGACCTCGCTGTGCGACTCAGTACTTGTCTCCGTGTCAGCTCTGGAGGATTTGTCAAATGTTGTTTAGATGATTCATTGCAAGTTGGGGGGGGGGGTGGTGTTGGGGGGAATGGGAGGTGGTGGGGGGAGTGGGAGGTGGTGGGGGGAGTGGGTGGTGTTGGAGAGAGTGGGAGGTGGTGGGGGGGTGGTGTTGGGGGGAGAGGGAGGTGTTGGGGGGAGAGGGAGGTGTTGGGGGGAGGGTGTTTAGTTTCGAGATACAGCGCGGAAACAGGCCCTTCAGCCCACTGAGTCCGCGCCGACCAGCGATCCCCGCATATTAACACTATCCTACACACACTAGGGACAATTTTTACATTTACCAAACCAATTAACCTACAAACCTGCACGTCTTTGGAGTGTGGGAGGAAACCGAAGATCTCAGTGAAAACCCACGCAGGTCACGGGGAGAACGTACAAACTCCGTACAGACAGTACCCGTAGTTGGGATCGAACCTGGGTCTCCGGTGCGGCATTCGCTGTAAGTAGCAGCAACTCTACTGCTATGCCACCATGTCGCCCACAAATGACTTGATGGGCCGAATGGTCTAATTCTGCTCCTATCATCTATGACCTTATGTACCAGCACTGCGAATAGATGA
Source organism: Rhinoraja longicauda (assembly GCF_053455715.1). Lineage (NCBI taxonomy): Eukaryota > Metazoa > Chordata > Chondrichthyes > Rajiformes > Arhynchobatidae > Rhinoraja > Rhinoraja longicauda. Next base: position 197,247 of record NC_135990.1, read on the forward strand.
TTGCTGTTCCTGCACAATAAACGATCTCTGTACTTACATTGCACAGTCAGTGAGTTTCTGCTCGGATGAGACAGTTGGGTAACTGACTGCAGGTGAGGTCTTGCCCGTGATGTTTGAGCGCTGGGGTCAGGGACAGAACAGAAGTATATGTCAGCGTGCCACCCCGCAGAGTTCTGCTGTGTGAGGCTGACGATGGTATATCAGCAGGGGTGACCCAGGTTAAGGTGGGTGTCGTTCCGTCACACGTGGTGTTGAAGGAGCAGGTCACGTTCACAGGCTGCCCTGCCACCATTTTAGCAGGGAATATCGTGGAGTGGGAGGTGTTGCGGGACTGGCACTGGCTTCAGCCGAGCTCCAGGCTGCGTGTTCCCACCACACTCACGTGGCAAACCTCGACGGCGGCCCCCAGCTTCTGCAGCCGATGCAGCCAGACCCTCTGCTTGGGCGACAACTGGTCACTCGGGCCTTTCACTTCCACCAACTGGGAGACAAGAGAAAGTAAACGTTTGGGTCAGAGGCAGGAAGTCAGGAACTGCCATTCATGTCACAGTGCCTGACTGAGATGTGCTGTAAACCGTGGAGAGATTCCCCCCTCCCCCCCTCACCTCCCCCCCCTCACCTTCTCCCCCTCCTCCTCCTCTCCCCTCTCACCTTGTACTGGAGCCTCTCGCTGTTCCACACCACCAGGTCGGGCAGACCTCCACGACCCTGCCTTGGGTCCTCAGCTAGGATCCGACAGATGTCACTCAGGAACAGACCACCCAGGCAGCTCACCAGGCTCTGAAACGTCGCACAAATAAACAGAGTGAGCCCACAATCTGTCCCTGCATCAACAGTAAGACTGGGTGCAATGGCGGGCGAGCAAACCCTCATCAATGGGATAGTGTAGTCAGACGCAGCTCCCTGCAGCAACACAACTTGCCAGTCGTTCTCCCTCATGTCCTTGCTGGCTCCTGCCACCAAAATTTACAAAGACAGGCTTTGGAGTGTTTTGGAGTTCACCATCACTGCCAGTCTGACTGCAATCAGCTCTGGATCAGAACTGTCCGGTGCAGGGCAGGGCAGGGTTCACCCGCTCCACAGTCAGCCAGTGGGCCACACAGCTGTAACTGTAGCTCCACTGTTCAGTCTGCAATGAACAGTTTCCTCCCATTCCTCCTGCCTCACCTTTGAGCTGAAATCCCCAGAACCATTACTGGGAAATCTTCCCCACCTTCATATCCCACAGGTAAGTGACAAGAAATGGAGATTGAGCTGTCACCCACTTTGTGTTCCAAGGGTGCTGGGAACTGCAGGCTCCCCTCTGCTTCACCCCCCACTCCTTGTCCCTCCACCGTTACCCCAGGCACGGTCGTGCACACTTCACCACACTACTACTGCGCTCCACTACTGCGCTCTACTGCTATGCTTCACCACACTACTACTGCGCTACACCACGCTACTACTGCGCTTCGATTTATTCACAAAATGCTGGAGTAACTCAGCAGGTCAGGCAGCATCTCGGGAGAGAAGGAATGGGTGACGTTTCGGGTCGAGACCCTTCTTCAGGTCGAGGCCCTTCTACTACTGCGCTTCATTGTTCTTTCATGTTTCATGCTTTTGCCTGTCTATTACTTCCTCACTGCCACATATTCAAGCTTGTGTTAATCAGACTTTATCTTGAACACGGATGTAAGGGTAACCGTGGTGACCCCATTGCTGTCCCACCAGGGTCTGGGCCGTGTCACCACCACTCACTGCTCTCTCCCCTTAAACCAACTTCCTATCCATGCTCTACACTCAATCCTTTTTAGCTCACTAGTCTTTCCAATTGACATCTCGCAATCCATATTGATAACAGCATCTTCGCTGACAATTAGAATTTGTCATTAAACATGATTTCCCTCCAATAAAAGTCCAATAAATAGCAAACTCAAATTCTCCAAAGCCCCTGTTTCGGATCTGATGTGACTGTATAATTGATACAGTAATAGTAATCTACTGTATAACTACACAACTACACTGTATAATCGATGCAGTACGTGTGTGTTGTAATCTACTGTACAACCTACACTACAGATCTGACTGGAACAATAACAGGGAGGTGGAATGTGGATGTAAACAGTGTGTGTGGTTCTGGCTGGGATGAGAAGCCACTGACCTGGGCCTGCTGAATGGAACGGAAGATCTCCCAGTTCACCAAGGCAGTGGCTGTGTCTTTGTGAGTGTTCCACACGTCAGCCATGAGTGTGTGGAGAGTGTCCGTGGAAGCTTCTTGCAGGAGCCGGAGCCTCGATTCAATGGGCTCCGACCTGTTCCGGTAGAAGCAGTCTGTGTACAGATCCAGAGGATGGGTCTAGGACACAAACACAGTTACACGTCAACCATGCAAGCTGGGCCCGGCCCTGCTGTCCCGACCCACAGTAGAACCATTGGCTAAATCTCTGCACACAGCAGATATGGCACCAGGGAAGTTGAGGAACCAAGACCGAGTTTCCTGCTCCCCACGAGTTACGCAGGCTGCTGAATAATGGGGGAAATAAGGAACTGCAGATGCCGGTTTACACAGATACAAAGTGCTGGAGTAACTCAGCGTGTCAGGCAGCATCTCTGGAGAACATGTCTGAAGAAGGATTCCAACCTGAAACATCCAGAGATAACAGTATAACAGGTATAACAGAGCTTTATTGCCTGACCCACTGGGGTACTCTCACACTTTGTATCCACTCATTCGAGAGTTTGGTGAAGCCTGCTCCCTAAACATGGAATTTTAAGTAATTATCCAATTTGCTTTAAAAGGTTATTTAAATACGGAATCCCGAAGAAAATTTGAATCTGCTGTGATTTGCAGTGAGGATCCACAGGTCCTGCTTAGAGTGTCTGTCACTCAGAACGACAGCCAGTACCTGAAACGGATTCCGGAAAACATCCGGTATTCCCGGCAGGAAGATGATCTCCCAGAAGAGAAGGCCGAATAGTGTGAGGTACGTGGCCCCTTCTCCATGGATCCCTGTGTGGAGACAGCGACAGATTACTGCAGAGTCCTGGCAATTCCCCAACCAGACAAGCGCCATTGTTGCGGCCATTACCCTGATCAAAGCCCAGCTGCCGGTAGTGGGCCAGGGACAGCATCTCCACCGAGCAGACCGCCGCACAAACATACTCCTCCTCCAGCAGGAAGCGGGCAGTGCCCATTCCCGGGCAGGGTCTGCCCTTTATTGTCACCTGCAAAGAACAAAGGTCAAATTCAGAAAGGCCTCAGACTCTGCCAAATGGCCAGTGGCCAGAGGTGAGCCAGGGGAGACTGCTGCCAGTGCAACACAGGGAGGGAGAGTGGCTGTAATCGGCCGTAATCTGGAGCAGGCCAGAGGCCTAGGCACCTGAACAGTGTCTTTCCCCCTGAACCAGGTACATAGTCGCACCTGAACTTGGCACAGTCACACCTGACTGAGAGAGGAGAGCACTGAGAGGGATGGAGTTACACAGCAAAGCAACAGAGCTAGTCCCACCTGCCTGTGGTTGGCCTGTGTCCTTCTGAACCTGCCCTATGCATGTACCTGCCATTATCCATGTACCTGAACTATCCATGTACCTGTCCAAACATCTGTGAACACTTATTGTAGCTGCCTCTACCACTTCCTCTGGCACTGGTTCCATTTACCCACCACCCTCTTGTGAAAGTTGCCCCTTAGTTACCTTTAAATCTTTCCCCTCTCACCGTAAACCTCTGCCCTCTAGTTTTAGACTTCCCTTCCCTGGGGAAAAGACTGAGTATCTCTGACTCTCATCATGTTATTAACCTCAATAAGGTCACCTTTGCTCCGAGGAAAACTATCCCAGCCTCTCCGGTCACTCTTTAAATCTCAGCTCTGCTCTCGGGAACAGTCTTGTGAATCTTCTCTTCCCCCTCTCTGGTTCAATCACCTGCTTCCTGTAGCAATGCCGACCAGAACTGCTCACAACACAGCAGGTGTGATCTCACCAACGCCGTGTCACATGATGTCCACTCATGTTGCCTAATGACGTGTGGGAATGAGTGACGGTCTGACCCCAATGACCACTGCCACACGCAGGCCGACCAGGCTCTGGACCGAACACTGACCAATGACGATAAATGGCAGGAACGGGGCACTGGACTCTTCCTCTCAGCCCGGCTCGAGATTTGAAGCATTTAAAGGAAAGGAGACAAAGGAGTTATGAGAACACACAACCTCTCCTACAAAGAAGGTGTCGACAGTGTGCAGATAAATAAAGAAGTAAAGGAGTGGAGCGATCGTACTGTGTGACGGCAGCTCCTCATCTGGGCCAGCAGGCAGGTAGTCGCCACTCTGGTGCCCATCACCAAGGTCTAGAGCGGCAACACGACTTCCCGACCTCCACCCATCACCAGGATCAATGAAGGCAGGCACCCCACCCTCTCTATTGCCCCAGGGACCACAGTCTTGCCCCAGGGGCCACAGTCTTGCCCCAGGGGCCACAGTCTTGCCCCAGGGACCACAGTCTTGCCCCAGGGACCACAGTCTTGCCCCAGGGACCACAGTCTTGCCCCAGGGACCACAGTCTTGCCCCAGGGACCACAGTCTTGCCCCAGGGGCCACAGTCTTGCCCCAGGGGCCACAGTCTTGCCCCAGGGGCCCCAGGGTCGGTGTGTGCGGTGCCACCCACTACTCACGTGCGGCACAGCGTCCACAGGTACGATGGGCAGCTCCTGGAGGAGGTGGTGCCACTGTTTGCAGCTCGGGGAGTCGTGCATGCGCTGTGCCCGCTGTTGCAGTGCCAGTCGGTGTCCGGCATGCACCCGCGCATCTGCCAGCGCTTCCCTCACGCACGCCACGGCCTGCAGCAAAGTCACAAACGCCGGCTCAGTGGCAGCAGACGAGCTGTGAACCACCGCGTTCCCGGTGGAGCCGGGCCCAGCCGGCCTCGTGGGTTAGTGAGGATGCAGCAACACCTCAGTAACCTCGGCAAAGTATGATGTTGTGGGAATCACTGAGACATGGTTACAAGAGGAGTAATATTCAGGGAGCTGAATATTCAGGGGTACACAACGTACAGAAAAAACAGGCAGGTGGGGAGAGGGGGCGGGGTAGCTCTGTTGGTGAGGAATGATATTCACTCCCTTGCAAGGAGTGACATAGAATCAGGAGATGTAGAATCAGTATGGATAGAGATGAGGAATTGTAAGGGTAAAAAGACCCTAATGGGAGTCATCTAAAGGCCCCCAAACAGTAGCCTCGACATAGGGTGCAAGTTGAATCAGGAGCTATAATTGGCATGTCAGAAATGTAATGCTACGGTGGTCATGGGAGATTTCAACATGCAGGTAGACTGGGAAAATCAGGTTGGTAATGGACCCCAGGAAAAGGAGTTTGTGGATTGCCTTCGAGATGGATTCTTAGAACAGCTTGTACTGGAGCCTACCAGGGAGAAGGCAATTCTGGATTTAGTGTTATGTAATGAACCTGACCTGATAAGGGGACTTGAGGTAAATGAGCCATTAGGAGGCAGTGATCACAATATAAGAAGTTTTACTCTACAAATTGAGAGGGAGAAGGGAAAATCGGAGGAGTCAGTATTACAGTATAGCAATGGGGATTACAGAGGCATGAGGCAGGAGCTGGCCAAAATTGACTGGAAGGAGGCCCTAGCAGGGAAGACTGTGGAACAGCAATGGCAGGTATTCCTGGGAATAATGCAGAAGTTGCAGGATCAATTTATCCCAAAGAGGAGGAAAGATTCTAAGGGGAGTAAGAGGCACCCGTGGCTGACAAGGGAAGTCAAGGACAGCATAAAAATAAAAGGGAAGTATAACATAGCAAAGAAGAGTGGGAAGCCAGAGGATTAGGACTCTTTTAAAGAGCAACAGAAGATAACTAAAAAGGCAATACGGGGAGAAAAGATGAGGTACGAGAGTGAACTAGCCAATAATATAAAGGAGGATAGTAAAAGCTTTTTTAGGTATGTGAAGAGGAAAAAAATAGTCAAGGCAAATGCGGGTCCCTTGAAGACAGAAGCAGGGGAATTTATTATGGGGAACAAGGAAATGGCAGACGAGTTGAACCGGTACTTTGGATCAGTCTTCACTAAGGAGGATACAAACAATCTCCCAGATGTTCTAGTGGCCAGAGATCCTAGGGTGACAGAGGAACTGGAGGAAATCCACATTAGGCAGGAAAAAGTTTTGGGTAGACTGATGGGACTGAAGGCTGATAAATCCCCAGGGCCTGATGGTCTGCATCCCATGGTGCTTAAGGAGGTGGCTTTAGAAATTGTGGACGCATTAGTGATTATTTTCCAATGTTCTATAGATTCCGGGTCAGTTCCTGTGGATTGGAGGGTAGCTAATGTTATCCCACTTTTCAAGAAAGGAGGGAGAGAGCAAACGTGAAATTATAGACCAGTTAGTCTGACATCAGTGGTGGGGAAGATGCTGGAGTCAATTATAAAAGACGAAATTGCGGACCATTTGGATAGCAGTAACGGGATCATATCATATCATATATATACAGCCGGAAACAGGCCTTTTCGGCCCTCCAAGTCCGTGCCGCCCAGTGATCCCCGTACATTTTTTAACACTATCCTACACCCACTAGGGACAATTTTTTTAACATTTACCCAGCCAATTAACCTACATACCTGTACGTCTTTGGAGTGTGGGAGGAAACCGAAGATCTCGGAGAAAACCCACGCAGGTCACGGGGAGAACGTACAAACTCCTTACAGTGCAGCACCCGTAGTCAGGATCGAACCTGTGTCTCCGGCGCTGCATTCGCTGTAAAGCAGCAACTCTACCGCTGCGCTACCGTGCCGCCCTATTCCGAGTCAGCATGGATTTACGAAGGGGAAATCGTGCTTGACTAATCTACTGGAATTTTTTGAGGATGTAACTAGGAAAATTGACAGGGGAGAGTCGGTGGATGTGGTGTACATCGACTTTCAGAAAGCCTTCGACAAGGTCCCACATAGATTGGTGGGCAAAATTAGAGCACATGGTATTGGAGGTAGGGTACTGACATGGATAGAAAGTTGGTTGACAGACAGAAAGCAAAGAGTGGGGATAAATGGGTCCCTTTCAGAATGGCAGGCAGTGACTAGTGGGGTACCACAAGGTCCAGAACAAGGGGCCACAGTTTAAGAATAAGGGGTCAGCCATTTAGAACAGAGATGAGGAAAAAAAAATTCAGTCAGAGAGTTGTGAATCTGTGGAATTCTCTGCCTCAGAAGGCAGTGGAGGCCAATTCTCTGAATACATTCAAGAGAGAGCTAGATAGAGCTCTTAAGGATAGCGGAGTCAGGGGGTATGGGGAGAAGGCAGGAACGGGGTACTGATTGAGAATGATCAGCCATGATCACATTGAATGGCGGTGCTGGCTCGAAGGGCCGAATGGCCTCCTCCTGCACCTATTGTAAAAAAATATATACTTTTTAAAAACCAGGGGCCCGTCGGCACGGCACCATTACTGGGGGTTAACAGGGTTACTGGAGTTACCGGGTTGCCGTGGTTACGGAGATACCAGGGTTGCCGTGGTTATGGAGTTGCCGTGGCTACTGGGTTGCCGCAGTTACGGCGTTGCCACGGTTATGGGGTTACCAGGATTGCCGTGGTTACGAAGTTGCCGTGGTTACGGGGTTGCCGCGGTTACCTGCTCCGGCTGTCTCAGATGCTGCTGCAGGTTGAGTGACAGCCGGTCCCACCAGTGGCCGCGGCTGCCTGGGCAGAAGTCGCTCTGGTCCAGGAGGTCCCTCAACTCCGCCACCGCCTCCTGGCAACAACATGGGCATTGGGCAGCGGCACTGAGCCCAGCACAACACAGCCCCCCTCCCCCACCTCCACCCCCATCTCCCCTCCTCCCTATCTCCCCCCCAGCCATGCTAATCACCGTTCTCCATAAACCCCTCAGATCTTCCACAATAAACACAGGCAACCTGGACCCCAGTCCTGCCCCCCCCCCCCCCTCCCCCCGTGGTGTTCGGCACTGCTGCCAGGCTCCGTCCTCACCGTGTACATGTGCAGCCGCTGGAGAACCTCCACCCCTCTGCAGCGGATGCTGGTGTAGACCCAGCCGGCGGTGAAGCATCGCAGGTAGACCGGCAGCTGCCGCCAAAACCTGTAATCACCGCACGGTTCAGCCGTCACTGCGGGGAGCAAGTCCCAGAACGCAGGGTCAAACCCACCGCTCCCCACCCACCCCCCCCTCACCCCCACCCCACCCCCACACTCACCCTCACCCCACTGCATCCTAACCTCACTGCACCAAGCACCCTCACTTAAAATCCCGGCAGTCTCCACCCCACTCTCACCCCCACAAACACGGCCTCGCTGTTACCGCCAGTCTCACCCCCCACCCCCACAGCACCAAGCACGGCCTCACTAACAGCCGCAATGGCTGCCGGGTGGGCTGGTGCAACAGGCAGAGTGGATGTGGAGAGGATGTTTCCGCTAGTGGGAGAGTCTAGGACTAGAGGTCATAGCCTCAGAAATAATGGACGCTCTTTTAGGAAGGAGATGAGGAGAAATTTCTCTAGTCAGAGGGTGGTAAATCTGTGGGATTCCTTGCCACAGACAGCTGTAGTCAATGGATATATTTAAGGCAGAGATAGATGGTTTCTTGATTAGTACGGGGGTCTGGGTTATGGGGAGAGGGCAGGAGAATGGGGTTAGGAGGAGAGATAGATCAGCCTTGATTGAATGGCGCAGTGGACTTGATGGGCCGAATGGCCTAATTCTGCTCCTCTCATTTATGACCTTGTGGAGCTTCAGCCCACATGTGCCCACCCCAGTTGGCACTTGCAAAGGCAGCGTTCTCCTGAAACATCTAACAGGAATTTGGTCACCTATCCAATCCCTTCACTCCTCCCTCTCTCTGCGAGACATCGAGAGCTTTAATTTAGTCAATTTTCAACAATTAATCAATGTATGAAAGTGAGGTGTGTTAGTTGGAACTGTTCCTCCAACCCACCACCTCCACCAACTAGTGTTTCCCTTCCCTTGACGGCTCGTGGCCACACCTGTGGGTTTGCCAGGTGCTTCCACAGGAGCTGTAGGTAGTTCCTGGGCTGGGGAGGCTGGAGCAGAGTTGCCACTGCCAGAGCAGGCTGGCTACAGGGATACAGGGCCTGTGTCGAGCCGTCCTTACCGGAGGTCACTGTTGTCCAGGTGGTTCCACGTCTCCTTGGCTGTTTGATAAATCTGTAGAGCAACTTCCCAGTGCTTGGTGGCCATTGCTACTCCCAGCTCTGTCAGCGTGTGACGGGCTGCCTCATACCTGCAAAACAACACTGTCAGTCACCACATCCCCCTCAATCATAGACACAGGCCATTCAGCCCATCATTTAGCAGCTGTAACTAATCTGCCCCCCACCAGCAATGCTGTTGAAACCACAGGGCTGTTCACACACGTCTCAGTGGCAACCAACTGTAACGACAACTGAATTAGGTCTCGCCTCAGCTTCTGCGTTCCAAAGACAATCCTAGTTTATCAAATCCAACATCGCTACAATTCTCTAATCCGTCAACCATTGTAAATCTTTGCGGTGAAGAGCAGACTTCTCCTGGTTTACTCCATTTCTCGCATAATAAAGGAAACACCCAGCGAGTCTCTGTAATTATTGCCACTGCACTGCTCAGGATCTGTGAATGTACACCCCAATATCACCACTCTTTGTACCACTCCCATTTCTCATATCCTCTCTTGCACCTGCCCCAATGCATTTTCTACTAGTGAACGATTTGGACTCACGTTTAGGAAGAGATTTAACAAAATACGCAGCTCACACCTCAGAAGTGAGAATGAAGCAAGGAATATAATGATTGCAAGAGGCTCCACCACCAATAGATCCAATAATCAGCCCATATATTCAGTTATCTGCCCTAAATTAGGATGATCCCTGGGTCAGTGCCCGCAGAGGCAGCGTTCCTGTGGTTCTTCTGTGACCTTGTGACTGGATGTAGGTGTTCCCTTACCTGAGCAAGTCCTCTCTGTTCTGGAAGATCTTGGCCTCCCTGTGGATGGTGTAGTGTGGGAAGGTCAGCCGGCCCATATTGACCAGCAGCAATGTGGACAACTGGTTCTGACCAGCGCAGGCCGCATCCTCCACGTCCATCGGCTCCGTCAGGGAGTAAAGCAGCAGCACTCGTGAGAAGACAGCGCGGGCGGCCATCAATAGGCGCACACAGGGCCCAACCATCTCCTTTATCCTGACAACACAAGGCCCAGAAAACACACTCACAAAGCGTTAGTGCCACCGCCCCCAGCCCCCCCCCCTCTGCACCCTGTGCCAGGCCCTACCTTGCCCACGAGCCCAGGCCACCAACCAGCTGAAGAGCCAGGTTACAGTGCAGTGAATGATGCCTGACCATGGCTGGCACCAGGCCGGGCACTGCCCGTCTGTGTCGGGCCCACACCAAGTAAACCACAAGAACTGGTCGGGGGGCACTGCGCCTGGCAACACCACGCCTGGCAGCACCGCGAGATTATCCCTGACTGGACAGCAGGCGGCAGAACCAGCGACCACCCTACAGGCTGCCGGTGAACAATTGCTGCAGCTTCCACCCCTGCAGCACCATGGGCACCAGTGCTGGTGCAGCGCACACCGCAACGCTCTCCCCCCCAGTACCCAGCTCCCCCTCCCCAGTACCCAGCCCCCCCCCCCCCCAGTACACAGCTCCAGCTCCCCGTGCCAGCTCCCCCCCAGTACCCAGCTCCCCCCCCAGTACTGAAGGGTCTCGACCCGAAACGTCACCCATTCCTTCTCTCCCGAGATGCTGCCTGACCTGCTGAGTTACTCCAGCATTTTGTGAATCCCCCCCAGTACCCAGCTCCCCCCCCCCAGTACCCAGCTCCCCCCCAGTACCCAGCTCCCCCCCCCCAGTACCCAGCTCCAGCTCCCCCCCCAGTACCCAGTGCCCGCTCCCCCCCCAGTACCCAGCTCCAGCTCCCCCCAGTACCCAGTGCCCGCTCCCCCCCCAGTACCCAGTGCCAGCTCCCCCCCCAGTACCCGGCTCCAGCTCCCCCCCCCCAGTACCCAGTGCCCGCTCCCCCCCCCAGTACCCAGCTCCAGCTCCCCCCCCCCCCCCCAGTACCCAGTTCCAGCTCTCCCCCCCCCCCCAGTACCCAGAGCCAGCTCCCCCCCAGTACCCAGCTCCCCCCTCAGTACCCGGTGCCAGTGTGAGTGGGAGCACCTGGTCAGGATGGCAGACGCAGGACTACGATTCACGCTGAAGATCGACTGCTGCTTGGCCAGGCTCAGCAATGCCCCAATCATCTCCGCCCTCTGACCCTGGGCCCGCAAATGGAAGTGTCTGGCCAGCAGTTTGAGTTCAGGAGCCGTCAGCAGGTCTAGGCCGTGGGAAACATCGTGTAGCTCGGCCCCTGGGGAGGGAAAGGACACGGTCAGACAGCGAGGTCCAGCGATCGCAGGCTGGCCACGGCCGGGACTGTAACCCAGAGCCCCGAGAACAGGCCCGGAGCCCAGGCCCCGGGCATCAAGCACCCGCCTGAAGTACAAGCCCAGGCCCCGGGCATCAAGCACAGGCCCGAAGTACAAGCCCAGGGCCCAGGCCTGGAGCCCCGAGCTCAGACCCCAAACTGCACTGAGTGGAGAGAAGAGGTAGCTCATGAAGTGATAGGTAACAATAGCCTTTCACTGAACCCCGGCACACGTGACAATAAACTAAACTGACCTGAAGATAAAGGAGGGGGAATGGTGTAACAGAAGCACGAGGTGCCCTGTGGATAGAGTGGGGTGATGGGGAGGTGAACCAGTAGGTGCGAACAATGCTGCCTGTGTGCTGATCATGGGATCACTGGGGAGAGCGATGGCAAGTGGAAGCAGAACCAAATGGGGACTGTGGGAGAAATGTGTGTGGGTGGGGCCAGGAGAGGGGGGCAATGAACATGGGAAACGAGGGGGTTGGAAATGGAAGAGTGGAGGGGCTGCAAGGATGGTGGAGGAATGGGGGAGGGTAAATGTAATGTTCAGGCACACGACCCAGGCAGAATATTAGAGGTTTGTCTAGTTAGCATTGGGCTTCACTCTGGCGATGGAGAAGGCTGAGGATGGACAGGACATTGTGGGGACGGGGAGAGCTGTAAACAAGAGCTGGAATGGCCATTATGGTCACAGGTCCCCTTTACCCCCCCCCCCCCCATATCCACCAATCACCTGCGGCCCGTCTCACTCCTCACCCTCTCCTCTTTATTCCACCGATTCCCCTTCTCCACTCTGTCCTGATGTTTCAACCATTCCGTTACCTCCAGCAGTACTGTACTCAAGGGGTCCGTACCTGTCTGAACCAGGCCAGCCAGGGCCAGCTCATCGATGACGGGCATCAGATCCAGGCACACCTCAGCATAATGCAGTCTGTTCACCTTTAACCAATTCAGCTTCCGTTGGAAAAGCCTGACATAGAGTTTCTGAGCAGGAGCTGAGGACACAAGAGAGCACACAGTGACTTCAACGAAGGAAGACCAGTAAAGGAGTCCTGGATGTGAGGATATGGCAGAGGAACTGAACATAACACAGACACAGCAAAAACTTGCAGAAATATCCAAGAACCAGAGTCCGTGCAAATGAGGAAATAAAATGATTACATAATAGTGAAGATAACGTGAATGAAGCTGAAAACTTATACCTCTGCCGGTTCTGACAATCTGGACACAACATTTTGAACCAGGGGATGCTGTGGTTAAAATCTCCCACGATCCCATAAACTGCAGTGTGACAGCTGCAGACTGGAGGGTCGGAAACATGACAGTGGAGGGAGGAAGAAACATGAAACCAGTGAGTGAGCTTGGTCTCAGTGGAAGAGAATAATGCTCAAATCCACAATAAAGGACATTAGAACAACACTTCAAAAATAATTATGCAGCCAATGTATGCACTATTCATTGTGGATTTATGAATAGAAAATCAATTTGGGTTTGTTTGAGGAGTCTTTTGCACAGATTAGAGCAAAGGAACCAGAGGACATAGGTTTAAGGTGAGGGGGAAAAAATGTAATTGGAACCTGAGGGGTAACTGTTTTTACATATAGGATGGTGGGTCTATGGAACAAACTGCCGGAGGAGGTATTTGAGGCAGGTACTATCGAAACATTTAAAAGACATAGTAAAGGTTTAGTGGGTCATGTAGGATTTGTGTAGATGGGGCCTGTTGGTCGGCGTGGGGAAGTTGGGCCAAAGGACCTGCTTCCACACTGTAGGATTCTATGACTCTAACTTAAAACATCGCTTGGCCATTCTCTCCACAGATGTTGCCTGACCCGTTGAGTTCCTCCAGAAAATTCCAGCACCTGCAGTTCCTTGTGTCTCCTGTGCATGTTTACATTTAACACAAGTCACTGTAATGTAACAAGCACGTGCAGCAAACTGTTAAGAAAGACAAACATAATATAGTCTTCATTGCGCGAGGATTTTAGTACAATTATATTCTAGGAGAGTCACACAGGATCTTGGCGAGACCACATCTACAGTACTTGGTTCCATTTTGGACCACTTACTTCAAGGATATAATTGCCATAAAATGCAGCAAAGACTCAGCAGACTGAGACTGCTGTACTGGACAGAGAGTAGGCTGGCATTCTCGTATAGAAAAATGAGAGGTGACCTCATTGGAAATGTACACATTTTATTCCGGTATATTTGGGGAGGATATGTGGAGGTGCGGGCAGTGTGGCGGGTGGAGGTGCGGGCACTGTGGAGGTGGGGGGGGTGGAGGTGCGGGCACTGTGGAGGTGGGAGGGAGGTGGAGGTGCGGTCAGTGTGGAGGTGGGGGGGGAGGTGCGGACACTGTGGAGGTGCGGGCAGTGTGAAGGTGGGGGGAGGTGCGGACACTGTGGAGGTGGGGGGCACTGTGGAGGTGCGGGCACTGTGGAGGTGGGGGGAGGTGGAGGTGCGGGCAGTGTGGAGGAGGGGGGGTGCGGGCACTGTGGAGGTGGGGGGAGGTGCGGACACTGTGGAGGGGGGCACTGTGGAGGTGGAGGTGCGGGCACTGTGGAGGTGGGGGGTGGAGGTGTGGGCACTGTGGAGGTGGGGGGAGCTGCGGGCACTGTGGAGGTGGGGGGTGGAGGTGCTGGCACCGTGGAGGTGGGGGGGGGGAGGTGCGGGCACTGTGGAGGTGGGGGGGAGGTGTGGGCACTGTGGGGGTGGGGGCACTGTGGAAATGCTGGCGCTATGGAGGTGGGGACACAGTGGAGGTGCGGGCACTGTGGAGGTGGGGGGGGAGGTGCGGGCACTGTGGAGGTGCGGGCACTGTGGAGGTGGGGGCACTGTGGAGGTGCGGGCACTGTGGGGGTGGGGGGTGGAGGTGCGGGCACTGTGGAGGTGGGGGTTGGAGGTGCGGGCACTGTGGAGGTGGGGGGTGGAGGTGCGGGCACTGTGGAGGTGGGGGGGGTGAGGTGCGGGCACTGTGGAGGTGCTGGGGGAGGCAGCGTGCTGGAGCAACAGCGGGCCGGGCCGGGCCGCGCCAGGGGCTGTGGGGACATTGGCCTCATTTACCCGAGAGCCGCCCGAAGGAGCCGATGCAGCGCCCGTCCTCCTCGTTCAACAGCTCGGCGTCCGGGCTCCGCAACACCGCGGCCACGACCCGCTGGAAGTTCACCAGGTAGTAGTGCGGGCAGGCGGCGTCCGCATCACCCGAGGCCCCGGGGGGCGCTCCCTCCCCCTCCCCGGCCCCAGGGGGCGCTCCCTCCCCATCCCCCTCCTCGGGGGGCGCTCCCTCCCCGGCCCCAAGGGGCGCTCCCTCCCCGGGGGGCGCTCCCTCCCCATCCCCCTCCTCGGGGGGCGCTCCCTCCCCGGCCCCAAGGGGCGCTCCCTCTCCCTCCCCCTCCCCGGGGGGCGCTCCCTCTCCCTCCCCGGGGGGCGCTCCCTCCCCATCCCCCTCCTCGGGGGGCGCTCCCTCCCCGGCCCCAAGGGGCGCTCCCTCTCCCTCCCCCTCCCCGGGGGGCGCTCCCTCTCCCTCCCCCTCCCCGGGGGGCGCTCCCTCTCCCTCCCCGGGGGGCTCCCTCCCCCCGCGATGTCGCCGCGACAACTTGTTCGGGCGGCGGGGGACGAGGGCGGGCGCGGGGTCGGGGTCGGGGCGGGGCGGCGGGGCCCGGGTGGGCGACGTCCCCGCGACCCGCGGCCGCTTCGGCGGCGGCATCGGCAGCAAAGATACTAGAGGAGCAGGATGGACCTCTCCGTCGAGGGCGCCTGTACCGGTGAAGGCCGCCATTTTAGTAAGCAAACCCTGCGGCTCGATCTGCTTCCGCCATTTTAGTAAGCAAACCCCGCCGCTCTCTCTGCCTCCGCCATTTTAGTAAGCAAACCCTGCTGCTCGCTCTGTCTCCGCCATTTTAATAAGCGAACCCTGTCGCTCGCTCTGCCTCGCGCAGTGTGATCAGTGTTTTGGGGGAACAGTATGTACTAAATCTAATTAAGCAAGTAAACTGATCCAGTATGAACGGAATGGATGATACCATTAAAATGCAGAATATATCTCATCTATCAACTCACATTGTTATTTTTCTTTTTAAATGTTTCTGCAAGTTTCTGCCTACTAAAATGGCGCCGTGACGTACTACGATGTTTATGGTTGAGTGGTCTATCTTGTTCCTCTAGTATCTATGGTCGGCAGCGCCCCTCTCGCGCTCACTGCCGCCCCCTGGCGGGCCCAGCGCTTACTGCCCCGCCCCAGCACTCACTGCCGCCCCCTGGCGGGCCCAGTGCCCCCCAACACGCAGCTTCCACCCCACCCCATGCTTTTCTTCTCTCCATTTCACTGCATTTTAAAACATTTTCTGGTTCTGATGAAAGGTCAGCAAGTTGAAATGCCCGATGCACTTCACAGAAGTGTCCCAAATCCTGGATATTTCCAACACCTTTGTGTTGTCTGAAGTTCGGATTTTCAGTGCATTTATATCTGGTAAAGTTCTTTCACAGACAGGCTCACAAAAAGCTCTCCACACAAACCAGAAAATTGATTGTTTTAATGGACGCAGCTAGTTTTATACAAGAATAATTTTGGAATGCTATGCTCTATAATGGCAAGGGCAGGAAGCGGGGATGACACCATGTAGACAATGTGAAGAGATCTGTATTAAAGTTTCAACTTGTTTCCTGAAAGTTTCCCATGAATATTCTTCTTTTTCGCTCCAACCTTGACTCCTTTGAGCTCTGCTTTCACTTGATCTTGTAAATGGGAGAAGAAGGCTTTTGATGAACGCAGACCCTTGTCTTTTCCTTCATCCTTTTCGTAATAAAAACAATATTAATCAATTTTTTAAATGCTGTATTTTTTCTTGCAGTGAATTACAGTGCTAGGATTTACTGGATGAACAGTGTTATGTGGTTCAGGCATCAGGAATGCATGCAATGGGGGAGATTGAGGGAATTACTAATTTAATGAATCAAAATACTAAGTCTAATTAAGCAAGTAAACTGATCCAGCAATCAGATCGTGCTGTAAATGGTGAAGATAAGTATTTCACATTTCAGCTATTCAAGATCCCACCATCTACCCGGGGCACGGTCTCTGAAGGTATCCCTGAAGCTGATAGAATATGTTCATTCTCTGTATTTTCTGTTTTTTCTTTTACTTTGAAGCAACTGTGATCTAATGGGAGATGATAGAGGATTTGAAATCACATGGAGCTAGCTCGATTGGCTATAATGTAAATGAAAATCTGTTGAGAGCCAATTCAATTGGTCATTACACTGGGACTCATGGTGATTTACTGTCACTGGGGAGCAATTATACAACGGAAATAAAACACTGCAAAGTGGAGTTCACTTCCTCTCTTCAATCCACACAATGCTGGGATTGTACAGCAGCTCTGATGATAATCACTGTCTGCACTCACCTTCAGCAACACCACCTTTCCCTGCAGACTCAGTTTCTTTGTTTTCTCAGCATTCATTTCCTTCTCTCGTTTGCTGCTCAGCTTCACATTCTGCTTCTCCAGCTCTTTCTGCCGCGTCTCTCTTGCCTGTAGTCGCAGTCGCTTCAGCTTCTTCTTCTTCCTCCTCTCCCGCTTCTTGTCAGTGGGTGTCTTCTCACCCTCTCCCTGCAGTGCTCCAGCTCGGCCCTTCCCCTGTAATTGTCACCAGTCAGCACAACTCCAGCACCAAGCACATTCCCGCTCTCGCCAGCTCCAACATCCAGCCTCACAGAGGGGCTGCAGTCGAGTAAACCATGTGTGACACCTGAGCTCAGCCCCAATCACACCCAAAGTGCACTGGATCACTTTCCAGCAGATCCACTGACCTCACAAGGAGGGACTCACACTCATCAATGGCCACCCCACACCAGCTCAGCTGAAAACTGGAGCTCAGTGTCGCTCCAAGAAGCATTCACCCCCATTACCTCTTTGTCTTGCTCTGCTTTCATCTCTTACCTTGACCTCCTCCGGTGCCAACAGTGTGGCGTCACTGACATTGACCGGAGCCACCTCCTCCATGTTGATGGAGGGCAAGTTGGAAACCACCTTCATCTCAGGCACCGGCTGGAAAAATAAACATGTACTGTTAAAGCCAGACCCAGAATGGCCGAGTTCATGCCCACAACACCCCATCAACACAGACCCCTCACAGACGGGGAGGCTCGGATGGCGTCCCACCTCAGTCTCACGGTACGGGGACTTTTAAACAGAGTGGGGGGTATTCAGTGGGGAGTATTCAGTGGGGGGGGTATTCACAGTGGGGAGGTATTCACAGAGGGGGGTATTCATAGTGTGGTGGGGGACATTCACAGTGGGGGTTATTCACAGTGGGTGGGTATTCAGTGTGGGGGGGGGGGATATTCATAGTGGGGGTTATTCACAGTGGGGGGGTATTCACAGTTTGGGGGGGTTATACACAGTGTGGTGGGGGATATTCGCAGTGGGGGTATTCACAGTGTGGTGGGGGATAATCACAGTGGGGGGGTTATTCACAGTGGGGGGGTGGTATTCACAGTGTGGTGGGATATTCACAGTGGGGGGTATTCACAGTGTGGTGGGGATATTCACATTGGGGGTTATTCACATTGTGGTGGGGGATATTCACAGTGGGGGGGTATTCACAGTGTGGTGGTGGATAATCACAGTGGGGGGGTTATTCACAATGGGGGGTGGTATTCACAGTGGGGGTTATTCACAGTGGGGGGTGGTATTCACAGTGGGGGTATTCAGTGTGGTGGGGGTTATTCAGTGGGGGGGTGGTATTCACAGTGGGGGTATTCAGTGTGGTGGGGGTTATTCACAGTGGGGGTTATTCACATTGTGGTGGGGATATTCACAGTGTGGTGGGGAAAATTCACAGTGGGGGGTATTCACATGATGGGGGTAGCTGCAGTCAATCTCCATTTTACAGCAAATGAGGGCTCACAAAACAGTTGTGTGGATGATTAAATTTCTCTTGGTATAACGATGCTGTGAACTGCTGTGTTGGACTAACATCTGTAGCAGCACAAACAGTGGACGCAGTCATTGACAGATAAATGAAGTCAGAGTAAACTCCAGTGGTTTGTAATGTTGGGTTTTGGTGCTGGTACCGGTGAAGTTCCACAGCACCCGTCTGAAACAACTCCATTTCAACAAAAGTGATTATTATTTTTATCATCTTGGTCTGAAATCTCTCTCCTAACTTGGTGAAGAATCCAATCTCTTCACTCACATGGTTACTGGTCACGTTACAGCTTACCCGAGTGCCCACACTGCATGTGCTAACTTGCATTCTGAAATATCCAACCACAGGTGTACCAAGGCTGGTCACAACGTTTTAAGAGTCAAGCCAAGAGTGTTTTATTGACATATGTCCCGAAACGGAACAATTACATACTTACAATGCCATGTAGGGCCTGGGATTGACTTGCAGGGCTGCTGAGCACAATGAGGTTCACTTAGCAGGTAACAGCTGGCAGCATCGATGTAGCACTCTCCGATGGCGTAAAAAACCCGTACAAACTATCTCCATACCTTCTTTGGTGTTACGTTATTTCATTACTCACCGGTTTAGGGGTGAAGTGGAAGTTGGAAAGTGCATCCAATTTGAGGAATAAAGAATCCATCTTTTTCTGGATCTCTGTGTACTGCTGGTTTTCCTCCACTTCTGATTTTTGCTGCAGTGATGAGGATAGAAATAAAGAGTAGACATCACCTCTCTGATACAGGATCACCGTCACTCAATACTGGGGTCAGACCCAGGACCATTCTCTGCCTTGAGAGCAAGCTCATAGTCCTTTGCCCATTTTAACATAAGCCTTACCAAAATCCAATCACAGTAATTGAAGCAGTAAATTCCACCTCTAGTTGTGTTTTTGTAGTTGTAAATTTTAATCAATAATGCTTTAAGTTGTCCCGTCTCCCAGTCCCTGAAGGTGTGACTCTACCTGGGGTACAGTCCCTGAAGGTGTGTCTCTACCTGGGGTACAGTCCCTGAAGGTGTGAATCTACCTGAGGTACAGTCCCTGAAGGTGTGAGTCCATCCAGGGTAAATGCCTAAAAGTGCTGACTCTCTCCAGGGTACAGTTTCACTTTTAAATCTGTTTACTTTGTTGTCGAAGATTTGCAGTTTCTTACCTGAGTTTGCTTTTGATATTCTTGCTCATAGACTTCGGCCAGACTTAGTTTACTTTTCTCATGGTCCAAAGTAAGTCGTTTTTTGTATTCAAACGTCTCTTCTTTGGGCTTTTCCTTACGCAAGACATCATCCCACGCCTGTGGAGAGCGAACACATCACTTAGCCATCAGCACTTGATTCTCAAACAACGGTCCACTGCCAACGTCCACAGAGCAGAAGCACGATCAGGAACGCTGGACTCTGCAGATTCCAGTGCGGTGGATATCGAGGTACAGTCCCTCTTAGTCACCTACATCAAACAAGCTGGTTCCGAGTTAACAGCAAAGTAGTACTGACCTGGTCTTTAATCCTCTGGATAATGATATCCTCCAGTTGAAGTGTAGTCTCCTCAGTGATGACAGGCGCTGGGGACAGACACAGACTCAGTACTCGACAGACCATAACACGGTGTTGCTTTCCCGGCAAGTCACCCCCCAAGCACCCCAACATTCCCACAGAATAACTAAACTCCTCGCCCCCATCTCCTCAATGATTAC
The DNA here is from genome assembly GCF_053455715.1 of Rhinoraja longicauda. Lineage (NCBI taxonomy): Eukaryota > Metazoa > Chordata > Chondrichthyes > Rajiformes > Arhynchobatidae > Rhinoraja > Rhinoraja longicauda. The sequence goes on from NC_135990.1 coordinate 217,300, forward strand.
GCATGGGACTCACCTTTCCTGACCGCATGATCAAAGTGAAGGTCCTCTTCCAACAAGCTGTTCTCAGGCCGTTTCTGAGCTGTGACCTCTCCCAGGAGCTGCCATGGCTTCTGCCCCAAGGCAGATTTCTCCAGCTGCTGAATGTGCACTTTCAACTATAGGGAGCAAACCACAGCAGGTTAGCGATTGAATTACGTGGAAATTAGAGACTGGACCCCTTAGAGGAGTAATTGGATTGAGGGGTTTATTCTAGACCAATTAACCCATGCTGGTGCTAACTCTGCATACTCTGGATGCTAATCCATGTCACAATCCCGTTCCTTTTATTGCCAACAAAATCTGTCCTTAAATGTTGACCTGGTCTCTGCTTCAATCACCAATTCCAGAAGAAAAACAACACAAAACGCTGATGTAACTCAGCGGGTCAGGCAGCATCTGGTTACTTGTTTCAACAGTAATTACAGCCTCAATCCAAGTAGAATTCTCCTATTCGATTCTTCGGTTAACTATCTCCCTTCCATCACAAGTTTGTCTTTACTCTGCACCAGCCTTCAATAATTCCAAATACTTCCACTGAATCCCTCCCTCTCTCTGCACCCACCCACAAAATGTAAAGTACTCATTATCCAATTGAAATGTCAATCCACTGATTCACTCCCAAAACTCTGCAATCTCTGTACGACTCCCATGACCTTATGACAAGCTTCAGTTAATGTCAGGCCATATACCCTGTGTTTGAATCATAATACTCACCTTTTCTTGGCGTTTTTCGAAGTTTGATTTTTCCACTTCCAGCTTCTTTCCTTCTATCACCCTGGTCAGGTCATCTTCCTCACCGTCATCGGAAAGATCAAAGCTAACTTTCTTGCCCTTGGCCCTCTTGGCCACTCTGCCATTCTCCACCACCACCTTCTCCTGGTCTCTGGGTCATGGAAGAAACCAATTAATACAACGCTGTCTTCATCATCTGCAGACGAGTGCGTTGATCATCTCTTTACAGGTTGTAGTGTTAGAAGCCCGGCGTTACGTAGAAAACCGACGTTATGTAGAAATCAGGCGTCATGTAGCAACCCGGCGTTATGTAGAAACCCGACGCTATGTAGTAATCCTTGTCATCCCGCATTTGATTCAAATCAAATTCTTCAAGATGATGGGCAGGTAATGTGCAACTGACCAATAGCGGATCAGGGTACCTCCTACCCGTCTCCAGGGAACAAAACACAAAATACTAGAAATTAGCATTAACTTGCTAGTAGGAACTAGCAAGATGCTCGATAATTGAAATAAAACAAAAAATAATGGAAATATTCAGCAAGTTGGACAACGTGAAGGAAAAACCAGAGTTGTTATTTTGGTGGTTTTCCTCTCCTCAAATGCTGCCTGATGAGCTGGGTATGACCAGCACTCATTGTCTTTGCTCCTATGCTGCAGGTACCAAGGATCTGGCCTTGGTCTTCAGGTGCCCCAGTCTTCACACCTGTCACTGATCTCAGGGATGTGTAGGAAGGAACTGCAGACGCTGGACTAAACCGAAGATAGACACAAAAAGCTGGAGTTACTGACTCATTGAGTTACTCCAGCTTTTTGTGACTGATGTCAGTGAGCTGAACAGTATGTGAACAGGAGCACGGTTTTAAGAGCATGTTATTCAAGAGCAGTGCAGATAGAAGAGAAAAGTTGTTAGCTCCCCCACACGGACCAAACTATAAAACAAAGCGGCTGCAAAGATACGTTGAGCAGCACATTAGGTGCTCATAGAATCACTTAGCATGGAAACAGACTCTGATCAAACACCTGCTACTGAATCCTCATGCAGTCTAATACCACTCACCAGCATCACGCCTGGACCTTGCATTTCTAGAGAATGAAGTGGATGAGGGGTAATTGGATTAAGGGGTTTAAAATGCCACCACACAATGGCAGTGTTACATTGCCATGCACCATCTTCCTCAAGAGAGAATGAGGCCTCTCGGACAGGGCATCAGGAGTGTTGACTAGAGGTGGTGCCAGTGTCTGCCTTATGGAGCAAAAGAAATGGAGAAAGTGACTTGGGAACATACTCATCCAGAGTAGTGTCATCCTCTAATTCTCTCCGCTTTAGTTCCCGTTTTGCCTCTTTGCCATCTTCTCTTCCAGGTTCCTCAATTGGGTCGAAGAAATCCTTGTACTGCAGGTTCCTGGAACTCTTTGTCTGGCCGGTAACAAACAAAATTGAAATAAGTAAAACAATTTCACAGGGCTCCTTATTTGCAATTTATGTGAGAGACCATAACTGTGACACCCATCCATTTGCCAATCCCATGGGCAGGACAGACAGCCAACCTGTTCTCAGATCTTTGTCAAATGGAGGGATATGGATCACAGGTACAGCTTATGTTTAGTTCAGACATTGTAGGCTGCACTGTTCTATGTGCTAAATGATGTACAAATTGTATCCACTGGCTGTAGAACAAGTCACATCAGCCTACACCTGATCCTGACATTGAGATGACCCATATCTCTATGTCTTTGGAGATGTGCAATGTATTGTTACAGTACCCTGCAAGGCCTCTTTAGCAGAGTCTGCTATCACAAGGTTAGGATGCCCAATTCAAGCCTATGCTCGGAGGCACAGTGGATTGTATGAGTTCAGTTGTCCAACAGTGTGCCCCGTTCCACTCTGGCTCTCCAGTCCAGGTCGGTGATATTTATTGGAGAGATCAGCCATGAATGAATGACGGAGTAGTTTTGATAGGCTATTTCTGCTTATATCAACTTATGAAAGATGTTTTTAAGCTGGAGAAGTGCAGAGAAGATTTGCAAGGATGTTACCAGGACCAAGGGCCTGAGCTACAGGGAGACGTTTGACAAGCTCGGACTTTATTCACGGTGTGCAGCAGACTGAGGAATGGTCTTATCGAGGTGTATAAAATCATGAGGGGAATAGAACAGGCAAATGCACAGTCTTTTATTCAGAGTAGGGGAATCATGAACATGAAGACATAGACTCAAGGTGAGAGGGGAAATATTTAATGGGAACCTTGCGGGGGGCGGGGACTTTTCAGACAAAGGGTAGTAGGTACATGGATCAAGCTGCCAGAGGAGGTAGTTATGGCAGATGCTACATGGTTAGGAAAGGTTTTAGCGGGATATGGGCTAAATACAGGCTGGTGGGACTAGTACAGATGGGGCATCTGGGTCGTCATGGACAAGTTAACCCGAAGGGCCAGTTTCCACACTGTGTATCTCTGAAGACTCTACCAGGAGCAGAGTGAAGTTTGTGAGATTACCTTTTTCCTGGTATTTGTTTTTATAATTTCTTCATCCTCAGAGAGAATATCTTCAAAATAATCTATGCCATCTTCATCATTCTTTTCACTATTTCCTTCTTCCTTTTCAGCTTTCTCTAAAAAAGCTTCCATTTCTGAAAGTTTGAAAAATTTATCATCCAGGTCCGAGCTTGGGAGTTTGGGGGTCTTTTCTTGCAGTTTAGTCCTTTTCACAAACTCATCAATGTCAAAGTTGATGTCGGAGTCTTCATCACTAAGCTCTTCAGATTGGCCTTTTTCATTAACTTCCTCAGATTTTAACTCTCTCTCTTCATCACTGTCCTCCCCTGCTTCAGAATCATCTTCTATTTCAAACTCCTCTCCAGGCGTATCGATCTCTGTCTCTTCCACTCTATTCACTCTGCTGAGATTGTCTCGCACGAGACAAGCAACTGCCCCTTTAAAATAGTTCAAGACAGAATGATTCTGTAATTCAATCTCCTGCCAGATCTGCTCTTCATCAAATTGTTCTACAACCAACTCATTCAAAGGGCTCCCAACAGCCCTGTCCGCCTCCTGTGTCTTCTGGAAATCATACAGCTCCTTCGTGAGACTAGTGAACTCTGATGCCAATCCTTCCTGTACACTGGGAGTCAGAGAAGACCGTGTTAATCACACATTCTCACCAGTAATGGTCATGTCCCAGCTTTTACACATTTCATTCAAGTGTGTTTCAGGCACACACCATATGGCAGGCTTGTGTTCAGTGTAACAGTCCTGGCTGGCACTTCATGAGATTCATAATCACCAGTTTATGAAACCTGGTCATTGCTGCCCAACCACAGTCAAAGAGCCCCAAATCCATCTAAATAATCCATCTTCCTCTTTGATCTAAACCCCTCCCCATCTTGAAACCCATTCTTACCACACACCCCCATAGCTCCCTCTGCAACCATACCCGCAGTCAATCCCCATGCGCTTAGATATTGGCCCCAAATTCCCAAACAATTACAACATTTAGAAGCCATTTCAAAAGGTTAATGGATAGGAAGGTTTGAGGGATACAAGACCAAATTACAGGAAAATTGAAGTAGCTGATGAAGGCATCTTTGTCAGCATGGACAAGTTGGGCTGAATGGCCTGTAAATGTCATGGACTTCTGCAGTTTCTGTGCTGCATAACTCCATGACTTGATAATATCTCAATGAAACGTTGAAAATTCTTCTGGAAATTCTCTGTCGAGTGAATGCAAGGTTATGTTTCCCTCGCTGAAGTGCCAGAACCAGGAATCGGTGTCCCAAAATAAGGAAAATAGACACAAAATGTTGGAGACCTTCAGCAGGACAGTCAGCATATCTGGAGAAGACTGGGGTCATCCATTCAGATCAGTATTAAGGGTCCCGGCCAGAAACGCCACAGATGCTGCCTGACCCGCTGACTGAGCTCCTCTGGAACTTTGTGTCCTTTAGGAATTGATCGACGTTTAGGTTTTTTAAAGGGGACGGTGCAGGTGATCCCCATCGCTCCCTGCCCTATCTCTCCTCCTCCCGGCTATCTGAACAGGAGTGCGGGCCTCTCCACCGCCCTCTCCATCTCCCAGCCCCGCTACCTGAGCAGCAGTGCGGGCTTCTCCCCCATTCCCTGCCCCCTCTCCCGGTTCCCTGCTCCCCGGCCCTTCTACCTGAGTAGCAGTGCAGACTGAGCTCCCCCGTTCCCTCCCCCCTGTCCCCGCTACCTGAGCAGCAGTGCGGCCCTCTCCCCCGTTCCCTCCCCCCTGTCCCCGCTACCTGAGCAGCAGTGCGGCCCTCTCCCCCGTTCCCTCCCCCCTGTCCCCGACTACCTGAGCAGCAGTGCGGCCCTCTCCCCCGTTCCCTGCCCCCTCTCCCCCGCTCTCTCCCCCTCTACCTGAGTAGTAGTGCGGGTTTCTCCCCCGCGCTCTCCAGCCGCTGCACGCATCTTCCCAGCGCCGCCATCTTGGCGGAGTCACGGCGCCGGGGTCCCCGGAACAAACATTCCGCTGCCGGAGGTTCCGGCCCCTGGTTCCCGCGGAAGAAACGTTCCGCCCGGTTTCCCGCCGTTTGGATGTCCCGCGGCGGAGCGCCGCCGGGTCGGGCCTGGCCTCGGGCGCTGGGCCTTAGGCCTCCCGCTTCCCTCACGTCCCCCAGCCAGGGGGGGCTCTCCGGAGTCTCCCGGGCGGCCCTTCGGCCCGGCTGATGAAGACTAGCCCAGGTAGGCTGCCTGTGGGGTAGCGGCGGGTAGACGCAGGGAGAGCCCGGGCTGGAGCTCGGCCTCCCCGGCCTGGGTGGGGCAGGTACTGCCCGCCTCACCAGCCATTCACCACCTGCCCTGCCCTGCCCTGGGCACATCTGGCACTAAGCTGGGCTGGGGGCAGGGAGTTCAGAGATTGCTGAATGAATTGGACCTCTCTCTGCAGATCAAACTTGGCCGAAATATTTACACTGGATTTACCGAACTGTCAGATCACTTTAGAAACAAAGTAAGAAATGGAGATACTGGTTTTACAAAAATGGCACCGAGTTGGAGCAGCCCAGTTGGCCAGGCAGCATCTCTGGAGAACATTGATAGGTGATGTTTCGTGTCGGGATCCTTATTCAGACTCATGGGTTCCCAGCTGAAACATCACCTGTCCATGTCTTCAGAGATGCTGCCTGACCCGCTGAGTTGCTCCAGCACTTTGTGTCTTTTTTAATCAGATCATTTCCCCCAACTGGTTTATGGAGGCGTTATTGCTCCACAAAGACACCCCTTCACCCAATCTCATTGAGCTTTGTGTAACACATTAACATAGAACTGTACAGCACAGGATCAGGCACTTTGGCCCGTAATGTCTGTGCTACACATGCTGGCAAGTTAAACGAATCCCTTCCGCTTGTACACGATCCACATTCCTGCATATCCATTTGCCTATCGAAAGGCCTCTAAAACAGCACTATTGTACCTGCCCCTCCACTACCCTGCAGCATGTTCCAGGCACTTACTAATCTCTGTGTAACAAACTTGCCTCTGCATATCTCCGTTAACCTTTTCCCTCTTACCTTAAAGCTATGCCCCTAGTTTTTTACATTTCCATCTTTGGTTCTGTCAACCCTATCTATTCCTCTTATAATTTCTTATATCTCTACCTCCTAATCCAGGCAGCATCCTTTTGTATGGGGACAACCAGAACTGTTCCTCAATGTCCCGACCCATAAAAGCAAGCATGCTGTGTGCCTTCTTTAGCACGATTATCTACTTTTGTTGCTACTTTCAGGAAGATGTAGACTTACAACCCAAGAATACTGTTAAAGGTTCTCCCATTAAGTGTATACTTTCACTTTGCATTTGACCTCCTGAAATACAACAACGCCTGGATTAAATTCCATCTGTTATTTCTCCACCCATATCTGTAATTGATTTTTTTTCTGCTGTATCTTTTGACAGCCTTCTTCACTCTTCACAATTCCACTAATTTTTGACGGGGAGCTGAGTTACTCCAGCTTTTTGTGTCTACCACTAATTTTTGTGTTGTCTGCAAACTTACTAACTAACCCATCTACATTTTCATCCTAGTCATTTATATGAATCAAAAACAACAGAGGGCCCAGCACTGATCCCTGTGAAACACCGTTGGATACAAACTTCCAGCCGAATAACAACCTTCCACCACAACTTGCATGAGTAAGCTAGTTCTGAATCCAAACTACCAAGTCATTGTGAACCCCTTGCATCTCAATCTTCTGGATCTACCCTATGACAAGAGATTTTGACAAATACCTTGTAGATAATATTCACTGCCCGAGCCTCATCAATAATCTTCATCACCTCCTCAAAATCTAAATCATTTATAAGACATGACCTGTCCCACACTAAATCATGCTAATTCTCCCCAAACAGGCCATTCTTTTCCAAATCCAAGTAAATTCTATCCCGAAGAATGCTACCCAATGTCCAATTATCCTTATTTCCTTTCTTAAACAAAGGAACAATCTCGGCTACTCTTCAGTTCTCCTGGAACTCACCTGTAGCTAGTGAGAATAAATAGATCTTCGTCAAGGCTCCAATTTTTACTCTCTCAATAGGCTGTAATGGATCCCATCAGGCTACGAGGACACGTCCACCTTAATGCCCTTCAAGAGACCCTACACCACCTCTGTTGTGAGCTCCAAATGCCCAGCATTTTGTGCCTTGCCTATATCCTCTGAGTTATTCTCTCCCAAGTTACCCTCTTGTTTTTAACATATGAATAAAATGCCTTGGGATTCTCTTTAATCTTCATCTGAATTCTTTATTGTATTGTTACACGGAATACAAGTCAAGTCTTGTCGAAACATAAAGTGCTAGAGTAATTCAATGGTCAGACAGTATCTCTGGAGGACATGGATAGGTGATGTTTCGGGTCAGGGTTCATCTTCAGACTGATTGTAGGGAAGAAAAAGCTGGGAAATTTGTGGGGCAGGAAAAGCCTGGCAAGTGATGTGAATACAGTTGTGGGGGTGATGTTAATTGGCAGACGGACAGACAAAGGCTTGAGATAAAGGAAATAGACAAAAGAGTGCTGGATAAGTAGATGAGGAGTGAAATGTGAAGCTAGAGGATGGGATATAGGTGAATGGGATAGGAGGAAAGAGGACGGGAGAAAGAAAAAAAAGTAAAAAGTGGTGGGTGGTGGGGAAAAATGGGTATGCACCTGGATGGGGCACAGGGAAGAGAGGGGGGAAAGAAGGGAGGGGATGGTATCCAGAATTTGAGAATTTAATGTTCATGCAATTGGTTTGTAAGCTACCCAAATAATCTACACTGTTTGTCTAGTTGCACATGGCCTCACTCAGGCAATGGAGGAAGCCCAGGACAGAAAGGTTGGTATGGGAATGGGAAGGGGAGTTAAAATGGTTGGTAAGTGGGAGATCCAGCAGACCTAGATGGATCGAACGCAGGTGTTTGGTGAAACAGACGCCTCATCTCACATGGTTTGCCGATGTAAAGAAGGCCGCATGGGGAACACGGTGCTGGGTGGAACCAGATGAGGGGAGAGATGATGGGCAGAATCAATCCCTCTCACTTTCTATAAATCTTTATAATGACACCAGATCCTTCCTGTAGTGTGACGACCAGAACTAAACACAATACTCCCATTGTGACCTGACCACTGCTGTGTAAAGCTGCCACATGACATCCCGACTCTTAACCTCAATGCATCTGCCAATAAAGGCAGGGTAACTAATAAAGGAGATTTATTCTGAAGAAGGGTCTCGACCTGAAACGTCACCCATTCCTTTTTCCAGAGATGCTGCCTGTCCCGCTGAGTTACTGCAGTATTTTGTGTCTATCTTTCAAATAAATGCTGACTTTAGTTCAGCATTCAACACAATAGTCCCCAGCAGACTGGTTGAGAAGCTGCTGGAACTGGGGCTTAGCACCCCTCTGTGTGCCTGGGTCCTGGACTTTCTCACTGCCAGGCCCCAAGTGGTCAGGATGGGGGAACACACATCTAGCTCCCTCACCCTGAACATAGGATCCCCCCAGGGCTGCGTCCTTAGCCCCCTACTGTACTCCCTGTACACACATGACTGGGGCCAGGTTCAGCTCAAACTCCATCATCAAGTTTGCTGATGACACTGTGGTGGTGGGCCGGATCTCCAACAACGATGAGAAGGCCTACCGGGAGGAGGTGGCTGATCTGGCACTCTGGTGTCAGGACAATAGCCTCCTCTTGAATGTCACTAAAACAAAGGAGCTGATTGTGGACTTCAGAAGGGCTAAACATCCAAGGACATACACGCCACTGGAGATAAATGGGTCTATTGTGGATAGGGTGAGCAGTTTTAAATACTTGGGAGTCCGCATCGCAGAGGATCTGACGTGGGCAACGCACATTGCCGCACTGGTGGGTAAAGCTAAGCAGCGCCTTTACCACCTTAGACAACTGAGGAATTCAGAGTGTCTCTGAGGATCCTTCATTGCTTCTACTCTGGGGCTGTAGAGAGCATCCTGTCCGGCAACATTACAGTCTGGTTTGGGAACAGCTCTGCCCAGGACAGGATGGCCCTGCAGAGAGTAGTGTGTTCGGCAGAACGCACCATGGGAACTACACTCGTCCCCCTGCAGGACCTATACATCAGGAGGTGCAGATCCAGAGCAAGCAAGATCATGAGGGACCCCTGCCACCCCAGTAACGGACTGTTCCAGCTGCTACGGTCAGGCAAACGCCTCCGCTGTCACGCTGTGAAAACGGAGAGGATGAGACGGAGCTTCTTCCCACAGGCCATCAGGACTGTCAACTTTTATAACCCCAGAGACTAAATTTTTGTCGACACTAATAGTAACTTATTAACTTTATTTATATGCTGTAACTGTAATTCTTTTTGTGCACAACCCGCAGGCATTGCCACTTTCATTTCACTGCACATCGTGTATGTGTATGTGACAAATAAATTTGACTTGACTTTACTTGACTTGAAAGGAGTTGGAACTGCGACTGGTGACTGCATCAAGAAATGAAAGGCAGACCTTTCATAAGCAGAACGATTAACAGCAAATCATTACATCAGTGGTGCTGAAAAATGGGCGCAGTAGGGGGAAATTAAAAGCTGGACCTCCTGTCCATGGGTATTTGTCGTTCTGTAACCCATCTTCATTCGAAGTCTTCATTTATCCATCAGTCTGAAGAAGGATACTGACCCAAAACGTCACCTATCCATGTTCTCCAGAGTGTAGGAAGGAACTGCAGATGCTGGTTTACACCAAAGATGGACGCAAAATGCTGCAGTAACTCAGTGGGACAGGCAGCATCTCCGGATAGAAGGAATGGGTGACGTTTCTGGTCGAGACCCTTCTTCGTTCTGAAGAAGGATCTCATAACCGAAGAAGGGTCTGGATCCGAAATGTCACCCATTCCTTCTATCCAGAGATGGATGCTGCCTGTCCCACTGAGTTACTCCAGCATTTTGTGTCCATGTTCTCCAGAAATGGTGTCTGGCCCTCTGAGTTACTCCAGCACTTTGTGCCTATTTATCCTTCGATTTTGACTTGCCCCATGACAGGCACTGGTCCCACGGTGTCCTGTACCTTGGTGTTGCAATGAATCTCTGCAAATCCCATCCCGCGGGTGCTTTTCAGGATGATTAAAGCCGTGGAGGCGTCAATGCTAATAGCTCCTAAGTTCCTTCAGCAGAGCTGCCCACTCGACATTAAAACGCAAAGCCCAATTGCGCCCACTCTGATGATAAACCATGCACCAACCCGGGCTCCAGGCGTATTATTTACCATTCAGGATCGTGGGTGGTAATGCTGATATCACGCCTTGTAGAGAGCACCCCGGAATCTGAATGTGTAACGTGACTGCTGTATTCAGATTACCGGGTATCGATGTGCATGCCCTATCCAGGGTAGGGGGCTCCATGCACTGGCGAGGGAACACAAAGGAAGTGAGCGGGAGGCGGCCACACAGGTAAGGGGGCTGCGGGCGGGCACACAGGTAAGGGGGCAGCGGCCAGGGAGGCACACAGGTAAGGGGGCAGCGGCCGGGGGGGGGGGGGGCACACAGATAAGGGGCAGCGGCCGGGGGGGCACACAGGTAAGGGGGCAGCAGGCGGCTGGCTGGGCAATGCCCGCAGCGATGTCCAGTAAAAGCTGCCCACTCGGTGGCGCCTGGAGCCCGAGGTGTTCCCGGACCCGGGCAGCGATCTGCTGGTGCAACCGGAGATGCCCCGGTGCACCAGGCACACGGTGGAATCAATGCATTCGGTGCAAACAATTAATTCAATGCGTGCAACGAATCCGGTACCGAGTGCAGGTCGGTACAAACAAACCGGTGCGAGCATTGCTCGGTGGAATCAATGAAGCTCGGTGCATCAATCCGTTGCAGAGCTGCAGTCTGTAAGCGCTCGGTGCAATGAATCCGATGCAGACTGCACCCCCTGAATGCGCTGTACAGCGCGGCCACTGACAGTGGGTGGGTGGGAGGGCGGGGGTCGTGTTTACCAACACGACGTTGCTCGAAATTGTGAGGCTTTTGTGAACGAGGATATTATGAAATCGCACGTTGGTGTTTATAGACGAGTGGTGTGGTTCTGCATCGGGACAGCGACCGCACTTCAGAAAGTGCTCAGTGTGGGAAAGCATCTGCTCAAGGATGCTGAGTTACTCCAGCTTTTTGTGTCTGTCTCTGGTCTAGGATGGGTGGGTTCAGGGTACCACCCTCCCTCACTCCGATCACAGGGGCTCCACCCCGCGGAGGGCAGGCTGGATATCCCGAGGAGATGGGGGTTTGGTGTGAAGGGATCCGGTCGGGGAAATGAGCCTAGATGAGACGCCAACCCGCCAATTTATGGGCAGGAAGAGCGCGTTTCTGAAGAGTGTCCTACACAACCCCAGGCCAAGCCGAGGTACTCTGGACAGAAGAAGTGTTATTTGCTATGGTTTCAAATGGTAGGCTACTCTGGCAGGTTAGATCGCATGGGATCAATGAAGAGCTAGTCGATTGGTTAGAGAATTGGAAGGAAACAGAGGGTGATGGTGGAAGATTGTTTTTCAGACTGGATGCCAGTGGTGTTCCTCAGGAATCAGTGCTGGGCCCATTGCTGTTTGTGGCTTTTTATGAACCATTTGGATGAGAATGCACAAGGTATGAATAGTAGGTATCACAAAATGCTGGAGTAACTCAGCAGGTCAGGTAGCATCTTGGAGAGAAGGAATGGTATGAATACAGGTATGAATAGTAAGTATGCAGATGCATCACGGTGGTGCAGCGGTAGAGTTGTCTGCCACAGCTGCCAGGGACCCGGGTTCGATCGTGACTCTGGGTGCTGTCTGTATAGAGTTTGTACGTTCTCCCTGTGACTGTGGGGTTTCTCCGGGTGCTCCAGTTTTCTCCCACATTCCAAAGACCTCCAGGTTTGTAGATAAATGGCTTCTGTAAATGTCTTTAGTGTAGGATAGTGCAAGTGTACAAGATGATTGCTGGTCAATGTGGATTTGGTCGGCTGAAGGGCCTGTTTCCACGCTGTATCATCATCGTGTCTCTAAAGATGACAGTCAAGGAGTGATATCATAGTTAGTGAAGACAGTCATCAAAAATGTTCAATGCAGATAGGTGTAGGGTGTTGAATTCTGAGAAGTCAGACTAGGGTAGGACCTTCAGAGTGAATGGTCGGGATCTGGGGGGTGTAGAGCAGAGGGATCAATGAGTGCAGGTACATAGTTACTTGAAAGTGACAACACAGGTAGATAAGGTAGTAAATAAAGCTATTGGCACATTGGCCTTCATCAGTCAGGGTATAGAAGTTGGGATGTTATGTTACAGTTGTACAAAATGCGAGTGAAGCTGCTCTTGAAGCTGATTTTGTTCCGTTTCGTTCACCCTGCTACTGGAAGGATGTCGTTAAGATGGAAAGAATGCAGAGAAGATTTGAAGTCCTGGGTTATAGCAAGAGGATGGACAAGCTAGAACTCTATTCCATGAAGTGCAGGATGAGGGGCAAAGAGTAGGAATAAATGGGTCCCTGTCAGAATGGCAGGCAGTGGAGAGTGGAGTGCCGCAAGGCTCTGTGTTGGGGCCGCAACTATTTACAATATATATTAATGATTTGGATGATGGAATTAGAAGTAACACTAGCAAGTTTGCGGATGACACAAAGCTGGGTGGCATTGTGAACTGCGAAGAGGATGTTAGGAGGTTGCAGGGTGACTTGGACAGGTTGAGTGAGTGGGCAGATGCATAGCAGATGCAGTATAATGTAGATAAATGTGAGGTTATCCACTTTGGTGGCAAAAACAAGGAGGCAGATTATTATCTCAATGGTGTCAGAATAGGTAACGGGTAAGTGCAATGAGACCTTGGTGTCCTTGTACACCAGTCACTGAAAGTAAGTGTGCAGATACAGCAGGCAGTGAAGAAAGCTAATGGCATGTTCGTCTTCATAACGAGAGGATTTGGGTACAGGAGCAAAGAAGTCCTGCAGTTGTATAGGGCCCTGGTGAGACCACATCTGGAGTATTGTGTGCAGTTTTGGTCTCCTAATTTGAGGAAGGACGTCCATGCTATTGAGGCACTGCAGCGTAGGTTCACGAGGTTAATCCCTGGGATGGAGGGACTGTCATATGAGGAAAGATTGGAAAGACTAGGCTTGTATTCACTGGAGTTTAGAAGGTTGAGATGGGATCCGATAGAGATGTATAAAATTATAAAAGGACTAGACAAGCTAGTTGCAGGAAAAATGTTCCCAATGTTGGAGGAGTCCAGAACCAGGGGGCACAGTCTAAGAATAAAAGGGAGGCCATTTAAAACTGAGGTGAGAAAAAACGTTTCCACCCAGAGAGTTGTGAATTTGTGGAATTCTCTGCCACAGAAGGCAGTGGAGGCCAATTCACTGGATGAATTTAAAAGAGAGTTAGATAGAGCTCCAGGGTCTAATGAAATCAAGGGATATGGGGAGAAGGCAGGCACAGGTTATTGATTGTAGATGATCAGCCATGATCACAATGAATGGCGGTGCTGGCTCGAAGGGCCAAATGGCCTCCTCCTGCACCTATTTTCTATGTTATGGAGGCGTCTAAGATCACGAGGGGAAGAGATAGGGTGAATGCACAGAGTCCTTTACCCATTGTTGGGGAATCAAGAACTAGAGGACATGGGTTTAGGGTGACTGTGGAGATAATAACAGGAAACCCACAATATAACGGACCATAGCAGGGGAGGTGGTGTCGGTTATAACCCAGTAAGGGATTATCATTGTATAAATAGTAGGAACAAACAGCTACAGCTGCTGGTTAATACACAGAGTGCTGGAGTAACTTAGCGGGTCGGGCAGCATCCCTGGAGAACGTGGATAGGTGATGTTTCACAGAGTGCTGGAGTAACTCAGCGGGTCAGGCAGCATCCCTGGAGAACATGGATAGGTGCCGTTTCGGGTCCAGACCCTTCCCCAGACTCTCGGTTTGGAGCTGGACATGAATCCTGGTGATTTGATGGCCCCAGCTGCTGGCGGCCGGGAAGAGGCGAGGATCGGCACAGACATTGGTCGTGTCCGCAGGTGGCCGGATTGATGGTCAGGGTTGGCGGTGGTGGCTACTGGAGTGGTTGCAGAGGCGGAGGTGGAGGTGGAGGTGGTGGTGGTGGCAGGCGTGGGCGGCAGTGGTGGCTGTGGTGGTACCGATGGCGGTAGCAGTGGCGGAGGCCGCGGTGGTGACAGGAGCGGCCTGGGAACAGCTGGGGTGGGGGAGGTGGTGGCAGGAGGGGCAGCACGGTCAGGGTGATGTGGGCAGCCCAGCATGGCAGTGAAGGTTCATAGGGCAGTCCACTATAACCACAATCCGTTGTAAAGAATCAGTAAAACCAAGGGTTTACTGTAATTTAAACCTGAGAAGCAACCTTTTGTACACTGGGTGGTAGGTATATGGAACAAGCGGCCAGATGAGGCACCATAACAACATTTAGAAGACATTTGGACAGGTACATGGATAGGAAAGGTTTGGAGGATAAAGGCCAGAAGTGGCAGGTGGGTCTAATGTAGATGGAGCATCTTGGTCAGCACGGGCAAGCTGGGCCGAAGGGCCTGTTTCCATGCTGCATGACTCTATGACGGTAACATTGTTGTAATTTGGGAAATACGGCAGTCAGTATGTGCACAGCATTGTGAATGAAGTCTACTCCAGCAACTGCAGACGTGCACATACTGGTATGCAGCACTAAATGAGCACTGCACAGACAGACGCCTCTTTCAGATGAGATGTTAGATCAAGTCTTTAGTCTCACAGGTAACTGCATTGTGATAATGACCAGTTGAATGTCTGGCATTTTTCTCGCACACGTGAGTTGATTTCAGTGTGAGCCAGGTTTGCAGGTAGGTGCATCACATTGAACGTATGGTGATTGCCTTGTGCAGGTGGACTCAGCAGTGATTGCAGATGGCGAATCGCTCAGCTCCACAAGGGCCTGTGACAGGTTGAAACAATCAATCGAAATAGAGTTACAAATGCTGCGCCAGGCTTTAACAAGGATGTATCTGCAGTATCTTGCTGAGTTTTTTCTAATTAAAGTATCGCACAGTCAGACAGAATAACAGGCACGTCCAAGAGACCTGGAGCTGCCTCCAACGGGAAGCACATTCTGGAGGCCAGGACCCACAGAGCTGATGTAGAAATCTCCTCTCCAGGAATGTTCCTAATGTCTGTGGCCTGATGGCTGGTTTGTCGCAGTTAGGGTTGTGTTGTATTGCACTTACGAATTGCAAATTATCCAAGTTACTCTTGGAGAAGGAAGAGGAAAAGTTGCCAGTATGTAGCAGTGTAGGATGGTAGGTGGAACCAGGAGAGGGGGAGAGGGGAGAATTGGAGGGGTGAACAAAGGAAGAAAACTATGTGGTCGGGTGAGTGTGTGGGTGGAGAATGCCAGGGTTTGGGTTACCTAAAATCTACCCAGCCTTTATTCCCCATCCTAAACATGCTAAATGCTGGGAATCCTTTCCCTTCCCTCTCTGTCTTGATGCCGGGTCTTCACCCAAAACGTCACCTTGCATCTTTGGCCTCCACAGATGCAGCTTGACCTGGTGTGTTCTACCTGCATTCTGTTTCTTGGTCCAGAATCCAGCATCTGCACTCTTTGTCTTCACACTCTATTGCACGAGTTACTGCTGGTTGTCCAGCTCAGAGATGAATTGGAAAACATCTGTGCCTTGTATTGGTCTCCTATGAGTGTGAGGGACCTTCAGAAGGACCTTGGTTTTGGTGGAAGAGTACAAATTCAACTCAAGAAAAATGATCAGCGATTGATGTCGGTGACAGACATTCCTGTATTGTTGTAGCTCGACGATATTGAACCTGTCGATACTGACCTGAACTGTATGCCAATGTTACGCAGTGAAAGGCCATGTTTCAGTTGCGGGATGGATAAGGACTCAGGCTGAGGGGGTTTCCAGAATGGCTCGTTGATGATGAGAAGGGTTCCTGGAGTGGGTTTGGTCTCTGCAGCAGGGACAGGAATGGGAGTCCCACACCATCAGTGCTGTGTCTCCGTTCCAACACCAACCCTGCAATGTGCTTCTCGCAGTTTGTTACCTCTGAGACGGCGACAAACCAGCCATCTGCTGTAAACAAATGCACAGTGAGATGTGAGCAGCAAAACTCGGCCCGCTTTCTTTACAGTGAATAATTTGCAAACAGACTGGAAAACTTTGCAGAGCTCAACATTCCCAGATTGTACCAGGGAAAGTGTTGCTGCTTTGAATCTGGGGCAGCATCTGCGCTGTCTGTAACCCTTTAATAATTCTTTACTGGAGGGCAGGTTCAGGTGAAAAACAGAACTGGGTCCCTCATATTCCATCACCCTTTGTTAAGGGAAAATATCTCTTTTTATTTTGGTTTTGGTGAAAGATTAAGAAATTTAACTCAAAAACTGATCCCAGTGACATACGGTAATATTATAGCTCAGGTCTGTATTTAACAGATTTATCCCCACCTGAACTAAAGCAATGTTATGCAGTGAAAGATCAGTTCCCATCTGCTCTACACTCCATGGTCACACAGTGAAAGGTCTGTTCCAACCTGAACTTTATCGTGCTGGGTCATACAGTGATACCCATGTCCTCATGTGTTATACCCCAGGGTTGCACACTGACACCTGCCCTACTTGAACTGCATCTCAGTTCATAAAGTTGCACACGTACCCACCTGCCCTGTTCTTCAGCATTGTACAGTCATGGACTTTCTTAATTTGTCCTGTACACCAGAGTAACAGTTTTGTATGCTCACCTCACTGTTACAGAATCATACTTACTAGTACTGTATCTCGGTGTAACTTAAGGACACCTCAGATTTGTCCCACCCCCGACATCAGTCTGAAGAAGGGTCTCGACCCGAAACGTCACCCATTCCTTCTCTCCCGAGATGCTGCCTGACCTGCTGAGTTACTCCAGCTTTTTGTGAATAAATCGATTTGTACCAGCATCTGCAGTTATTTTCTTATACTCAGATATGTAGGGTGGGTCTCTACCCGAAACATCACCCATTCCTTCTCTCCAGAGATGCTGCCTGCCCACTGAGTTACTCCAGCTTTTTGTGTCTATTCTCAGATATGTACCCTGTTATTATAGATGTACTGACTTGTTCTGTGATATGGCCACATTCATATACCGTGGTGGTGATTACTTAACCAGAGTACAGAACTTGGTGATTACCTCCGGTTCCAGTGACTGCTGTGAAGCTAATTAAATTATGCATACCTACAGAAGAGAAATAGTGTTCTCTAGTGTTCATATTTTAGCTAGTAAATGTGGGGATGTAACAGGTCTTGTCATTGTGTTGAAGATTGCTCAGTTGGTTGGTGTTGGTATCTGTGAGTGACTGACAGAGGGTCAGATAACTGTGTACAATCCTCATTAAGTGATCCTGGGTGCAGTACATGATGTAATGTTTCTAATTATTCACTGTGAAATCCAGCAGAGAATCACTAATGATCAGAGCCTAACATCTGTGGTCTGGATGGGGTAACGCCAGTTACAAGGAGAGCAGACTACCCAGTGAGATCTCTATTACATAGAACAGCACATCGCTGCGTGCACCAATTCTTCTCCAGATGACGCCAGTCCAATTAATCGCATCTCTGTGTATTGTCCATATCCCTCTATTCCCTGTCCATTCGTGTGTCTGTCTAAATACCTGTTAAATGTTGCTATCATATCTGCTTCTACCACCTCCTCTTGCAGCACCTTCCAACACCTACCACTCTCCATCTGTAAATAAATCTTGCCTCACGATGCTCCTTTAAACATTCCACTTCTCACTTTAAATGCCCTCCTATTTGACATTTGCACCTGGGGAAAAGGCTTCGACAATCTATCGTATAATAATAATTTTCTCTCATAATTTTCTAAACTTTTATTAGGTTGCCCCTCAGCCTCTGTCACTCCAGAGAGGACAGTCCAAGTTTATCCAACCACTCCTCACAGCGAATATACTTGAGTCCAGGCAACATCTGATGAACAGAATAAAAGGACATACCTTTACAAGGAGATGAAGAGGAATTTCTTTAGTCAGAGGATGGTGAATCTGTGGAATTCATTGCCACAGATGGCTGTGGAGGCCGTCATTGGTTATTAGTACGGGTGTCAAAGATTATGGGGAGAAGGCAAGAGAATGGGGTTGATGGGGAAAGATAGATCAGCCATGATTGAATGGCAGAGTAGACTCGATGGGCCGAATGGTCTAATTCTGTTCCTATATCTTATGAACAACTTTGTCACAATACTCCCACTGTGTTCCATACAGCTACAACATTACTTCCCGACTTTTATATTCAATTCTCCATTTGATGAATGTAAGCATGCTGAAGGCTTTCTTTACCACCGTAGCCACATGTTGCCACGTTTGGGGTTGGACACCATGATCCCTCTGTGCTCATAACGGTTCTGCCATTGACTGTATTTCTTCCTCTTGTATTTGACCTCCCAAGCTGCATCACTTCACACTTGTCCAGATTAAATACCATCTGCTATTTCTCTGCTAAAGTTTCTATCTGATCAGTATCCTGCTGTATCCTTTGACAACCTTGCTCATTATTCCACAACTCTGCCAATGTTTGTGTCCTTGCCAGCGGCTACAAAGGATGCACAGGTTCTATCAAAGCCCGAGCAATCCCCTCGTTCCCAGAAATAGATCCAGCAGGCACTGGGGACATCCACCGGAATATCTTTCAAGACACCAAACAGTCCTCCTCTTTAACATTGAGATGCACTCGAAAATTCAATGCACACCTCCTTGATTTAATGATCATCCATGTCGTTCTTGGTTGAATACTGATGCAAAGTGTTAGTACTAGAGAGGATCCAGAGGAGGTTTACGAGAATGATCCCGGCGATGAGTAGGTTAACATATGATGAGCATTTGACAACACTGGGCCTGTACTTGCAAGAGTTTGGAAGGATGAGCTGGGACCTCATTGAAACGTACAGAATAGTGAAAGGCCTGGATAGGGTTAGTGTGGAGAGGCTCGTTCCCCTAGTGGGAGAGTCAATGACCAGAGGGCACAGCCTCAGAATAAAAGGACGTACCTTTAGAAAGGAGATGAGTAGGAACTTCTTTAATCAACGGGTGGTGAATCTGTGGAACTCATTGCCACAGACGGCTGTGGAGGCCAAGTCAATGGATATTTTTAAGGTGGAGATTGTCAGGTTCTTGATTCGTAAGGGAGTCAGGGGTTATGGGGAGAAGGCAGGAGAATGGGGTTGAGAGGAAACCATAAATCAGCCATGACAGACAAATGGTAGAAATGGGGGAGCGGAGAAATTCACCAATTTCCTCCAAACCTGATGGGACTGATGTCACACGTTTACATGTCCTACTAACACCCTGCTCACCCTTCTCTCGAGCAAAGTCCTTATCTAGAAATGGAGCTCGGTGCACGTGGCAATAAACTGAACTGAACTGAAACACAAAAACAGCTAATATCTTCATAGACCCTGTCAAACACAAACGGCTGGAGTACCTCAGCGGGTCAGGAGAAAAGGAATAGGTGACGTTTCGGGTTGAGACCCTTCTTCAAATCATGTCACACTCTCATCACACTCTTACCACCTCCTACCCTCAGGATACTGTCTGAAAACCGAGACTACCAGGTTTAAGAATAACTTATTCCCAAAGTTCATTGGCTATATTTAAGAGGGAGTTAGATATGGCCCTTGTGGCTAAAGGGATCAGGGGGTATGGAGAGAAGGCAGGTACGGGATACTGAGTTGGATGATCAGCCATGATCATATTGAATGGCGGTGAGGCTTAAAGGGCCGAATGGCCTACTCCTGCACCTATTTTCTATGTTTCTATGTAAAAACCATCAGACTCTTGTACACTATGAGTCCTGGCTACATCCTCATAAATCTTTGCACTTTTCCCAGCTGCCCCTTTTAAGGGGACTTTCAGGAAACTTACAGCCTGGCACTTTCAAATGTTATGAATTATGTTAGGAGGAATAAGTTGATTCAAAAATTATTCTTTAAGAATTTCTGTGTTTTTGTAAACATGAAGGCTTTAGTTGTTTGGGTCTTTGAGCAGTGCAGTTTAAAGGCAGTGACTGATGATAAGAATGGGAGGTCTAAGCTTTAATAATAGCACAACTAACAACAACACTGAATGGTTCTAACTGACGTTGGTGAAATGAGAGATATTGGTAGCACAAGGGAGGCCCAGTTCTCAGATGAGACTGAACGTAATTGGATAGATTGGAGAGATAATACTTTCTCTGGGTGGTTCAGAAGAAAGTGGGAGTTTATTTGTAGGGGATATCTGTGATCTTTGTCATGGAAAGACCGGGCACTGGTGATCAATGAATTTTTGAAAGGGACAGTCAGTGGGCAATCAAGGAATGTGAAATTGGGTAGTTCGTTCAGCGGGACTGGCAGCATTTCTGGAAGGAAGGAATGAGTGACTCTTGAATGGTCTTGACCCGAAACTTCACCCATTCCTTCTGTCCAGAGATGCTGCCTGTCCCGCTGAGTTACTCCAGCTTTTTGTGTCTATCTTCTTTTTGTGTCCAGCATCTGCAGTTCCTTCCTACACATAGGGTAGAAAGTTAGACTGTAATAAAAAAAATTAAAAATCAGAGGGTCTGAAGAAAGGTTCCGACCCAAACCATCACCTATTCATTTTCTCCAGAGATGTTGCCTGACCTGCTGAGTTACTCCAGCACTTTATGCCTATCTTTAGATAGTCTTTTCCCCAGGGTGGAAATGTCAAATGCTAATGGGAATAGCTTTAAGTTGAGTGAGGGAAAGTTTAAAAGAGATTTATGAGGCAGGATTTTTTACACAGTGATAGTGCCTGGGATGCGCTGTCAGGGGACATGGTGGAAGCAGAAATGCTCGCAACATTGAAGAGGCATGTAGTCAGGCGCATGCGGCAGGGGTTAAGGGATATAGGCTGTGTGTAGGCAGATGTGCCGTTTAAATTGGCAGCATCTTTGTCTCAGACACAGTGAGCCCAAAGACCTGTTCCTGTTCAACATTTAGGTGAATTATGAAGATTTAGATCAACCATAATCCAATTGCAGGGCTGAATGGCCTCATGTTATTATTGAGAGACTGAAGAGAAAGTTCAAGACTTGCAGTGTAATCCACACCCATATTGGATGGTGTCAAACAAGGAAAATGAACCAAAGTTTGAGTTTAATATCCTATGGACTATGGATGGTGTGAGTCTATGGAGTTTAGCTTTAAGAGGGATTGTAGGTGTGGCGTAATTGGCATGAACATGGTGAATGTACAGGGGGGAGGAGGAGGAGGTTGTGGAGTGTTGAGAGAGGACATGGACCACACGACATTATAGCAACAGAAGATCACTAGAAACAGATTGAGGAGATTAGTCTCCTAGTGTTCCCTTCCACAGCCCATTCATCCATGTACATAGTAGGTCAGTAGCCGGAGTGGGCCATCTGCCTCTTTAATCCTGTTCTGCCGTTCATCGAGATCATCACTGACCTCCGTGCTGTTTTCTTGCTGTAAGCCCATATCCCTTGATTCTATCCGTATCCTAATCTCTGTTGTGAATGAGTTCAACCACCACAACCCGCCAGGCTGGAGAATTCAAAACCTTCACCTTCTGAGTGAAAATGTTTCTCCTCATCTCAGTCCTACTGTGCCTACTCCTCAGCAAGGGAAACATGCTCCCTGTGTTCATCCTGCCAGGTCCTGTAACAATTTAGTATATTCATTGAGATTACCTCTCCTTCATCTAAACTCTAGAGAACACGGGCTTCACCTCCTCAATCTGTCCTCATGTATCAAACCCATCAGTGTTGAAACTAGTTTTAATTAATCTTTCCCACACTGCCTCTATGGCAGGTGCAAGCGTTCTTAAGCAAGGAGATCAATATAATTGTACTAAGACTTCCTTGGTCTTGTATTCAATCATCATTCAATAAAGACTAACATATCATTTGTCACCTTGTTCGCTTATTGCAAATGTACATTGGCTTTCATTGACTTGTGCACTTGCATTCCTAGGTTCATTTGAACATCAAAATCACCCATTCTTCCTCCCATTTAAAAATACACTTTCTATTTTGTGCACCAGTGGATGATGACCGTGCATTTTATAGATTCATAAAAAGGGCCCTTCTCTTCAAAAATTAATTGAATTTGGGAGGTAAGAACTAGATCATCCACTGAGGTCTCTTTCAAAGCTCAGGGTTGCAGCATATTTGGTTCCTGAAATTGATCAGCTCAGACTATTTTTTTGACTAATAATCATTTCAGTTATAATTCTATAATTATAATCAGTTCATTCTCGCTGTACCCTTGGTTCTCTAAATTTCTGGTGGGCTTTCTATCTTCTTCCCCAAAGACAGACACAAAGGTGTTGTTTAATTTGTCTCTGTTAGGATATGAACATATGTTTGAACATATGAACTAGGAGCTGGAGGAGGCCATTTGGAGACTCGAGGTTGCTTCCCTATGCTGATCATTAATCTATTTACCTCTGCCTTAAACAGTTTCAAAGTCTCTGCTTCCACCTCCCAAAAGGTTCACAACACCCAGAGAAAAAAATCTCATCTCTATCTTAAATGGGCAGCATCTTACTTTTACATCACAACCTCAGTTCTAGAATCCCACTGAAGCAAAACATCTCCAAATTTATTGCCAGGACGTTATATTTCCATAAATTTCTACAAATTTGTGAACTTCCCCAGAATCTGCACTGCTCTAAATAACACTAATATTTGTAATCAGTAATCTGAATAGAGCTTCAAATTCTGTGAGTTTCTATTTCAGCCATGATTTTATATTTGGCCTGCACTGAAATGAAAGTCGTCTCTGACCGGACCGGCAATGGGATCATGATTATCTCCTGACTCTGCAGAACAATGACCATAACGTCGGCCTCTTAACAGTCCGTCCCTAATATCCTCCTTCTCAAACGGCTCACTTCCTGGACAAATGTGCATGTTATATGTTTGTCACAAAGGCAGATACTTTATGCAAAATCTGCATGGAGCACAAGCCACAGTTACTAGAGGCAGGCACTTTATACAACCTGTGCATAAAGCATAAGACACAGTTACTAGAGGCAAGCACTTTATACAACCTGTGCATAGAGCACAAGTCACAGATACTAGAGGCAGGCTCCCAACTTGCAAAATCAATTGACCTTTTCCTTTCCTGAAGAAGGGTCTTGACCCAAAACGTCGCCCATTCCTTCTCTCCTGAGATGCTGCCTGACCTGCTGAGTTACTCCAGCATTTTGTGAATTTTCCTTTCCTTTGCTCAGCTGCCCACTCTCAGCTTCCACGTGGCATCTTTCTCATCCATGAGCTCTATTTCCAATCACACTCACGCAGACCACCAGTCCGGCTTACCAATTCCACGAGCCCACTCACGAACCGCTGTTTCTTCTGTATGGCCAGTTTTGTACAATGTCCATCCTTGTTGTCTGTGCTTCATATGTTGTATTCAGATAGGTATCAATACTGCTTCTTATTGTGATGAAGGAAAAAAATTATAAATAGGGAAAATGCGAAATGAAACTAGAAGCGGTGAGAATATTTGTCTGACCTGTCGGTCTGGGCTGCCGATTGTATTGCTGGCACTGTTTTAAGCTCTTTAGTGAAGTGCCCAATCACCCAGTGTTAAAATAATGCAGTAGTGGGGACCGGTGGCGATGAGCTTGTCACAGCTGCTTGTCATGAGCTTTGTTTGCCAGCGAGGGCCATGAATTATTTATCAGGGCTGCCATTGGGGCCTGACTGCAGCTTTCAGTGTTTGCTGTGGAGACTGTCACTGACAGAGATTCAGTGCTGAATCATCTCCAGCAATCCCGGTGGAGGGCTTAATCCTCCCAGGATCCTGATCCCCTGCCACCAGACACAGACTCCCAGCCATTCGGCAACAGGCAAAGGGGACAATATTTTGGTATGGAAATAATTTGTTGAGTGTGTATGTCTGTGTGTGCACGTGTGGGTGTGTACACGTGTGTCTGTGTCCGTGTGTGCCGGTGTGTGTGTGTGCACGTGTCTGCGTGCGTGTGCGTCCGTGTATGTGCACGTGTCTGTGCGTGCATGTCTCTGTGTACGTGTGTGTATGTCTGTATGTGTGCATCTGTGTGTGCACATGTGTGTGTGCGTGCGCATATGTGTGCGTGTTAACGAGACTGATATTTCTCACTGTGAACAGAGACATTGAACTTTGTCAGTGTGCTGCAGTCACTGGAGAAGTGTTGGAGACTGGCTCCGACCACAAGTAATTCACATTTGAAAGCTGCGTAAAGCATTTGTCCCACAGAGGTAGAGATTAAATGCAATCTGAAAATGGTGGTGTAATGATTCTCAGCAGAGCTTCATGGTGTTGTCTTTGCGCTAGAATGCACAATAGGCAGATCAAAGCTGTGGTTGTTTCCATAGTGACCAGCCAGCTGGTTTCATCATCCTCTTCGTTGAAGTATAATACAGCATTTTCACTGTAGTCCCTGCCAGAGAGATGCAGAGGAGAGGTGATGCCTTATGTACATCTTTAAACAAATCTGGGCCAGTAATCCAGTGCAGTCCTAAGGAAATGCACTGCCAGTGGGGAGCACTGGGAAATACTGCACTGGCAATGGGGAATGCCGCACTGGTGCTGGGGACAGTGCACTATCACTGGGGAACGCTGCACGGGCACTGGGGACAGTGCACTGTCACTGGGGAACGCTGCACGGGCACTGGGGACAGTGCACGGCACTGGGGGACAGTGCACTGGCACTGGGGACAGTGCACGGCACTGGGGGAGGGTGGGGGCTGGAGGGGGTGGGGGAATGAGGAGGGTGGGGGCTGGAGGGGCCGGTGGGCAGTATTGGAGAGTTGTGAAGCTACAATGGTGATCAGCCTGAGGTTGAGGCTGAGGACACTGTGATGAGTTGTTCACAGTGGTGCACACAGGGGTGTGTTCCACCAACTCGGGATCAAATGCTTTCTGTGAGGAAGCATTGCCCAGAAGTGAAGGCTGCGATCAGATGATGGGAAGCAACTGGGTCCAGACCCAGTGTGACCCACACCCAGTGTGACCCGCACCCAGTGGGTCCATACCCAGTGTGACCCGCATCCAGTGGGTCCATACCCAGTGTGACCCACACCCAGTGGGTCCATACCAGTGGGTCCAGACCCAGTGTGACCCACACCCAGTGTGACCCACACCCAGTGGGTCCATACCCAGTGTGACCCACACCCAGTGGGTCCATACCCAGTGTGACCCGCACCCAGTGGGTCCATACCCAGTGTGAGCCGCACCCAGTGGGTCCATACCCAGTGTGACCCACACCCAGTGGGTCCATACCCAGTGTGACCCACACCCAGTGTGACCAGCACCCAGTGGGTCCATACCCAGTGTGACCGGCACCCAGTGAGAAAGAACAATGTTCCGTCACTGGGCTCTTTGCTGATGCTGATGAAGGATTGCTGTGTGTACCAGGTGCATGTGCCCCTGCTTGGTCCTGGTTAATGCACGTCTACTCTGTTCATGGCTGTGTATGTGTTTGTCGTTGTGACAGGTTGCCTCTCTGGGCCAGGTCTGGAATGTGAAGCAGCAGTGTGTACCCGGGCCAGAACTACTAACCATGGAGAGCAGTTCCGTGCAGGCTGGACCAGGCCTTTGCTCCAGCCCCCCTCACTGCTCAGAGCTGTCCCACATGCAGCAGGAAGGCAAGGACTCTGGCCCCATCTCTCTGGACGCTGACCTCCATGCCAACATGGGCGACGGTGACTCCAGCTCCGAATACGTGAACAACACGTCAGAGGAAGAGGACTACGATGAAGGTGTGCCTGAGGAGGAGGGAGTGACCTATTACATCAGGTACTGTCCTGAGGAAGACAGCTACCTAGACGACATTGGATGTACTGGAAGCAGCTGTGTGACCCCCACCATCACGGCTCAGCCTGATGATAGCCAACCAGCGGACAAGACGCGGGCAGAGTCTGATGGTCTCTGCCAAACCGTGGTGGAAGCGTCTGAAGAACATGTATGTGCCCAAGAGCCAGAGGACTCGGTCCTTGCAGCAGCCCAGCCTGCAGTGGGCAGTGAGGGAACTGGCAGCAGTGAAGGGACTTCATGGGGTTACTCACCCTCCCGGCCTAACCCTCCGTCCTCACACACATCCCAACGCAGCAAGTCAGAGACAGAGACAGAGGATGTGGAGGAAGACATTGACCAGATTGTAGCTGAAATCAAAATGAGCATGAGTACAAGCAGTTTAAACAGCATTGGAGAGCAGAGCCCTGGGGAGAGTGCTTCCAACATAACGTCAGACACAGAGCTACACTGTGTGAAAGAAGAGGGATGGCCACGACTGTGCCTGACGTCACCCACCGATGGAAACAGTGGAGACGCTGCACTCAGCCACAAACCTGGAGCCAGGGGATCTGATCAATGGAAGCAGAGAGGCACTGGACAGGTAGGCATTGCCCCAGTCAGTCCCTGTCCGCAATCGAATGGTCCTGTTTTCACCTGTCCAAACGCTCTTTCCTCCACTCCTGAAGCTGCTCACATTTTAACATTCGCTAGGGATGACTTTGCCTTTTGCTCCCCCAGTGCTTCCCCTAGCTGGTTCTTTGTTGGGTAATAGGGAGATGGGGAAGGTTCAGCTGTGGAGACAATGAATGGATCCACAATCCTTGTAGCAAGGGTCACAGCACTGGCAGTTTTACCCACCTCACAGGGATCGGGATTGGGGACAGTAGCCTTCGTCAGCTGGGGACACTGCAGTGTATATTCAGGAGGGGTTTCTCTGGGGCTCCTTATATTGTTGTGACATCAGTTAAAACTGGCAGCTGCCAGCTACCATATTCCCTCAATGTTAAACTTGGAGCATTAGCAAGGGCTTCAGTGGTTGTCATAGAAAATAGGTGCAGGAGTAGGCCATTCGGCCCTTCGAGCCAGCATTGCCATTCAATATGATCATGGCTGATCATCCTAAATCAGTACCCCGTTCCTGCTTTCTCCCCATATCCCTTGATTAGCCCTAAGAACTATATCTAACTCTCTCTTGAAAACATCACCGATGTCACTGAGAGTCGTGCAATAACTACTCCACCACCAGATGTCCCAAAGGCACATCTGTCAGACTGGGCCGTTTACTACTGGAGCCAAAGTCAATGTGAGGGGGAAACATCTATTTGACTTTATTTTAATCAATTTTTCTGTATCAGACATATTTCGTCTCTGAAAATATTGTTTGGAATGAATACATCAAGGGGAGGTCAGCTGCAAAGGCACCTGTGATGTATCTGCTCGTGGAGAGACAAGTCCCTGCTTTATTCTGTATCTAAACATCTACACCAATTAAACCATGGTGAAGGTAAAGATGGATGCATTGTCAGAGGGAGAAGTGGACCGAGGCTTGGTGGACAGTCAGATGGATGTATATTCACAGTTAGAGATCCATGCAGTCTGGTGGAGAGAGAATCTTAGGTCCCAGTTGTAAAGAAGTGTTTTGACCTGTTGACAGGACACAGAGCACCCACGGAAACAGCAGCGCTCTGACCTCAATGGCCCCATCAACAACAACTATGTTTGTGAGGTGAGTTTAGCTGCTTTTGTTGTGATCATTACCATTCCATGCAGGGCCCAACACAGTGAGGAAAGCCCAGCATTCAGGCAGCAGCCGAGCCAGACCATGAGTCTGTGTTCACTGATGAACTGGCTGGAATTTAGTGGGAGAAACCAGTAGTGGCTGAGGTACAATTAGTTTCAGAACAGTGCTGAAGGGAAGAGAAATTCAAGTACAAGTCTTGCTCCTGATCACATTGGAGCATTACTCTGAGGAATGTGATGAACATCAAGCCTGGCTGAAACACTGCTAGAAAAATCAGGTTCTCATTGACCACCTGGACTGGCATGTAATGAAGGGCCGGGTCACTTCTGCTGCTGGGTTATGGCATCATCCTCTGTCACATCTCCCATCTGATCTCCGGCTGGCAGTCTGATTGTCCACATGGGCTATCTTCCTGCTTCTTCATCTGATTGTCCAATCGTGATAGACTAGTGTATCAGATGGCAGCCTCTCTACAGGGAGTGAGCATAGTGCAAGGTTGCACATGAACATCCAAACCAGGAATAGAGGTAGGCCCCATGGCTCCTTGAACCTGCTCTGCCACTCAATAAGGTCAGCGTCACGTATCTACCCATCTCTGGCTGGCTCAAAGACTCTGCTGGTTGAGGAAGTCAGTTCCAAAAGCCCTTGACCCAATGTGGAGAATTCTGTCCCCTTGCTTCCACCTTGTCAAGCTTGTTATTCCATTGTAGACATTTAATTACTGTTTACTACGCCACTGTGTGTGAGGACAGCTGTCAACATCTGGTTTATCTTACAGCAAACGAAGACATCATCCTCCTTTCCCAACTTTGTGGATGGTGAGTGTTTGGGGAATATCGGCAGATGGTAATTGTTGTAACCGTGACGTGACTTGGAGCAGAGGCCTCACGTGGTGCCCTGTGAACGGATTAGTTAAAGATTCACGGCCCTGGTGCAGAGAGCAACATTATCAGCTGATGTGTGTAGCTCACAGTTCCATGTGTGTGATGGGGCATTTGTCGTTTGGTATTTTCATGCCTGATCCCATAATCCCATCAAACCAATGAGAAGAAACAGAGCAAATGTCAACGTCTAAATGTCAAAACCTACTGGTGCTGACTAACGAGAGGACTAACGCGTGGCCTCTGAGATCATTGATTAGTAAAGTGTGGTGGCAGCATTGAGTCTGTTTGTTTAGCCACTTCTGTCTGCGTTTGATAATGTTTCTTGTTGCTGTTGATACTGGCGCTGGGCTCTCTAATCTGTGCTGTTTCTGTTTAAGTTCCAGGTCCTTGTGAGCCAGAAGATTTGATTGATGGGATCATTTTTGCAGCCAATTACCTGGGCTCAACACAGCTGCTGTCTGAACGCAATCCGTCCAAACACATCCGTATGATGCAGGCCCAGGAGGCAGTGGCTCGTGTTAAGGTCCCTTGTCAACTCTGCTCTTTGGGTTCTCCCAACACATCTGAGTTTCAAACTCTGTCAGCATGCTGCCGATTACAATCTCACAGATGCTTTGCTCATCGCTAATCCACAACATCCCTTCAGAATCCCCGGTCACTCCCCCAAGTTGTGGAACTGAATTGTCACAACCGCGTTCATTATAACCAGAACTCAGAACGGTGAAAGGCACAATGTGTTTGTTCCTCTTGTCCTAGGGAGTTGAGCTTGTGGATTACCACAGAGCAGTTTATGGATCACGCACATTGTCGCCACAACCCACCTGCCTTTACCTTCCACGGAGTCACCTCTCCCACAAGGCCCACCTTCCCTCTTTCACCTTCCCACACCTCTTCCCCTCGCTCATGTTTCCTCTCTCAGCTCCTTTCCCATCTCTCTCCTCCCCCCCCTGTCCAGCCTCTTGTACCCCCCCTCTCCCAACTCTTTCCTCCTCATATCCTGCCCTGCTTCACCTGCACCCCCTCCGTGCCCCGTCTCCTGTATCCTCCCTCTCCCCAGCTTCCCCCTCCTGCCAATTCCCACCCACTTCCCCATCATTCCACAAGCTGCCCCCCCCCCCTTACCACCCTCCACTCCCCTACAACTATATGCCTGCTCTACCTGTGTCTAACCTTGTTTTCTTTAATACTTTTTCCCACCAGAGGGTGCAGAAGACAACAAAACCCAAGAAAAAAGTGGTGAGTGTGCTCTGTGTGAGTGGCATGTCTGCTGTGCCTTGCTCCCTCCCGGTGGCTGAATGTGTTGAGTGTGTGTGAGTAAGAGTGTGTGATGCAGAGTGTGTGTGAGTGTGTGTGTGCAGTGTGAATGTGTGTGGGTGTGTGGGGGAGTGTGTGTGTGTGTGTGTGGGGGAGTGTGTGTGTGTGTGTGTGTGTGTGTGTGTGTGTGTGTGTGTGTGTGGGGGAGTGTGTGTGTGTAGGTGCAGTGTGAGTGTGTGCGGGAGCTGGTTCCTGGTCTCTGTGCCTGTGGTGTTTGTGTGATGCTGGAGTCCTGGAACAGTGCAGCCAATCCGGCCCATTTCACCACCATCTCTCCTGTGCTCAGGGTGCAGATGGGAACTCTCAGCCAATGACAGAAGTGGATCTCTTCATCTCCACTCAGAGGATTAAAGTTCTCAATGCGGACTCGCAGGTACGGGCCCCTGCCCAGCTACGGTGAATGGGCCCCTGCCCAGCTACGGTGAACGGGCCCCTGCCCAGCCACGGTGAACCGGCCCCTGCCCAGCCACGGTGAAGCGGCCCCTGCCCAGAGTGTGGGCAGGTGGCAAACAAGCAGTTAATAAGGAGCGAGGGGAACTGGAATGTGGGGCTGGTGTTGGGGGCCGCTGGTTGGAGGGGCGGTGGTGAGGGGGTTAGGTGCCGTTGGGGGGTTAGGGGCCGTTGGGGGGTTAGGGGCTGTTGGGGTTAGGGGTCGTTGGGGGGGTTAAGGGCCGTTGGGGGGGGTTAGGGGCCTTTGGGGGGGGTTAGGGTCCTTTGGGGGGGTGTTGGGGCCATTTGGGGGGGGGTTAAGGGCCATTTGGGGGGGTTAGGGGTCATTGGGGGGTGTTGGGGCCATTTGGGGGGGGGTTAAGGGCCATTTTGGGGGGGTTAGGGGCCGTTGGGGGGTTAGGGGCCGTTGGGGGGGTTAGGGGTCGTTGGGGGAGTTAGGGGCCTTTGGGGGGGGGTTAGGGTCCTTTGGGGGGGTGTTGGGGCCATTTGGGGGGGTTAAGGGTCGTTGGGGGGTGTTGGGGCCATTTGGGGGGGTTAAGGGCCATTTTGGGGGGGTTAGGGGCCGTTGGGGGATTAGGGGCCATTGGGGGGTTAGGGGCCGTTGGGGGGTTAGGGGCCGTTGGGGCCATTGGGGGGGGTGTTGGGGCCATTTGGGGGGGCTAGGGGTCATTGGAGGAGGTTAGGGGCCGTTGGGGGGTTAGGGGCCATTGGGGGGGGTGTTGGGGCCATTTGGGGGGGCTAGGGGTCATTGGAGGGGTTAGGGGCCATTGGGGGTTAGGGGGCCGTTGGCAGGGGGGGTCCGGGGGTGCGTGGAACTAGCAGCTGCTGAACCTGTTGTTCTACCTGTTGCAGGAACCAATGATGGACCACGCTCTGCGCACCATCTCGTACATCGCGGACATCGGCAACATCGTGGTGCTGATGGCCCGGAGACGGGTCCCGCGAGCTGCTTCCCAGGATTGTATCGAGACCACGCCTGGAGGCCAGGAAGGCCAGAAACAGTACAAGATGGTGTGCCACGTGTTTGAGTCCGAGGATGTGAGTACAAGAGGAACCTCCTGGTTTCTGTATCCCAGCTCGCGGCCGCTGTGACTGGGGCCTGTTGTTGGTGGGTGGGATGTTCATGTGGACCCTACCTCGCCCCAGAGCGTGGAGACTGGGATCAGGGCGTCGGGCAGCGCCACGGTGCAGAATAACGGTGCCGGGTCACGGTGCCAGCGTGTCCACCTTGCCCTCTTGCCGTGTGTGTGTGTGTGACTGTGTGTGTGATCGCGTGCGTGTGTGACCGCGTGCGTGTGTGTGACTGTTCGTATGTGTGTGACTGTGTGTGTGTGACCGCGTGCGCGTGACTGCGTGCGTGTGTGTGACCGCGTGCGTGTGTGTGACTGCGTGTGTGTGTGACCGTGCGTGTGTGTGTGACCGTGTGCGTGTGTGTGTGATTGTGTGTGTGTGTGTGTGACTGTGTGCGTGTGACCGTGTGCGTGTGTGTGTGTGACTGTGTGCGTGTGTGTGACTGTGTGTGTGTGTGACTGCGCGTGTGACCGCGTGCATGTGTGTGACTGCGTGTGTGTGTGTGTGACTGCGTGCGTGTGTGTGTGACTGTTCGTGTGTGTGTGACTGTGTGTGTGACTGTGTGCGTGTGTGTGACCGTGTGCGTGTGTGTGTGACCGCGTGCATGTGTGTGACTGCGCGTGTGACCGCGTGCATATGTGTGTGACCGCGTGAGGCCCTTCTACCTGTTCATCGATGCTGTTCTCAGTCAGGTGCTTGTCCCTTGCAGGCACAGCTCATTGCTCAGTCCATCGGCCAGGCCTTCAGTGTGGCCTACCAGGAGTTTCTGCGAGCGAACGGCATCAACCCCGAGGACCTGAGCCAGAAGGAGTACAGTGACATCATCAACACACAGGAGATGTACAACGACGACCTAGTCCACTACTCCAATTCTGCCAACTGCAAGGAGGTTAGTGTGTCCACACGCCAGCCCAGCAACACCCCACCTCACCCTCACCCCCCCCCCCCTGGTCCCCCACCCACCCCCTCACCCCTCCCCGCTCCTCACCATCACCCCGGTCCCCCACCCCCCCCCCCCTGCTCCCCGTGACCAATCACTCCCCCCCCCCCCCGGCCTTCACCTTCATCTCCATCCCCCACCCCCCCCCACAGCCCCTCCCTGAAGGTCACGATCACTCCCATTGTCAGCTGTTGTGTTAATGTTACAATGAATGGTGTCTGGACCTTGATGCTCTCTCTCTCCCTCCCTCTCTCTCCCCCCTCGCTCTCTCACTCTCCCTCCCTCTCTCTCCCTCCCTCGCTCCCCCTCTCTCTCCCTCTCCCTCCCTCCCTCTCTCTCCCTCCCTCTCTCTCTCCGCCCCTCCCTCTCTCTCCCCCCTCCCTCTCTCTCCCCCCCCTCCCGCCCTCAGCTGCAGGTGGACAAGCTGAAGGGCGAGATATTTGGGGTGGTGATGGTGGAGTCGGGGTGGGGCTCGATTCTGCCCACTGTCATCCTGGCCAATATGATGAACGGAGGGCCGGCCGCTCGCTCAGGCAAGCTCAGCATCGGTGACCAGATCATGTCAATCAACAGCACCAGCCTGGTGGGGCTGCCCCTCGCCACCTGCCAGGGCATCATCAAGGTAGGGCCGCGGTCACTGCCGTCTCTACGGTCACTACCATCACTCTGCTAGTCGGAGTGACAACATTGATCCAGACACTGACCGTTTGAAGTAGGGCCTCGACCTGAAACGTCACCCATTCCTTCTCTCTGGTGATGCTGCCTGACCCGCTGAGTTACTGTCTCCAGTACATTAATATCAAGGCATCAATACCCTGGAGATCCCCATCGTCCAACAGTTCACGAGATGGGCCAAATGAATCCTGTAGATGGGGAGCAGTGACACCGTCTGTCAGTCCCTCCTTGTACCCGCCCGCCTTGCCCTCCCCCCACTGCCCTCACCCCCCAATCCCCGCTCACCCCCAATCCCCACTCACCCCCAATCCCCG
This sequence comes from Rhinoraja longicauda, assembly GCF_053455715.1. Classification (NCBI taxonomy): domain Eukaryota; kingdom Metazoa; phylum Chordata; class Chondrichthyes; order Rajiformes; family Arhynchobatidae; genus Rhinoraja; species Rhinoraja longicauda. Next base: position 250,736 of record NC_135990.1, read on the forward strand.
CTCACCCCCAATCCCCACTCACCCCCAATCCCCACTCACCCCGCACTGATTCAGGCAAACTCCCCTCCCCTGCCCTGCCCTGCTTTCTCTGCTATTGCTGCCTTTGATGGGGTCTGTTCCCCATCCGCCCACTCTCCCCCTCCCTCTCCCTGTCTCCCCCCACTCTCCCCCTTCCTGTCTCCCCTCCCCCTGCCTGTCTCCCCCTCCGTCTGCCCCCGACTGTAACACGTTGTCTTGTCAGGGGCTGAAGAATCAGGTGCAGGTGAAGTTGAACATCGTGAGCTGCCCCCCCGTCACCACCGTGCTGATCAAACGGCCCGACCTCAAGTACCAGCTGGGCTTCAGCGTCCAGAACGGCATCGTGAGTAGCATGAACGCCCGGCAACCGCCTGGCAACCGCCCGGCAACACCCCGCACCCCGGCAACCGCCCGGCAACACCCGCACCCTGGCATCCGCCCGGCAACACCCCGCACTCCGGCAACACCCCGCATCCCGGCAACCGCCCGGCAACACCCGCACCCCAGCAACACCCGCACCCCGGCAACACCCGCACCCTGGCATCCGCCCGGCAACACCCCGCACCCCGGCAACACCCCGCACCCCGGCAGCACCCTGGCAACCCACCCCTCGCCCAGCAATGCCCGCAGCAACCCACACGCCACCTCAGTAACTCCTGCGGTAACCCAGCCCTCACCTCGCCAACACACTACACGCGTTGACCCCCACCCCCAGTGTGGAGACCCTGGGTCGCACCCATGGGTGATGTTGGGTGGACCCTGTGGCCACTGTGGGTGTCGTTACAGATCTGCAGCCTGATGCGAGGGGGCATCGCGGAGCGTGGCGGTGTCAGAGTGGGGCATCGCATCATCGAGATCAATGGGCAGAGTGTGGTGGCCACCGCCCACGAGAAGATCGTCCAGGCCTTGTCCAACTCCGTGGGAGAGGTAGGCCCTGCCTGCAAGCTACTGACATCCCCTCCCTCCCACCCCCCTCCCTCCCACCCCTCTCCCTCCCACCCCTCTCCCCTCCCTCCCACCCCCCTCCCTCCCACCCCTCCCACCCCCCTCTCATCTCCCTCCCATCCCCCTCTCATCTCCCTCCCATCCCCCTCTTCCATCCCCCTCTCTCCATTCTCCCATCCCCCTCTCCATCCCACCCCCCTCTCCCATCACTCTCCCCTCTCCCTCCCCTCACATCTCCCTCCCCTCACATCTCCCTCCCACCCCCCCTCTCCTTCCCACCCCCCCTCCCTCCACTCTCCCATCCCCCTCTCATCTCCACCTTTGTCCATCTCCTGGATTCCTCTCTCCCGTCTCCATCTCTCTCTCCATCTCTTCCCCCCCCTCCCCACATTCAATCAGACATGGGTAGATTTGGGCCAATTGCTGTTGTGATGGCTCTGATTCTGCCGGAACATTGAGCACTTGCGTTCTGGCTGACAGATTCACATGAAGACGATGCCTGCAGCCATGTTCCGGCTCCTGACTGGACAAGAAACACCGCTGTACATCTGACGATGGCGGTCCCTGAAGGAAATGGTGAACGAAAGCTTCCAGCAAACCAGTCCACTCTGGGGATGATGATGAGGATGAAGACAATGCCAGTTGCTGGTGTGTCCTGTGTGTGTGGTGTGTGTGCACACACGCGTGCCCACTCCTTGTGTCTGCGTCTTGTCAATGTGTGTGCACGTCGCTCCCCTGATTTCCTACTTGCTGTGGCATCGGGCGGCACCAGCCCTGCCCGCCACAACTTCAGAACACACCGCCGTTTCTTCAGTCTTTGAAGACAAATGTCACTGCCCCGTGATGTGGATGTGCAATAATTAACTCAGTGACAGCCCGATACTATTAATGGCGACGACACGGAAACCCTGCCAGCTCATTAACGCTGAGCTGCCGGTTTCCAGCGGGGCATTCCTCTGTACATTTACCTCCTCTGTGTGCAAGTGTTGATGTACGTGGCCGGTGGACAGGGCGGAGGAGCCTGTGTTTGTGCAGCGTGTGTTGAGTCTTTACCGTTGTTCTTGACGTGTTGCAGCGAGGGGCTGGGTCATTGCCGTTATTCACCCTCGCTGGTGCAGTTGCAACAGGACAGGTTCTGTGGTCAGTGTTTTAGCAACTTGTACGAAGTTGAGGAACAGAATTGCAAATAAATGATGTTGGTGCCGAAATGTGAGGGACAAATGTAGAGTGATTACTGGCGTCAGTGGGACACGGTCCGAGCCGGGGGGAGGAGAGACGTCCACGCCCAGGAGGAAGGGAGAGACAGGGTCCAGACGCTGGGGAGGGGAGAGATGGGGTCCAGACTCAGGGGAGAGAGACGGGAGAGAGACGGGGTCCAGACTCTGGGGAGGGGGGCAGGGAGAGAGACGGGGTCCAGGCTCTGGGGAGGGGGGGAAGAGAGACGGGGTCCAGACTCAGGGGAGGGGGGCAGGGAGAGAGAGACAGGGTCCAGGCGCTGGGGAGGGGGGGCAGGGAGAGAGACGGGGTCCAGGCTCTGGGGAGGGGGGGCAGGGAGAGAGACGGGGTCCAGGCTCTGGGGAGGGGGGGGGGAGAGAGATGGGGTCTTGACTCTGGGGAGGGGGGGCAGGGAGAGAGATGGGGTCCAGGCTCTGGGGAGGGGGGCAGGGAGAGACGGGGTCCAGACTCTGGGGAGGGGGGCAGGGAGAGAGATGGGGTCCAGACTCTGGGGAGGGGGGAAGGGAGAGACGGGGTCCAGGCTCTGGGGGGGGGGGAGAGAGACGGGGTCCAGACTCTGGGGGGGGGGCAGGGAGAGACGGGGTCCAGGCTCTGGGGGGGGGGGGGGAGAGACGGGGTCCAGGCTCTGAGGAGGGGGGCAGGGAGAGAGATGGGGTCCAGACTCTGGGGGGGGGGGGGGGGGCAGGGAGAGACGGGGTCCAGGCTCTGGGGGGGGGGGGGGGGGAGAGACGGGGTCCAGACTCTGGGGAGGGGGGCAGGGAGAGAGATGGGGTCCAGGCTCTGGGGAGGGGGGGGGGGGGGGGGGGAGAGAGACGGGGTCCAGACTCTGGGGGGGGGGGGGGGGGGGGGCAGGGAGCGAGCAGGAGCAGAACACTGAGCACAAAATGCTGGGAAGTGCTAATGACAAATTTATTCACCTGGAATAACAGAAGTTTATCTTTAATCCACAAGATCTGGTCCAGCTTGCAAAATCCACAAACACAGAGATCATGTAATATTATAGTCACGGTACTAGGAGCGTGCTTGTTTAATTTGCCATGGGGTTAAATACTCCAATATATTCACTTGGGGAACTCCTACATTACGCTGTTGGGAGAATGGAAATTCACGCATCAAGGGCCAAAATTGGAGGTAAAAAAATAACTTTGTGGAAAATGTAAACAATATATGTATATTCACATTTCATGACTCAGCTTTGTTCCATGTTCAATAGAACAGTACGGGAACAGGCCCTTCGGCCCACAATGTTTGTGCTGAACATAACGCTATTTAGTTTAATCTCTATCCCTCTATTCCCTGCACGTCCATGTCCCTGTACAAAACCTTCTTAAACACCACAATCGTAGAATTATAAGTCTGTGAATGTCACGAAAGCTGGTGGTGTTATGGATAACAAGGCCGTTTGTTGAAGGCTGGGATACAGTTCAGATGGGAAGTTGGGCAGATGGGATTTAATTCTGACAAAAGTGATCAAATTGGGGAAAGATGTACAGTGTATGTAAGATGTACACAGCTGCTGTAAAAAGGGACCTTGGGGTTTAAAACCAGACTTCCCTGATAGTGAACATTGGCAGATCGGGTGGTGAAGGTAGCATGTAGCACACTTGCCTTCATAGCTCAGGGCATTTATACTAAACACAGGTCATGCTGCACTTGGAGTATTGTGTGCAGTTCTGGACCCCCTCCTGCACACTTGGTGACTGCACTTCTGCCTGCGACACTCGTCTACTGCACACTTGCTTGCTGCATCTCTGCTCACTGCACAACTGCCTGTGATGCAGCAGGTGGCACTGCGGCATCACCATCTGACCCTTCTGATGGGCAATGTCGGTCCCAGCCAGGATCAGCAGCAACGTGAAGAATGTAACCTGAGGGTTGTTGCAGCCACAGAAACGGCAGCAACACTGGAGTGGCTGTTACTCGTGGTGGGAGAATTCCACAGAATCTTCGTGGGGGGAAATGTCATCCCATCCTGTCTGAAATAGCTGATACGTTATTTACAACAATGACCCCTTGCTCCAGGTTCTCCCACTAAAGGACCTCTCCACATCACCCCCAAGACACTGGAACCGAGGTAACTTCAAGAGAATAGAGTTTAATTGTCGGATGCATTGGGGCTGGAATAATGAAATTATTATTTGCTGCAGCTTTACAGGCATATTAAACACAATCCAACTAATATACAATATTAAATTGCCAGTCAGGTCAGAGGGATGTGGTGGATATCTGTGATAGACCATTAGCGCCTACCAGTTTCTGCAACCTTTGATCCCGTTACTGGTCAATATGCAATGTTCTGTATAGATCCCTTCAGTGGTGGAGAGGTCAATGTCCGTGATGGACTGGCAGTGTGTACCAGTTCTGCAACCTCCTTTGTTCCTAGTTGTTTGAGTTACAGAACTACGCTGCGATGCAACTGGTCAATCTGCTTCCTACCGTACACCGATAAAAAAAGTTCAGGAGACTTCGGCGACATGCCAAACCTCCTCGAACTTCTGAGGAAGTCAAAGCCTCGATGAGCTTTCTTTGTAAGTGCAACAATGTCCGGTGCTGTCCCTATCTGAAGCTGTCCAGGAAGATCAGTCTTTCCACTGGGTAATGGGAAGACTCATGATCTTGAGTACCTTTGAACAAATGAGCAGTTTCCTCTTCAGAGTAAAGCAAAGGATCATGAAGCATTCTCATCTGTAGGGAGAGTTGCTGAGAGGCCAGACCAGCACACCATTAATGACGAACCCACCCCTTCACAACACACCTCCTCCAAGTCTGAAGGGTCTCGACCAGAAACATCACCCATTCCTTCTCTCCCAAGATGCTGCCTGATCCACTGAGTTACTCCAGCATTTTGTGTCTACCTTCGATTTAAACCAGCATCTGCGTTTTTTTTCCCCTACCCCATCTCCAAGTTTGCTCTTGACGTGCACCAAACTGACCACATTATGCCCATCACGTCTCGGTCAGGTCATTGACGTTTTAGTGGAAGTGTATTTGCTCCAGTGCCGTAACAGCAGTGAATGGAATCTCGCCTGGGGCCAGCGAGGTGACACTGGACTCTTTTCCCTACTCTTCCTCTGAAGAGACTAGCTGGATTCAATTATTACTTGCATGTCAGCATTAGTTAAGTAGTGGGTATCACAAAATGCTGGAATAAGTCAGCAGGTCAGGCAGCATCTAGGAGAGAGGGAATGGGTGACATTTCGGGTTGAGACCTTCGTTTGAAGAAGGGTCTCGACCCGAAACGTCATCCATTCCCTCTCTCCTAGATGCTGCCTGGCCTGCTGAGTTACTCCAGCATTTTGTGATACCTTCGATCTGTACCAGCATCTGCAGTTATTTTCCTACACTTAGTTAAGTAGTGCTTTAGTTTAGAGATACAGCAGGCCCTTCAGCCCACCAAGTCCACACAAACCATCGATCATCCGTTCGCACTAGTTTTATATTATCCCACTTCCACTCCCGACACACTAGGGGGCAATTTACAGGGGCCAATGAACATACAAACCCACATGTCTTTGGGATGGCCTAACAAGTCTGTGTGTCCCTTTGTGTTGAGACCAAGCAAGCAGTGAACAGATTTCCACCATCTGGTCTGCAAACGGCAACATGATCAGCTGTGATTCCCCACAGCCCAATGTCCAGCCCATGATGTTCCACTGGCTAACACCCCTGACAGGGCTTGAACAGGGGAGCTCAGTGTCACCAATCCTTTCAGCATTAACTGCACCGACAGAACAGCCGAACATTTTACTGCATCAGCTGCAACCATTAAGCAGATGTATTTCAGTATGTCTGTGTACACGCGTGCATGGAGGGAGTCGGCAGGACGAGAGGTTGTGGTGTTGAAGTGGGCAAGGAGTTTGGGGGAAGGCCTCAGATGTGGGGGAGTAGGGAGAAGGAAAACTCTGCCAAAATCAGTAGTGTGAAAAGGATTGCATCCTACAGAGAACTCGAGATATACATCAGGCTTACGTCGAACACGTGGCCAAAGCTGAAGCATTGAACTGGATGAATGTGCTCTTGTCCAGCTTCCTGCTGCAAGCTTCCTGCTGCAAGCACACCCTTCCGACCAGAAGCAACATTGAAAAGTGTCATGGAATAAGATTACTGAGAGAATTAACACCAGTTATCAACAGAGAAGAACAGTGAGAGGGAGGGAAGCCACAGCTGGATGAGCCCAGTCACACCAGGGCAAATCCCCGACCAGCCCTTGATGTCTGGGTCAAGCAGGGAGCAGCTGGCAGAGGCTGATAATCTGTTCACTGCCTACTTGGTCTCGGCTCACCACAAAGGAGCCCAGACTTGTTAGGACATCCCACAGACATGGCGGTTTGTAGGTTAACTGGTGGAGTAAATTGCCTCTAATGTATAGCAACCCCCCCTCACCTTCAATAGCATCACTAAAAATATTATTAAAAGACATTTGGAGATATGGATAGGAAGGGTAGAGAGGGCAATGGGCCAAAAGCAGGCAGCTGGGACTATTGGCTTAATATGCCAACCTGGTCAGAGTCATACGGTCAGATAGCACAGAAACAGCTTCTTCAGCCCAACATGCCCACGCCAACCAACATGCCCCATTTACGTTAGTCCCACCTGCCTGTGTTTGACCCACATCCTTTTGAACCATTCCTATCCATGTACCTGTCTAAATGTTTTTTAAATGTTGCGATGATCCTGTGTCATCTACCTCCTCCGGCAGCTCGTTCCATATACCCACGAAGAGTGAACAAGGACAAATGGACAAGCAAAATGCTGGCAGTGCGGTGGAGAATTTTAAGGTCGGCTTTCCTGACCTGGAAAACTCAATAGTAAATTAGAAATAATAAACTGCAGAAGCTAGAAATCTGAAACAGATGATGCTCCAACCCTTGGAGTGACTTACAGACGACAGTATAAACTGGGTGCTTACTACCATACATTTCAATTATGCCAACTGATTTAGACCAGTGGTTCCATATCTTTTCAACATAGAAGCCATTGTTACACGCCCATGCATCACGATGGCACAAGCCCATTCCCATTAAACAGTTGAGGATATCCCAGGACTGCAGCAGCTCAAGGTCAGACGACTCGTGTACCAAGAACAGGTTGAACTCCAAAATCCTCATGAGAGAATGACGAGAGTATAACACAACAAATTCTCAGTTTAGTTCCCAGTGTGTGCTGGCTCAGGTGCAAGGAAATAAAGCCCACCAGCACGCCTGATCATCTGCCAGAACTGAAACTACTGAGTGCCGACACCTTTGCTGTGGCAGTAACAGCAGCCTGGGTTTACTGGCCCTGCCCTCTCTGATTCAGCAGAGATTCCAGGGCACTGCCTGGCCTCCACACGCCAACGTTCTCCAGCTATAGTCTGCCTTCAGGAGGAAATACATGAATGGAGCATCGGACAAGCAAAGGACAACAACTTAGTACCTTAAAAATGTTTTTATTCAATAATAGTGGTATATTTAGAAAGGTGTAGTTTGAGTAACTTCAGGAAATGTCAGCCATATATCAATGGTGAAGTGGTTAACAAATGCCATGTTAGAATCCCCAGCAAGCCATGTACTGATGTGCCAGAATATATTGTCTATTAGTACAAAAATACACTTTGGGACACACAGTACAATGACCAGTCACTTTATCCAAAGATACATTTCATAGATCCCACTCACTGCACGCCAACATTCTCCAATATCGCCTTAAAATATAAAGGACCCGTGCCTTTACACAAACGTCATTCTCAAAGAACACAGCAACATTAATGCAAAGCTGCAAAAACTTCAGTGATTTTGTTTCAAATCTCAGCATTGATTTTATTGCTCCAAATTTTACAACTGCTCAAAAGGCCCCATATTGGCAGAATATAAAGATACTCTTTAGAAAGTGATTTCAGTATTGTTTTATACAAAATAAGACATAAAAAATGTTAATTTACAAACAGAGCATCAGGGTAACACTGGGGTTTCTGTACAGCCACGTATTGCAGTCCACACCCACCAGGTCACTCAGTCAAACTGCTCTTCATAACTAAAGGTCATAGAAATGTAACTTCTACATTTAAACCAAAACATGGTTACCCATATAAACATGTATAGGCTGCAAAGTTATAGAAAAATCAATTTAGTATTGTAAATAATAGCTATTAATGCCAAGGCATCTCTGCTGGTTAACAGAAACTGGGGAAACGTTACAGTTCAGACACTGGAACATTGCAGGCTTGCCTACAACTCCACCTGCAGCACTTACAATGTGAGTATTTGCATTTCAGCCTCAGGCCACTGTGTGAAAGGAGGTTATTGCTTCAATCTCCATGCCACCCACTGCCAGGGTGTCTGGCACTCCTCTCCGTCACCCACTCACTCCTTTAAAAGTGGTCAATCAGGACCGAGACGCAGTTTGTTCCCACGTGATAATTTGGGTCTCCTGGGAGAGATTTGTTCTGCCAGCTCTTAGGATCTCCTGGAACAAAATAAATGCACAGCTTTATTTATCAGCAGCATGGCTGGTTTAGCGGTGAATCGTTGATTAGATGCAGCAAACTGCAGGGTTCCCAACCCACAGACAAATCCTTGTCATTGAGCTGAACTTTCAATGGTTCTCCTGCCACAGACTGCTCATCTAATCCACTAACTAAAATGAGAAGTCCAGGGAACAAGGGGTGACCACATCAAACACTTCTCCTTGCGGCTTGGCAGTACCAGATAGAGAAGTGAATTAATCATCAGGAGGCAATGTGTACATTTATTTGCCTATTACTACTTCACAATCATTACACAGTGGTTACAAATTATTTGAAAATAATGAACAGAAAGGTTGTGGCCGAGTTGGCAGAATTGTGGCCGATGGCCCTGGATGTAGCCTGTGGGCAGCTTGTGTCTGCCAGCTTGTGTCTGCCACTGGACCCCAGTGTGTTCCATCGCCCCTCCCACCATCATCGACTGTTTATCTTGGGATTGCAATTTCACTTCAAGACATCCTGGCCAAGGAAAGATCAAACGTGCATTTGCCCCGTTAAGTCTTTAAAGAATTTTGTAAGTCTCATTGAGATCACCTCCTGGTTTTCTGAACTTCAGATTAGAGACCGTCTGCTTAATGTCCCCTCTCTCCCAGGAATCAATTCAATGTGAAAATCAGGAAACATTAATGACGTTTAATAATTACAGGCATGCAATATTTTTAGAATGTATTTTCTTTCGAAAGCGAATAAAATTAATCAGTGTGAAATAATTGCACTCCAAATGAGACAAGAGTCTGAAAAGACAATGCACCATTTGATTACATGCCGCTAACCTCCAGAGAGGGAGAGAGAGGAGAGGGAGCAGGCAAAGAAAGAGAGAGGGCAGAGAAAAAGATAGGGTAGAGAGCAAGAGAGAGAAAGAGGGTAGAGGGAGTAGGGAGAGGGAGAGAAAGAGGGGGGTGTATGGAGAGGGGGGACGAATGGAGCGAGGGGGGGGTGGGGTGGGGAGAGAGGTGGAGTTGGGAGAGGTTGAGGGGGGTAAAAATGGTGGGCAATGGGAGGAGAACAAGAGAACAAGAGATAGGAGCATACCGGACAAGGATTCAGAGGATTTTAGAGCAAAAGACCAACCATCGGGAGTCATGGATGCACAGTGAGGCAACCGCAGCTCCACGGGCTTCAGGAACTTCAAGCCGTGAGGTCCACACATCACCAGGGGGCTCAGAAGCGTTTCACCTGGAGTGGAAAGAGTTAGCACGGTTGACATGAGGACACAATGGGCCAAATCCAAAACAAAGGCGAGCGAGCGAGGAACAGTGAGCGACACACGACGGAGGCAGACGGAGGCAACGTGACCGTGACCAGGCTGCAGCATTTGCCCTCATGCCAGAGTCGCCATCTGTCGGAGGACAGCTCCACAATTTGATTCACACTACACAAGGACTGAGCCGAGAACCCTGGACGGGCGATGGCAAAGGGACCAGACAATAGTCCAGGTGCTGCAGGACAGAGCCGTGCCCAAATATCCCACCCCGAGCCAAACTATTCCAGTACAGGACCAGCGATGAGTGGACAACAGGCATCGTCGCCGTGGAAAGAGCGCGGTCCTGTACACGGAAACCAGGAGCTCTGGACTGTACACGGAAACCAGGAGCGCTGGACTGTACACGGAAACCAGGAGCGCTGGACTGTACACGGAAACCAGGAGCGCTGGACTGTACACGGAAACCAGGAGCGCTGGACTGTACACGGAAACCAGGAGCGCTGGACTGTACACGGAAACCAGGAGCGCTGGACTGTACAAGGAAACCAGGAGCGCTGGACTGTACACGGAAACCAGGAACGCTGGACTGTACACGGAAACCAGGAGCGCTGGACTGTACACGGAAACCAGGAGCGCTGGACTGTACACGGAAACCAGGAGAATGTCCTGTACACGGAAATCAGGTCCTGGTTTATGCCGGTGTCCCATCGCAGCAGCAGGTAGTGCGATTGCAATGGCTGCCTCTACTTGCTTGGGCAAGCCCACCAAATTGCTGAATTGTCTGCCAAGTACCCCAGAGCCCGTGATGGCACAGCAAGCTCGGTGGTGACGAGTTAATTCACATCGCTCAAGGCAGGACACTAATGAAACGCTAAATGAACATTTGCGCGCGGGAGGTGATGCGAACCTTTCTCCTTGTCCAGAGGTGGGAGGATGCTGTTGTCCCTGCAGACCTTGAAGTAGATTTCCTGCTCCACTCCCTCAGAAATGGCTCCCTTTGGGATGATGATGCTGACGCCGGTCTCCACGGAGCTCAGCACCCCTCCGTTGCTGTCAAAGATGCCACGGGCAGTCGCCACCACCGTGTGGCCATCATCATCCTCGTCATCCTCCAGCGCACTGGGACTGAGAGAGAACAAGGGCATCAATCCACATGGCACCAGGCCACAGATACACATACACACCCCACACCGCCATGTACAGACAGAAGACTCACTGTCCCTACTGCAATGACACACAATGCCCTGAAGTATGAATCACTTCTCTCACCCCTGAATCCTCACCGTTACAGCACGTTACATGTGGATGTAGGGTTACCTGCTCACTCTGTACCACAGGCCACAGGACCAACAGGAAGACCAAATCAACAAAAGGATAGGGCAGGATCCAGGGGAATTCTCATCCTCACTCAGTCCGACAAAAAAGGAGAGGGATAAAAAAGATACTTAGAAAGGCCGTGAACGAGGATGGTCGGTGAACTTGGCACCATGGTCGACACGGACATAGTGGGACATTCCTGTGCTGTGCTGTTCAATGTTCTAAAACTGATGACCATTTGTTTCAGTGCTCGTTTAGCCCTGGTCTAGTGTGGGAGAGCTCAACTGTTTCAACAACAGAATCCACCTGATGATCTGACACTTCGATTATAGGCTCTGCAGCAAAACTGAGGTTCCATGACAACGTTCAAACACTCGAGATCATTCAATGCTTCATGTTAATTGAAGCCACTTACCTGATAGGGACAGCTTTAGGGACAGGATGGATGTTGTTTGCCTGATATTTCGGCCTGTGGTCAGATGGCCTGGGGAATGTGTCGGTGCCACTGTCGAAGTCAATGGGCTGTGGAGAGCCGTGAGCTTTCCCCAGCGGCTCCGGCTTCAGCTGTAGTGGAGGATCACTCGGCAGGAGGTTGTGATCAAACTTTGGGCTCTCAAATTTCCGTTCAAAGGGCCGTGCGGCACTTGTGTAGGGCTTTGGGGTGAAGCGGTTGTACGCTGTGGCAGGTGGCCTCTGGGGCTGCTCCATCCCGTTCACAGGGGCTCTTTCAGACACAGGGTAGGTTTTCGGACGGTAAACATTGGAGTGAGTGGGTTCCTCTCGAGCAGTGGGCCTCAGAGCCTGGGATTTGCTTGGAGGCATTTCCGGCTTCAGTTGTAGGACACTGGGCATATCCTGCGGCATCGAGCTCACTGCAAAGAAGAGCAAATAAGAGTTAACCGCAGCTCATGAAGGATCAAAGCGATCATGCACAGGAGACCATTCTGCCTGTCACGCTTATGCTAACTCTCTGCAGGCTACAGAACAGCGACATAAGCAGCTGACTGAAGTGCCTGTTCCTCACGTGTAACAAACCAGTACATCCCGGCCCAATCAGGGCGTTTCACCAACACACCAGATTGCCCCACTTCGTGCTGAGTGAATGAGACCAACTTTTATCAAAGTCATGAGCCAATTTTTCATTTATATTCGAGCCACACAACTAACAACCAAAAGATATACTTTGCTTTTATTCAAACATTTTATTGCAAGGATAAAGTACAAGCAGTCGCTCAGTGAGTGAGTGAAACATACGGCAGGTGGAGGTAGAGATTGAGGGAGTCTCCAATAGAGAGTAGAGGAGAGAATTTAAAGAAATTAGGAGGGGAAAAGGGAGCATGAAAAACTCTTGGTTATCCCAAGACTGCAAGAATGTCGGGAGTAAGAGGTAGGGGACGAGGGGGTGGTTGGTGTGTGGAGCCAGGCACACAATGGATCAGTGTTCACCAGAGCAAAGGATATCAATAATACGAGTCGATAGATAGCAATAATAATAGTTAGTTAACCAATTAACTATATTCACCATAGCGAAGGATATAAATAATACTATTTAATTAGTTGGGTAGCTAGTATTATTTATATCCTTTGCTATGGTGAATATAGTTAGTTGGTAAACTAACCAAGCGTGGATAACATGAGCAGGTCAGTATGAAGGAGGAAGGTTGCATGCAATGGGACACAGGGTTGATAAATCCACAGGATGGGATGAAATCTGCTCCAGGTTGCTACAGGGGCAAAAAGGAGATTGTTGGGGCCATGATACAGATGTTTGCATCTTCAGTAGCCACAGTTAAAGTGTCAGAAGACTAGAGGATGGCTAATGTTATTCCTTTATTTAAGGGCAGCAGGGTAAACCAATTAACTACAAGCCAGTGAGCCTTACGGCAGTGGCTCGTACATTTTTAGACAGAATCCAGAAATAGCAGCTCTCAGTAGCTCGATCTGGATGTTCACACAGTCGCAGTCATGGAGAGTGGCCCTTCGGCCCGACTTGCCCATGCCCACCAAGACGCCCCATCTGCACCACCCACGTTTACGCCTAAAGTAAAATCATGCAGAGTCTGACCATCTTATGAAACTGGCAATTGATGCTGTCAGAAGAGAGCAAGTCAATACGCTCGCCATCCAAGCTGCTCATCGCACTGAGACCACAGCTGGAATGGCTGGCCTTTCACAAAAGATATGTTACCATATTCACAAAAGAGTCAGATTTAGCACTGAGGGCGAGGGGAATCAAGGGATATGAGGAAACGGCCAGAATGGGGTACTGATTTTGGATGATCAGCCATGATCATATTGAATGGCTGTGCTGGCTGAAAGGGCCGAATGGCCTACTCCTGCACCTATTTTCTAAGTTTCTAAAACATTGAACAAAAGCCATCCCAGCTCGACAGAGGTTCCAGCATCATTTCTCCTGGTGTCAGACCAATACTTGCCCTCAAACCAAGATCAAAATAGATTAACGAGTCAGGAGCCTCATTATATATGTCCCTGGATCCATGCTACAGAAAAAGTGTATTTATGCAGTATTTCCCACAATCTCCGTGGTGCCCTCGTCTTTACACCGCTAACCCAACATCTCAGAAGCATTCTCACTGCTGTGATTTGTACACAGCTGGTGCTCACAGCAAAGGGCCTTCTCATCCTCAGTTCGCTGGCTGTAAGATGGTCGGGATACAAAGGGTCCAGTTAGTTTGCTCTTCCCCAAGTATGGTAACATATCTTTTGTTGAAACAACAAACAAACTTGAGGGTGGATTTGTAATTACAACTGTTAAGTTAATTAATTCTGTGGATACACATTGTTCCAAAGGCAGTAAGTAAAAAGGCAGCAATAATTTACTGTACTGGTACCTTGAGGTACAGACCCAACACATAATGGAAGCCACAAACCTACCTTCAGATGGAGACACCTTGGGGTGCACAGGTTGCAGTGGCGGTCCGTAACGGGACTGAAAGCCAGGCAGCTGGGACCCAGAATCATATCTCTTCTCAGTGGGGTCGGGCTTGATCACGTGGTCAAAGTCCGCCGGTGTGTTCCTGGGAATAACAGTACATCTCTTAGAAAAGAACATGCCACACATCAAACAAATATCAAATATCAAAAACATGCCTCAATGCAGCCTGGTGCAGCTGTGAGATTGGACTCTGGCATGAGTACAACAGAAATGCTCATGGCCCTACACAAAATGCACCCACTGAGGCATGTGAAACACTTTAGAACTGAGTCGATACAAAAAAAACAACGCCCCAGCAAGATGCACGATCCTGCTTAGAACGTCATGAGAATGGCTCCACGGGATCTCAGCACATTAAGTCCAGTCGAGAATCTGGGCCCAGCGTCTCAGCTCGTTGAAATCAGGAACACCACTGAATGTTCAGAGTAGCTGTCTGCACTCTCTTCCTGGAACGTTTAAGCCTGAAGGACTAACTGCCACTCATCAGCTTACACCTGGATGTTGTTGAGGTCATGCTGCATTCAAGCATGGGTCATCCCTTGTGGCAAAAATGATTGAGTTTTGAAGTTTCAGCAAGATGCTGAGCAATGGGTCAGGATGGCTGACCAACAAACACAGGGATTTGTTCTCATTGCAAGGGAGGACTCCAATTTCACTATAATGCTAAATAATTTCACTTTTAACAGGGTTCCTTGATGCACACAGCATCAAATGTAATCTTGATGTCGCAGGGAGTTACTCTCACCTCATTCATATATCCACCCTGGTGGTAACAGGATTCAGTGCCGAGGTAAAACCACAGTACAAGATGATTGGTGAGGTTTCTCCACCATTACTGAAGTAATCATTTACTTTACCTAACTTTAGAATGACAGCTCGGGTATAAATTGTATTCCCACTTTTTGGACAATAAATAATGCTTGATAGCATTGCAATTGACATCTTTACTTGCTTTGATGTTGATTCTTTCAAACATTCAAGATTCAGGTTGTATTTTATTATCTACACAGGATAGTCCACAACCACAGTGAAGGATGCACTTGTCTGTGGATGCACATGTCGGTGGCATCACATGTCTGTGGATGCACATGTCTGTGGCATCTTTACCCTGGTCAAACTATCCCAACTGCATCTCCAGTCACTGTAGATCTCAGGAATCCCTCAATCATTTCAACCTCAGCGTGTCCAGCTGGTGCTTACCTGGACAGGTAACCGGGGTAGTTGGGCTGATGCAAAAAGTCAGATGACTTAGATGGCTCTGGGAAGCTGCTGGGAGGGAGTTGTGTTACAGGCTTCAGATCAACGTTTCTGCGGCCAAAATAAGACAATTGCTTCCGATAATCTTCCTCATCTTCATCTGCGCTATAATTGTTTGATCGTAAAGTTTCTTCAGGAATCTTAATTTGAGGCTCAGGGATCCTGCAGGCAAATAACATCAGTTACTGAAGGATTCAGTGAGAATATATTAACAGCAGATGATCCCAGGTCAAAATAACAAAGAATTTGCATTTATGCTCAGCCTAAACCAGCATGTACATTTAGATTTGTTTAGAGATACAGTGGAAACAAGGCCTTCGTCCCACCGAATCCAAACTGACCGACGATCACTCGTTCTATGTTATTCCACTTTCCCATCCACTCCCTTAATACTATTTACAGAGGCCAATTAACCTCCAAACTTGGTCTTTGGGATGTGTGAGGAGACTGGAGCACCTGGAGAAAACCCATGCATTCAAAGAGAAAATGTGTAATTTCCACAAAGACAGCTCCCGAGGTCAGGATCGAACCTGTGCCTCTGGCATTGTGAGGCCGAAACTCTACCACTGTGCCACTATAACCAAACTCTGTAGAACACAACTCAGAGCCAACCTTTAATTGCAATATTCATAATTAGCCTGAAGAATAAAACTCTAGGGTTAAGCTGACCTATTCATTTCTTAACAGAAGATAGTAAGTTCTTGGTTTTTAGAGACGGTCTCCTTGTGCACAAATCAATGAAAGTTTAACAAAAATTCTGAAGGCATTCATTGCAAGACGATTTGCACAAGAGTAAAGACATCTTATTTCAATTAAACAATGCAAGTTCACGAGATTAATACTTAGAAGTTGCAGGAGTGTGTTGAGGGGTGGTCATGGCCAACTAGCCTACAAGGACAGATTGAGCGGACCAGTCTGATACTGAGTTTAGTACAATGAGGGGCGATTTTATTGAAACATACAAAATTCTTGCAGGGTTTGACCCGGCAGGTGCTGAGTTGATGTTTCTTTTCGCTGCAGCATACGTAATCAGGTGTCATAGTCACAGCGTGATGGGGCAGTCCTTCAGGATGGAGTAGATATGTCTTCACCCAGAGGACAACAAACCTTTGCGATTCTCTCCTTGAGCATTGAAGGTGGAGCCATTGAGTAAATTAGAGGCAGAGGTTGACATATTTGGGATATGAGACGAACACCAGCTATGGGCTCAGCGTGGGAAAGTGGTGCCAAGGTAAAAGATAGCCTTGTCTGGCACAAGGGGATGAACTGACTGCTCCCAGTTCCATTCCTTAGTGTTAGACATTTCATTCCATACAATTAGTACAGGTGCACCACCGATTTCCTGGCAACTGGTGGTGTGGCACCTCCTTTAATTGGTCAATATTACGAGAGTACACGTGAAATCCCCCCAGAATCCCCCCCCCCACAAAAATGTAGAGCCCAGTCCGGCTGAGGAGGCCGATCTCCACCTCATCGGGACCTCCTTGCCGATCGGCGGATTGAATTTGCCCCTTGTGGAACTTGGGCCTGGCCAAAGCCGGCAGACCCATTCCCACAGCCGACTTCACAGGCCGCTAATGAAGCTGTGCGGAGCTCCAAATGTGAAATTAATGTATATTTCAATGCTGATATTTTCAAATCGGGTCAAAGCAGCTCCAGCAGGTCACAGCAATCAGCTGCCGTTTTGGCAGAGACCTCCCAACCGGGAACGCCATCTTGTTTTAACATCTGAATGTTGGCGTTTTGATCAACCACAAAGCATTTGCAGAACCTCCAGTTCCATTCAGGCAGCATTTACACGGTCGCTGTACACCCATGGACAAATCAATGCGAGGACATCAGATGCAGGGACAGAGAATCCAAAAATAGGAGGATTATATACAAAAGCACTGTACCAAGGCCAAAAGTAATGAATCAAATCATTCCTGTCCTTTCAGCAAGATAACATAATTGAACAAAAGTTGAATACAACGGCAGTACCTGTACAAATGTGGAGGCTTTTCTTGCTCTGGTGCTGACTGAAAGATTGGCTTGGAAGCAATAGCAGGAGATAACACAGGCTTAGGAGCTACTTCAGGAGACTGAAAGAAGACAAGTTAC
This sequence comes from Rhinoraja longicauda, assembly GCF_053455715.1. Classification (NCBI taxonomy): domain Eukaryota; kingdom Metazoa; phylum Chordata; class Chondrichthyes; order Rajiformes; family Arhynchobatidae; genus Rhinoraja; species Rhinoraja longicauda. The sequence continues at coordinate 268,271 of NC_135990.1, forward strand.
ATAGTCGTCAACATCTCCGGAATCACATTTTCAGTAAAACCAAAGCAACAATCCATTTATTGTCCTCAAAAGTCAAGCCACAGTCTCATGTATAAGATTGAGAAATATATATTTGGACAGGATGGCTTTAACCACCTTAACTCTTGCGGGGCGTGCTGGTTGGCAACCTATATATCACAATTCAACAGCTGAAATTAATTGAAATTGTACAACAGCAACTATGATTCAGCCAAACAAGAAGACAGTCGAAAATGGTCTTCTTTTCACTAATGTGATAAATCTCCTTTGCAGGCAGTGGCTCTGACACCACTCTTGGGGACATGGCTCAAATAGCAGAATAACTTGTTTTCAGAATGGATATGGCCCTAATCAAATAATGAGCCTTTCTGGTTAAAAGTAAACTTAATTAGGTTTGTTTTTAAATGTTTTAGCCAAAAGATGTGACTAGGCAGAAAACATTAGAAGTAATGCTGGTGTGACTCAGCAGAATAGACAGCATCTCTGGAGAGAAGGAATGGGAGATGGTTCGGATCTTTGGTCTGAAGAATGGTCTTGTCCCGAAATGTCACCCATCCCTTCTATCCAGAGATGCTGCCTGTCCTGCTGAGTTACTTCAGCATTTTGTGTCCATCTACTTCTAATGTTTAGAAAGGAACTGCAGTTCCTTCCTACATTAGAAGTAGATGTGTCAGTTTAGTAAAATAGAAAGACAACCATTTCATGCAGCTCCAGCACATTTTTTTGTAAACCAGCACTTACAGTTCCTTCTTTAAGCATTTGTGAACCATTTTATACTGTACCTCTCTAAATTGCAACACTAAAATTAGGACAGTCAAAACAACAGATATGACAAAAAAGACTGTAAATTTCACTTGACCAGTAAAACCAGGTTTTGTACAAAAACATGTGTGGAAAGTCATACTTAAAGGCACGTGACAACTGCAAATGCAGATTAATTAAAATGACTTTCCCAGAAAAACACGGAGTGATCAGCAAATCAAAATGTAACCAACTGAAAGTTTTAGAATTAGCACAAGTGTGTGCCTCGTCTGACACAGCACCTGGGAGATCAGTTACGCTAACAACCTTCCCTCATCCTGAAGCCCGGCACCAATATTGGGGGTAAATCCAAGCAGCGTAGAAATTGGTGCAAACATTCAGATTATATTAAAATTCTAAAATGATGCTTTATATCAAGACACCCACCAAAGCATTGTATAAACTTATTACTGCGTAAAACTAAGTTTTAAAAGATGAACCTACCCTTACTGGTATTATTTCAGCTGGGTCCTTGGTCTTCATTGAAGTAGTTTTCTTGCTTTCAAAGAGTTTGACCCGGGTGAGCACTGACTGGGGCTTCATTGCTGGATCCACATCTTCCTCCACCTGTTGCTTTGCAGATGGGGGAGGCTGTGTTTTACCCACCGAATGCAGGGTGTCGACAGGTTTACTGTGGGGGGGAGGAGGAGGGGGGAAGGAGACGTCCGTGTTATGGACCAGCTCCAACTGGCGGGGGAGAGAGTTGTAGCCTTGAGGTGGGCCCTGCTCATAGGGCCGGACCTGGGGATCAAAATACTGCTGCTGAGGTTCTGGAAATGTGGACGCTGGCGGGTGGAAAGCCTGTGGACCTCGCTCATACCGAGACCGAGGGTCATAGCCGTGCAGGAGTGGATCAGTGAACTGCGGCTGTGGTGGCTTGTAATTTTTAAGTGGCTTATCATAACGTGGCATTCTGCTCTCATGGCCTGAAGGTGGCGATGGCTCATCGTGTTGTGGTGGGTAGGCACGGTCTGGGTGCTGTTCCTGGTGGTTTGGCTCATAGTCCCGTGGATCCTGGTCCTCATAGTAGGGAGTGTGCTTTTCATGGTAATGTGGCCATTTGTCGTTGTAACCAGGTGGGTTTTCATCATAATGCAAAACAGAACCATAACTAGGAGGAAGCGGTTGATATTTTGCTTGTGATTCATGCCTGTAAGGTTGCTCCTCAAAGTGCTGCTGCTGCTCATATCCCCTGTGCAGCTGCTCCTGCTGAGGTGGTTCATGACTTGGCCTCGCTCTCTCAGACCGCAGTGCAGAGTGGTTGTCTATTGGCTGTCTCATCTCGTAATTGTGCCCTAGATTTTCATCGTTGTGCGAGTCCTTCTTGTACATCTACACAACAAGAGAGAAACTCTGTAGCAGGGTACACTCATGTGAAGAAACAACACAAAGGTTTGGAGTACACATCAGTCCCACCACCTGCCACAGGATAAACAATGTGGATTCAGATCTTTGGACAAAACCTGCCATTCAACTGTGGATGGCATAGACATCACTAACATCTGTTCACAGGAGGACAGGTCCCCTGTGACTCCTTCCTTAATTCCAATATTTGTATTTTTATTTTAAAATTGTATTTTACTTCAATTGTACATTTTAAAATGGGGCTGGTAAACTCACTGGGCAACACAGAAATGTTTTAAGATGCAGAGGAATTACTAGATTGAAATCAGCTGATCAGCTGGGATGCGGGTTTCCGAGTGGAAACAAATAGCTGAGGCATTCAAAATGGAAAATGACATAAAATATCAGCTGCCAAAGAGGCAGATTATGCCTGACCTGCACCTAGCTGGAGCAGTGAATGGCATCGAATCTGCAGCAGAAAGGATGGCAGGTTTCAAACCTCTAGTTGATATCTGGCCCACCCAAAGTTCTGCCTGGTCACTAGTTATAACGAGCCAAGCCTGCTTGTGGGGGAGAATAAATTGTCACTTACCTTTACAGACCATCTGTTTTGCTTTTCACTTTAAAGTTGATGATTGCTTCAAGCTGACTATAATTGAAGTCATTACATAAAAACCCAAGTGAAAATGTTATCCCAGCCACAATTATTAGACTAAACAACCATCCAACATGTTACCTGCAGGAATTCACATCACGTTGGTGAATTACAGGCATCGTTACTGAAGAGGAAGCTGGCCCCTTCACAACTAACTTTCCTGTCTAAACTGTGGCCATCCACTCATGGGAACACGAACAACCATGCTGCCATCTCAGCACCATGCAGAGGCCTTGCACTGATGGCTGCACCACCCGCACTTTGTCTCCTAGGATGTCCTCCAAATGGGAGGTTTCAAATACCAGTCTCGATCATAGATCAACAACTTTAAACATATAATATTTAACAGTGACTCAGAAAGATTGTATGTTTTGAGCACAAGTGTAATGAGTTGAATTCATGCAATGATTTATACCGTTCTTTCCAATTAAAGTAATGCTTCTGTATAAAACTGGATTATAAATGCAATTGTTACAGGACAATACAACTTTCTCCCCACAGCATAGAATGCCTACAACTTCTATGATGATAAAAATAGAAAGGTTACATTTGAAAGGTCCAAAGAACCTTGGATGTCGAACGATATAGTAGGATTGATTCGAAAAAAAGGGGGGGCTTTTGGAAGGCATAAAGAACTTAAGGCACAGACATCATTAGAGGAATACAGAAGGTGTAGGGCGGTTCTTAAAAAAGAAATTAGGAGATCAAAAAGGGGCCATGAGATAGCACTAGCAGGCAAAATAAAAGAAAATCCCAAAGTGTTCTATAAGTATATCAAGGGTAAGAGGATAACGAGGGAAAGAGTGGGGCCCATCAGGGACCATAGTGGAAAGCTGTGTGTGGAGCCAGAGGATGTAGGAGATGTTTTAAATGATTTTTTTTGCATCTGTTTTTACGAGGGAGGAGGGCGATGCGGACTTAGAAATGGAGCAGGAGGGTTGTGATGTTCTTGAGCATATTGCTATTGACAGGGAGGCGGTGCTGGAGGCTCTGGCAGGCTTAAAAGTGGATAAGTCTCCGGGCCCTTACAAGATGTATCCCAGGATGCTGAGAGAGGCAAGGGAGGAGATTGCGGGGGTTCTGGCACAAATTTTCAGAGCCACTCTTGCAACAGGGGATGTACCGGAGGACTGGAGGATAGCTAATGTGGTGCCATTAACCTGGGATAAACCTGGGAACTACAGGCCGGTGAGTCTGACATCGGTGGTGGGGAAGCTGCTAGAAAAGATTCTGAGGGACAGAATCAGTCTTCACTTGGAGGATCGAGGGTTAATTAAGGATAGTCAACATGGCTTTGTTAAGGGAAGGTCGTGTCTGACTAACTTGATTGAATTTTTTGAAGGGGTGACCAAGGAGGTAGATGGGGGTAGTGCAGTGGATGTGGTATACATGGATTTCAGTAAGGCTTTTGACAAGGTCCCACACAGGAGACTAGTCAAGAAGGTAAGAGCCCATGGGATCCAGGGCACCTTGGCAAAATGGATAAAAAAACTGGCTTAGTGACAGAAGGCAGAGGGTGATGGTAGAAGGGTGCTTCTGTGACTGGAGGTCGGTGTCCAGTGGGGTGCTGCAGGGATCGGTGTTGGGTCCCTTACTGTTTGTAATCTACATAAATGATCTGGATGTCAACGTACAGGGCATGATCAGCAAGTTTGCAGATGACACAAAGGTAGGGGGGGGTGGTGAATAGCGAGGAAGGGATCTGCAAGCTGCAGGAAGATATAGATGAGATGGTCAGATGGGCGGAGCAGTGGCAGATGGAATTTAATCCTGAAAAGTGCGAGGTGATGCACTTTGGCAGAAATACCTTGGAGAGGGACTACACCATGAATGGAAGGACCCTAGGGAAGACAGGGGTACAGAGGGACCTTGGAGTGCAGGTACACAAGTCCTTGAAGGCAGCAGGACAGGTGGACAGGGTGGTCAAAAAGGCATATGGGTTACTGGCCTTCATTAGCCGGGGCATCGAATATAAAAGTAGGGGGGTAATGATGGAATTGTACAGAACACTGGTGAGGCCACAGCTGGAGTATTGTGTACAGTTCTGGTCACCACATTATAGAAAGGATGTGATAGCTTTGGAGAGGGTGCAGAGGAGATTCACCAGGATGCTGCCAGGGATGAAGGGCCTCGGCTATGAGGAGAGACTGAACAGACTGGGGTTGTTTTCCCTGGAGCAGAGAAGGCTGAGAGGGGACATGATCGAGGTGTACAAGATCATGAGGGGCATAGATAAGGTAGATAGCGGGGAACTTCTTCCACTGGTGGAAGGTACAACAACGAGGGGACATAGATACAGGGTAAGGGGAGGGAGGTTTCGGGGGGATGTGAGAAAGAACTTTTTCGCCCAGAGGGTGGTTGGAGTCTGGAACTCACTGCCTGGGGTGGTGGTGGAGGCGGGAACACTCACAACGTTTAAGAGGCATTTGGATGGGCACTTGAAATGCTACAACATTCAGGGCTACGGTCCAAATGCGGGAAAATGGGATTAAAATTAGACTGTGTTTGGTAACGGGTGGCGCGGACACGATGGGCCGAAGGGCCTCTTTCTGTGCTGTAGGACTCTATGACTCTATGAAAACGTGTAACTTGCTGAAGTTACAATACTCTAATGCTGAACTTGCAATACTCTAATTAAATTCAGAGCTACCCCTTGATTGCATTTAACAGCCAGACGAATATTAATTTAAAAACCGATCTGTGAGGATTAAGTAAAATAAATTGTCCAAAAACAATGCTGATGCCTGCCGTGAGAGCAATGCCCTCCACCCATGCCACATCAATACTACTTGCAGTGCACAATCGGTACAGGTGCCAGCCCAGCAGAGAGCCTTGCAATGAAGTGCAGCAGTAAGAAATTGTAGGAAAGATGCACAAGCAGAACAGTCAAGGTACAGGCCAAACCAACTAAACCCCTTATTCAAACTGCTTAATGCACCGCGAGACTGAGGCTAATGTCACTCTCGATTGGATCTACTTTTATTAGCTTTTAAAATTTAATGCTTTGGATAACATTCTGCTGTTAGAAAGGAAACTCAGAATATACTTAAAATGTTAATACAGTTAGTGCCTGTGTAATATTCATTACAATAATTAGGCATGTCAGTGCTATCTATTGAGGAGCTTGGGCATGACAAACTCCACTTCCCTTCTGCATCATAAAGGTTGTTAATTTGCTTACACTTGGTCTGGCCTCTAACTTCTGCAAAGTGATTAGCTCGGAAGCGAGAGCAGGTGGGTGAACATGAGCAAGCAGATCAGTGCAGTAGGCATGCAAGGTGTTTGCAGCAAGTGGTACCTTTGTTCGTTCTGCAGTTCGAGTTGCTGCCGGTTCTGCATCTCTCAACCTCTCAGGACTGACAGAATGAACGAGGCTCGGAGCCTCAGGGCTGGGGTTGCTGTAGGACTCGATGAGGGGCTCAGGGCGGCTGTGGGAGGGAGAGGCCATCTCCTCACATCTCACATTGTTTACATCTATTGTGGCATTGACTGTGGGGGGCACTGGCACCACAGGAATAGATTCAAGCTGCTGGAATGAACTGAGTACTGCAGGAGGAATATCTGCTTTCTGTGAAATGTCCAAGATGAAATTAGATAGTTTAATGCAAGTCATGTTACCTGCAAGGTGCATCTTTGGGGGGAAAAAATGATTACAACACTATTCTTAAATAATTCACGTAATTTATAAAAACATATTAAAAACAAAACTAATTTGCAACTCTGACAAAGCCAACCCCAATCACTGTTGTCACCACGAGCTTTGAATCCTGCCTGCCCTCTCTCCTTCAAATAAATCAGATAATCACCTACTTTTTCTCCAGATATTCTGCCCAACTATTACTGTACACCGCTCACTTGCCACGGTCATACAACTAATGAGAGGGCCAATCTGCCTCTCGTTTCCTCCACTATTCAACACAATCATGGCTTTGCATCGTGGTCTCAACACCAACTTCCCACTCTCTGTACCCCTGTGCCCTGTCATTCCGATATCTGCCAATCTCCATCATTCATGTGCTCAATGACCACCTCCATAGTTCTCTGGGTGGAGAATTCCAAGGCCCTTCATCTCCATCCAACAGATGATGGAACACAAAGAGACAGGGTCAACCATTAACAGACCCCACCTGAGGAGATATTCTCACACCCCATCTAGCACCTCACCAAATGCCCTTTAGAAACCCACTTGTACAATGCCCACTGGATTCCTCCCACCTGCCCAGCCCACCACATCCTCAAAGCACAGTAGCGCCCATCACACAACATTAACTCATCATAAAACCATGGCATCCTGCTTGATTGTCATGATATTCTGATATCTCACTAGAATGATGCTACTTACAGCTATGTGGATAGGAAAGGTTTGGACAAAATGAGCCAGGTAAATTATTGGCGACATAGATATGGAAGACAGTTTTCCTCAGGGTGGAAATGTCAAAGACTAGAGGGCATAATTTAAGGTGAGAAGGGCAAAGTTTAAAGGAGATCTGCGGGGCAGGTCTTTTTTTGCACAGAAAATGGTGGGAGCCTGGAATGAGTTGCCAGGGGTGATAGTGGAGGCAGATACAATAGTAGGATTTAAGAGGCTTTTGAACAGGCATATGGATATGGAGGGATGTAGATCATGTGCAGAGAGATTGATATAACTTGGCATCATGTTTAGAATGTACATAGTGGGCTGAAGGGCCTGTACCTATGCTGTAATATTCAATGCTCCATGACACTAGCACCCGCCCAACAATGAGGTGTGTCAGGCCAATGGCCTAAAGTTCTGTGTCCTCTGCTTTCCTGAATCATGGAGACTCAGTCACCAAGAAGATTCAAAATGGAAACTTTTTGGAGAGAAATTGTAAACAGAAGCTTCATGGATATGAATGGGAATCAAGGAATTATGGGATTACAAAGGAAGCAATCCAAGCTCAACACTAATCTATATTGGTTTCTGGTCACTCCAACCATGCCGTCAAACATTCTTCACCTGTGTGCTTACATATTCTCATAACCACCCCTTTGGTCCTCATGAAGCATGAATAATGAATGCCCAGCTTCAGCCTCTTGTGCTAGATCTCCTTCTGCAAATCTTTCCTCCCCAACCCTCACTGGTCTTGATATCCATTATTCACAATCTTGAGATATTTTCTAGACTTAAGTTATACATCTTCCGAGAAGGCATCCCAAACTCTAGCCTTAAAGTACAGATTATACACTTGATACATAGTGACAGTGTGGAAACAGGCCCTTCGGCACAACTCGCCCACACCGGCTAATAATGTCCCAGCTACACTAGTCCCACTTGCCTACTCTTGGTCCATATCCCTCCAAACCTGTCCTATCCATGTACCTGTCTAACTGTTTTTTAAACAATGGGATTGTCCCAACTTCACCTCCATCCTCTGGCAGCTTGTTCCATACACCCACCACCCTCTGTGTGAAAAAGTTACCCCTCGGATTCCTATTAAATCTTTTCCCCTTCACCTTGAACCTATGTCCTCTGGTCCTCGATTCCCCTACTCTGGCCATACGACTCTGTCCATCTACCCGATCTATTCCTCTCATGATTTTGTATACCTCTATAAGATCTCCCCTCGTCCTCCTGCGCTCCAAGGAATAGAGACCCAGCCTACTCAACCTCTCCCTGTAGCTCACACCCTCTAGTCCTGGCAACATTCCCATAAATCTTTTCTGAATCCTTTCAAGCTTGACAATATCTTTCCTATAACATGGTGCCCAGAACTGAACACAATATTCTAAATGCGGTCTCATCAACGTCATATACAACTGCAACATGACCTCCCAGACTGAAGAAGGCCAAAGTGCCAAAAGCCTTTTTGACCACCTTATCTACCTGCGCCTCGACCTTCAAGGAACCATGCACCTGTACTCCTAGATCCCTCTGCTCTACCCAGAGGTACCCAGAGGCCTACCATTTTCTGTGTAGGTCCTGCCCTTGTTCGACATCCCAAAATGCAACACCTCACACTTCTCTGTATTAAATTCCATTAACCATTCCTCCGCCCACCTGGCCAATCGATCCAGATCCTGCTGCAATCATTCACAACCATCTTCACTAGCTGCAAAACCACTAACTTTTGTATCATCAGCAAACTTGCTAATTTTGCCCTGTGTGTTCTCATCCAAATCATTGATGTAGATGACAAACAGTAACGGGCCCAGCACCAAACCCTGAGGCACACCACTAGTCACAGGCATCCAGTCTGAGAAGCACCCTTCCACCATTACCCTCTGCTTCCTTCCATGGAGCCAATTTGTTATCCATTCAGCTATCTCTCCTTGGATCCCATGCAATCTAACCTTCCAGAGCAGCCTACCATACAGAACCTTGTTGAATGCCTTACTGAAGTCCACGTCCACAACATCTACATCTCTGCCCTCATCAACCAATTTGGTCACATCTTAAAAAAAATCAGATTTGTGAGACACGACTCCCCACGTACAAAATCATGCTGACTATCCCTAATCAGCACTTGCCCATCCAAATGCCTGTATAACCTATCCCTCAGAATACTCTCCAGTAACTTGCCAACTACAGATGTTTAGCTCACCGGCCTATAGTTCCCAGCAATTTTCCTGCAGCCCTTCTTGAAAAGAGGTACAACATTTGCCACCCTCCAGTCTTCCTGCACTTCTCCTGTATTTAAGGACGACTCGCAAATGAAAATGCTTTGGTCACAGGCTGACTCACCGGTTGATTCGGTAAAGGTTTGTAGTCCGAAGAATCAACAGGCTGCACTTGTGCTGGAAAAGATGGGAATGCTTGCGGCATGGGTTCTGGTTGCATCATCGACGAGTCTTCCCTTACTGGCTCCGAAGACCTAGTTATGGCAGGCTCAGTGGGTCCAATATCATCATTGAGAGTCTCATCCAGCTCTTGGTCAGTGTAGGCACCGCCTTCTGTGTCTGTGTCATCGTAATCGGAAGTGTGCCGACTGTCCGTGCTGTACATGGAGTACTCACTACCTGGAGCCGACAGGTACGATAAACGGTCATCATGCAATTCAAGGTCATCTTCTGCTGCACCGTCAGCCTACGAGACACACACCAAACCACAGCACAATCACACAACTGTCCAAACTACACACGCAATAAAACATTATTTGGGTGACGTTTCAGGTCGAGACCCTTCTTCAGACTGACATGTGGGAGTGTTTAAAGAGCTGATCATAGTTCAGGAGGCTTTTAAAGAGGCAAATGAATCTGCAGGGAATTGAGAGTTATGGATCATATTCAGGCAGAAGGGATTAGTTTATGTCAACTTCATGTTTGGCACAGACATCCTCTGTCTTCTATGTTCTATAACTTAGTTGCTAACCTTTCACCCTCGTGGCTTCTCTTAGAGATTAACTTTAACAAGATAAAGAAATGCAATAATCAAATACGATACTTGTGGCTATTCTTCAGAAACAATTCCACTTGGCAGAGATCAGACGTGGGAACCATGGCCCTGCCAGGTTCAAACAGGTTCTGACTGGAATAGCTTTATTTTCACCATCTTTCCTTCAAAATGACAAGCACAATAATTGTACTTTTGCAGCTCCTTTTACTTTCAACTTATTTCAAATCCACACATTTCCAGGGTTTGATTAATCTCCATACACATGGACAGCGGATGTATGTACTCCAGCATGTAAATTCAAGGACAGATTTCACTATGTAAAGTTTACATTACCTAAATTGCCTTGTCACCTAGGGGCAGCACTTTGGCGCAGCGGGTAGAGTTGCTGCCTCACAGCGCCCGATTACTGGCGCTGTCCGTATAGAGATTGTGCGTTCTCCCCTTGACCGCAAGGATTTTCTCCGGGTGCTCCGGTTTTCTCTCACACGCCAAAGATGTACAGGTTTGTAGGTTAATTGGCTCTGGTAAAAATGGTAAATTGTCCCTAGTGTGTAAGATCGTGCTAGTGTACGGGGATCGCTGATCGGTGGGCTGAAGGGCCTGTTTCCGTGCTGTGTCTTTAAATTAAACCTGTTAATACAGCAGCCCAACTGGCACAAGTACATGGTTGGTGGGAACAAGGGGAAAGGAACATTCTAAAAAGTACAACAATGTACATAATTTGACTTAAATTAAATTAAACTTCCATCATACCTTTCCCTCTGATACCCAAACTAACTGGTTCTGTTGCTGCTGGACAAATTCTTTCAGTGCCCCATACCAGCCATCATTCATTGAATTCAAATTGATGTTCGCTGTAAAAAAAAGTCAGGAAAACTGTTATAATTTATTTTCCCCCAAAAGCCTTTATTTGTGGTCTAAATGTCAGATTGTGCAGACTTTCTACACAGTGAAACGCGAGGTTGTGTGCAGAGAATCCGTGATGCAGTGGCACAAAGGTGAACAATGAACTTCCCCTCAGCATGCCCTGCAGATCTTGCTCAATCAGCAGGAAACACCAGTGCACGGCCATCACATCCAAGCGCAGGGACATAATCCCCACGTTCTACCGACAAATGGACACAGTAACACAATGCACAATTTACTCCAACACTTAAAAGTTGAACAACAGGCCATTGATAACTTTGGAAAGTTCAAACTGCTGGTCTCGGGATCCTGACTCACCCTACATCCTGCAATATAACTGCAGGAACACAACACAAACACAGCTCATAATTATTCTGGGGATCAGACAGCTCTGGCAGAAGTAACAATGCTCTCACACAAACAGCACTGACAAAGATCTGCTCCTTTGGCGTGCAAGGCTGTGCAGTGACGATGCACCATCCCAAAGCGGCTGCTCTCTGATGCGTCCATTTTGATTTTGAGTATCGGACCGGTCTGCTCTTATCCAAAAACACATGCTTGTCTCGACGTGCAGGCTCAGCACACCCTTCTCCACTTCATCACCACCTCCCTCCACACCTCTTCCACTGTCACAAAAACCAACCTACATTCAGTTGCTTTACCTCCAATTACTGCAAAACTTTGTCCACAAACTATCTTTTTCTTGTCAAACCTCAAACACTAAACACTGATGGGTATAAATTTGAGATTTAAAAAAATAAAATAGGGTGGCACAGTTTTCAGAGTTGCTGTCTCACAGCACCAGAGACTTGGGTTCAATCCTGACTACAGGTGCTGTCTGCACGAGTTTGTATGTTCTCCCCGTGACCTTGTGGGTTTTCTCTGGGTGCTTTGGTTTCTTCCTACACTCCAAAGATGTACTGGTTTATAGGTTAAGTAGCATTGGTAAAAATTGTAAATTGTCCCTAGTGTGTTGGATAGCGCCAGTGTACGGGGTAATCGTTGGTCGGCACGGACTCGGTGCGTCGAAGGGCCTGTTTCCACACTGTATCTCCAAAGTAAAGACTCAACCAGACTATTTATACGTAGTATTCTACTTTACCACATTTCATTGACATATTCTCATCATTCTCCATAACATGATCCATCTGTGACCTGCATGAACAGCCCCCTCCCAATCACCTCCATGTAGCTCCCTCTTTGCATGCCTCATGAGGCAGAGTCACCCAACACAATGTTGCTCGTTCCAAATTACAACACCCTTTTGTTTCTTACCACTTCTCAACTTGTAAACCATTTATGTCACATCTTTTACAATATTGATGTTGTCTACAAGAAGCCACAAAGTCTAATCACTTGTTCCATGTTCAGGTTTGCAGGCTAGCCATATGATTCACACTACTCACCCGTGAACAGATGATGGTTGTTCTTGAGCAGTTTCAGGGAACGCTCAAACAGCTTCCGAGCACTCTTTCGAGACTCAGGACAGAGTCTTTGTCGCATTGTTTTGACACCTTGCTTGGAATCAGGGTTTAGAAATAGTACAATTGGATACCACTGAGCATAATTCAACCGATCCACTGCATTTGGAGTGATGTCTAATACTGCATGCTTATCCTGCAACAGCAAAAAGGCAATTGTAAATATAGAGTTCACTTCAGACTCGACAAGTGTAAATTGGTCCATCAGCAGAGGCAGAAAGAAATCTTACCCTGTCGATGACTTGCTTGATTGTGTGCAGCCGGATAATGCCAGAGCTGTGCTGATCAGTGCCGGCATCTCTGGGCTCACTCCCTGCCACACAAGAGACCACTTCAGCCACTGAACATTTGAAGCAAAGGCTACATTTTGTCTCATTGCTAATTCACATTTTCCGTGTGTCTTAAAATGTTGAAATAAGGAGCTGCCAATGCAGGTTTACAAACAAAAAAGACAGTGTTGGAATAACTCAGCGGGTTGGGCAGCATCTCTGGAGAGCATGGATAGGTGAAGGTTCAGCCCAGGACCTTTCTTCAGACTGGACCCTCACCTATCCATGCTCTCCAGAGATGCTGTCTGATCTGCTGAGTTACTCCAGCACTCTGTACTTTCTTCTTGGAATGTTGTCTGGCTAATAAAATAATGGGATTCAACACACACAAGGACCAAACAAATTCAAAGTCCATGGGTGCAAAGAGGAGCCCTATAAGAGGACAGCCTGGGCACAGACCTCCACCCCTCCCCTCCCCATCACAGACCTCCACCCCTCCCCTCCCCTCCCCTCCCCATCACAAACCTCCACCCCTCCCCTCCCCATCACAAACCTCCACCCCTCCCCTGCCCATCACAAACCTCCACCCCTCCCCTCCCCTGTCACAGACCTCCAGTTTACAAGATTATGAGAGGCAGAGATAGAATCGATATCCTTGGTTGTGGCATCAAAAGCAAGTCTAAGGTGAGAGGGAGGGGTTTTAAAGGAAATCAGAGGGGTGATTGTTGTGTGTGACTCGCTGTCTGACATGGTGGTGGAATCAGATACACACATGGATGTGGTGGGCTGAGCAGCAGAGCTCTCACTCTCACTGGGCAGAGAACTGCTCCGTGGCATCAGATGACATCCAGAGTCACGGCACTGGCACCTCCCGGGCAGCCATGACCCAGAAACAGAGCGGGAGGTGGAGAAAGCTGAATCTTACTTGCAATTTCATACTGGTTTGGCTCCTCTCGGGCAAGCTTCTCTCGAGCAATGTCAGCGAGGGATCCAAAGATGACGACTGGCCGTAGGAACCCAGCTTGAAGACAAAACAATCAATTACTGTCAACATAAAGTAAATCAGCATTTACAACAGCTTTGGACAAGTCATGCCGGGGGTCAAATCCTTTGCACAAATGATGAAGTCAGGTGGTGGCAGGAGGAGGTAATGTGGGGCTCATCCAGTATTATTGACTTTACACCAAAAAGAACAGGGGCAGTTAATGACAATTAAACCAAAGATGCACAGATACACATCAGGAACTATATAGGCAATGAGTGCTGCACCTCATGAACTGCAGAGTAGGCTGGCCTTCAAGTGCATTCACATAATAATTTTGGCAGTAGTTTCTGCATGTTTATTACATACTTGCATTATTACATGAACTCTTGGCCTGGCCCTGGCTGGGTGACAGGCAGAGTGCCAGTGCCAGTATGCTGGCCGTGTTACTGCTGAAACACACACCAGCGCCTCCTGCCTGGCCTGGAGATTGGACAATATAGAAACCCCCTCACAACAATGAGATCAGCCTTCTGCAGAGTCCCCCCACCCCACCCCCCACCCCGTGTCAACTGAAAAAATGACCAACTATAGACAGGAACTGGAAAATTCGATGTCGAGCAATCTTCAAACACTAACTTCACAACGTTGCCTCTGCACAGGTGAGACCACCCTCAGCCCCCAAACTGGGCATGGACTGTGAACTGAGACCATCCCTGCACCCACACCCGCTCTCAGTTCCCACACTGGGCACAGACTATGAGCTGAGACCACCCACAGCACCCACACCCACCCTCTGTCCCCACACTGGGCACAGACTATGAGCTGAGACCACCCTCAGCTCCCACACCCACCCTCTGCCCCCACACTGGGCACAGACTACCCACAGCACCCACACCCACCCTCAGTCCGCACACTGGGTGCAGACCACCCTCAGCTCCCACACCCACCCTCTGCCCCCCCACACTGGGCACAGACTATGAGCTGAGACCACCCACACCCTCGCTCGGCACTGACTATGAACTAAAGTAAATGCCTCAAGGGGAAGATGTGCCTTGCTCCCAAGAGCATGCATAACCTATATATTATGTGCATATCCCGGACTGAGGCAGGTTCAGATGACCTTTCCAAGGCACTATGTGACGACAGAATACGACCACTGAATGCGATGCCTGGGCAGGGGCCAATCCAAATAACAATAACATGAACTTTCCTTTGCATGAAGGCTCATTTTGAAGGCGTGTCTTCTTTTGTCAATACCTTCTCGAAGGACGACTCTCTCATAAGCTGGAAACTTAGTGTGAACTGGCTGGGCTGAAAGGTCTTCCCTGCTTTTCCTCAGGTTTCTCTTTGAGCTGCGAAGTCCACGGAAGCGCCAGAAGTCGGCACGATCACCACCAGCCGTTTTGGGAAGTGTGTACTGCACACTGGATAACTGCTCGGCTCTGAGTACAACCACAGACAGATTTCAACATCAACCACTGACCACATCAAGAAACTACATCATGCTGCACTTTTTCTTTAAGAAAGATTCGAGCTAAAAGTTAAGATTTTCGTAAAGCAAATTTCTAATATTCAGGCTATTATTTTCAGGAGAATCAGAAGCAGAGCACAGCTGGAAAGATATCTCGTAACAGTTATGCTTTCCATTTAGGTTGCAGAGTGGCTCCTGTTTAAACATTTCAGCAGTACTGGAAAATCGCTGTTGGATTGAGCAATAATTTATCCAAATACTACAGAACTTATCACAAAATAAAGTGCTACTGAGTGGAAGTTCTTCTCGCACCGGTTTCTGTTTGGGATGATGCCCCTTTCAACCTCCTTGTGGTTTTTGCCGATTCGGATGGCGAGCCAGGACCCCAGCTTCCCGTTGTAGAGCGTATCCACCACACGGAACACCTCACCGCGGTTAAAGCTCAGGCCGTAGGGAGATTCCTTCTCATAGTCAAAGTGAGTCCGGATGTAGAAAGAATCGCCCACATCAGATTCCACAATACGCCGATAGACTGGAATAGAAAATATTTTTACGATGAATATAAAGGAGCCTGCTGTATTAAAGGTTAGGGCTAGACTACAAATATAAAAAGTAACAATAGAAACCATAATCCATTCAAACTCTGCAGCCTGCCAACACATTTATCAAAATGATAGTTTCTACCCATCGTCGACAGGAATAAAAACATTAAATGCTGGAAATACTCAGCAGGTCAGACAGCATCTGTACAGAGAGAAACCAAATTAATGTTTCAGATCAATGGCTTTTCATCAGAACATGAATTGCTTTTTCTCTCTCCACAAATGTTGATTGATCGGATGTGGGGTATTTGTAGCATTTTCTGATTTCATATTTTCACCGTTCACAGCGCTTCTCTTTCTAAAGATCTGCAAAGATCAAAAGCTGTCTTGACAAATGACTACATCTCTGGATACTGAGCTACTCTAGTTTGTACAGAGCTTGAGATTACAGTAGAGCAACTCACCATCTTTCTTTTGCTGTGCCAGGATAGTAACCTCCTCGCCTTTTGGAAGGTCAAGCAGAAACAGCACTGCCTCCTCACGGATGATATTTGCAAAGTCCACATTATTGACCTGTGGGGACAGGCAGGTTAGTTACACAGTAGTACATAAACAGACTGGCTCCACTACCAACAAATGTTGCAAAACACAAGCATAAGTTGGGATGTGTTAGCACCCTTCAACTAAACTTCAGAATTCCACCAAGAACATTACATTTTCTATTCCTATTCCGAGTAATATAATTGAAAATTTAGAGATATGATGAAAAATGGAAGTTAGTTTCCACGGTTATTTTCTTTGACTTTACTGAACGGTGTTGCACTGCTGGCTTTTGAAAAGATGCAACACAAAATACACTGGCATGTCAAAGTTTACTCTGATGAAATTATATCCTCAAGTGCACAAGTTGAGTCACATTTGGGTCTTCATTTAACAGTCAATCAAACAATCATTGACAACACAGCCTCACCCTGAGGATCTGATCTCCTTCCTCGAGACCTTCTTTGGCCGCGGGACTATCCTCCAAAACTCCAGCCACAAATATTCCCACGTCATTCCCACCTGCCAGACGGAGCCCAACACTTTCACCCTTCTTAAACTGAACCAGCTTCATACTTGGCCTGAAAAAGATTACATAGTGAAAACATAGCAGTGAAGTTAACTCTCCACCCACAAAACACACACACATTTGTTTACAGAACATGGGATGACCCTTGTTGCTTTTCACTATGTTCACTCCTACCCAGAAATCTAACAATTAACCATCAACCTCCTCACATAACTTGTTTGTCTCAAAATTCATCGGGAGAATCTGGTATTCCAATTCGTGCTATCGTTAGTGCCCTGAATAGAATGCAATCGATCCTCACCCAATTCCAAATAACATTCCAATTAATTTTTTTATCCAAATAAAAGGCAAAAGGAACCAAATCCATGCCTTGAATTCAAGTTAAACGTTGACAGCTTTTCTTTCAGAAGTCCTTTCTGCATTCAGATTTTATTTTCTGTAACTTTTCTACAGCACAGAAGGCCAATCACTAACTGCACCATGTCAGTGTTAACTCTCCACACAAATACATCCACACGTGGTCCTTGCAAACTTCTACTTCCATCACCCTCCCAAATCCACCAAGGCTTCCCTCATAATCCAATGCTGTTGGCTTCCACAAATGCAACCCGCAGAAAGTGGATACAATTAACAC
This sequence comes from Rhinoraja longicauda, assembly GCF_053455715.1. Classification (NCBI taxonomy): domain Eukaryota; kingdom Metazoa; phylum Chordata; class Chondrichthyes; order Rajiformes; family Arhynchobatidae; genus Rhinoraja; species Rhinoraja longicauda. The sequence goes on from NC_135990.1 coordinate 285,800, forward strand.
CCACATGGAGGTCTGCCTCCATCTCTTTCTTTCAAACATTGGCATTCATTTAGAAAAATGCACAACCAAAAGTTTCATTTCCAATACCTACCCAGTGCACAAAGCCAAGCTATTGACTCATTTTGGATATTTGAATGCCAAGCAATCACCCACACAATATTATATAAAAGCTCTGTTCTATAAAGGCAACATACTGGGGAAGCAAAGTATGAATTCAAATCATAATCATTGGAGTCAGCACCAGTCATAATTCATTGCAGATTGAAGCATAAGACATAAAATGTACACTAAATCTCATTGAACCAATAAAGTTAATGCAACTTAGCTGAATTACCTCAGCATCCCATCATCGTGTGTCGAGTTTGGAATGGGTGCATCGGACGGACTGACTGGTAAATCTACATCGGGCTGCCCAGGCTGAGCGTATACTGGCTTCGGCTCTGCAGAAACAGACAAGTTAAATGCCACTTGGAAAATAACTTCAATATAAATGGTCTCTCACGCTGACTGGGCTCTCATTGGTTGATCAATCGCACTCCTATTTTAAAGGCGATCAATTAGTATAACTACATGCATTTGGAAACATGCGGTGAATGTTTCTCAATATATATCTAACGCAAAAGAAATGTAACTTTATAACAGCAAAGACAGTCCAGATTCAAGGACAGTTTCTTCCCAGCTGTTATCAGGCAATTGAACCATCCTGTCACCAACTGGAGAACAGTCCGGTCCTCCCATCTACCTCATTAGAGACCTTGGAACCATCTTTAATCAGACTTAATCTTGTACTAAACGTCATTCTTTTATCCTGTAGCTGTACACTGTGGATGGCTTGATTGTAGTCATGTATAGTCGCTGACTGGATAGCAATCAACAAAAAAAGCTTTCCATTGCACCGTGGTACACGTGACAATAGCAATAAACTAAACTAATTTAAAGTTTGTGCCAGAATGCACACATTAGAGTTACCGAGTCAAAGATACACAGCTCATGGCCCACCAATTCTGCACAAAACACCCATTGACACAAATCCAACATTAATCCATTTTTTCGTTTTGGTTATAGTTTTAGTTTTATTTGCACCTGCCGAACCTACGAATGGAATCCTTCCCAACAAAAATCCCCTTGAAAAAGTACCGCTTCTAAATCAATACTTGTCATGAGCAGACCTGGCAATGGAGGAGCTTGCTTCTCGGTTCTCTCCTCAACAACTACAGAAACAGGCTCTTCAACATCTTTAACTGCCTCTTCCGTGTTCTTCACTGGTGTTGAGACTGCTTCTGGTTTGGGTCCTCTGTTCACATCATCTTCACGGGACCTCTGACTGAGAAGTGAACACAGAATTTGCCATGGATTAAGAGTTATTTTATTCCTGCTCCGGCAACAAAATCCCTGCACGGTGTACTCACTAACATTTGCTTGGGTTACCAGAGCACAGCAATAGCGCACACTTGGTGAATCTCTCAGCTTCACAACACTCATCATTAAACCGTACAGCCATAGGCACAATGATTATAGAGGGCGAAGCGCAATGAACAAAATATATAATGGTTGCAATGTGTATCTACAAAATACAGCAACCCTGCGCACCCTTATACAATGGTTGCAATGTGTATCTACAAATACATCATACCTACTTGCCTACGGTACCGGTGTCCTTTATCAGTGAGGAGCTCCTTCACGCTGTATACCGCCTCTTACGGACGCACCCTCCGTCCCTAACTGCTGTGGTTAAATCCTCAGCTTCTCTGTAACAGCACTGCGAGTGTTCCTTCTCCAGAAGGAAGATAGTGAGTGAAGAACCAGCTCACAATCAATTTCTTCAGGACTATTGCAAATGAACAAGTGTTGGTCTTGGTGGCAAATGCCAAATCCCAAGAAACGATTGTGAGAGCTGCAGCATCCAACTGGTTCATTACTCAGTCGCCAGCCTTCCATTTGATCACAGCCTTGCCCTTAAACTTGCCACTGTGAAAGGCGGAGTGCAGTGAAACAGGTTTCCCCAGAGGCCAACCCCTGGCACTCTTCCACCACCAACAACCACATCCTGGTCATGCCACTTTCCCTTGCAACATCTGCTCTTTTATCTTATCCCTATCCACCATTCAGGGACACAAACTGTCCCTGTAATCTAATTGCACTTCTTCCAATTTTACAGACAACTTTGCAGAACATCTGCATTCAGTCGGAGCTCACTTGCACCTTTTCAGATTGTTCCTGCAGCACCCAACATTAACTGAAGGCACCTCATCCTCTGACCCAGCACCTTTTAGCCTTCAGGAGTCAAGAATGAATGCAACAACCTTGGATAGCTTGCTTTCCTGTTTACATCAGAATGGTTTATGCAGTTCTCCTTATGGGCAGTTAATCTTTAGTGGCCACAGGTAAGGTGCCAGAATGATGTTGCTCCTTTATTGAAGGGAACAGGGATAAGTTGGATAATTAATGGCAACACAGATAGGTAGGGTGGTGAAGGAGCATATGGCATCTTGCCTTCATAGGTAGATACAGAGAATATGGCTTGGGAACTCATGCAGCACTTTACAAGAATTGAGTAGGCCGCACTTGGAGTATTGTGTGCAATTCTGGTTACCACACGATGGGAAACATGAGCAAAACACAATGCACTGAAGGAACTCAGTGGGTCAGGCAGCATCCGTTGAGCAAATGGATAGATGGCTTTTGGGTTGGGACCCATCTTTCAACTGAGGAAAGATGTGATTGTGCTAGATAGAGTAAATGGAACCCCCAAGGAAAAAGGAAAACGGGTTGCCCCAGGAACAGCTGGAGAAGAGGAGTCCAGGCAGAAATGTCTGGGAGTGGGCTCAACTGGGGAGATCTCAAAAGAACCGCCAACAACCAAGTGAGGTGGAGGACATTTGTCAATGGCCTTTGCTCCCTAGAGGAGCCAAGGACAAGAAGAAGATGGATAGAGTGCAGAGGAGATTCACCAGGATGTTGCCCGCAGCCGAGGACTTGAGTTATGGTGGAGATTGGATAGACTGGTCTTGTTTTTCCTGGAGCAAAGGAGGCTGGGCAGTGACCTGATGGAAGTATGTAAGATTATGAGAGACACAGATACTTAAATTCATTGTCCTATGGTAGGGTACTAGAAAAAAAGAAAGTAGGTTTAAGTGAGAGGGGGAAATGTGAAAGGAGATCTAAAGGTTTCATTTTTATAAAGAGTGTTTGATGTTGTCAGAGGGAATGATGGAATCAGGAATATTGAGATGTCTCGTTATAACAATTAGACAGACCATTAAATAGGCAAGGCATTGAAGGTATGGTCCAAATGCGGCAAATGGGATTTGTGCGGATGGGTAAATGGGTGGACATGGATCTGATGGTCCAAAGGACTGTCCTCTCTGACCTCATCCACCCTCCTTTCCAGCATCTGCAGTTGATTCCTTGCCAATTAGCTGGATTAATCTACACCAAACACAAAACAGTTCATATTACAGAGAATCTAACTAAAGCTAAAGATTAGATGTTCCTAATAAGTCATGCGGACATTATTTCAATAGAATGGGAAACAATGACAAAACGTTGTGCCTTTTTCCAGAATATTTTTGTTTTGTCAACACAACACTGTGTGCCAGAAAATAATTGGTGTTTTTGAATCAGCGGCTTCTGAAAAGGGACATAAGTGTTGCAAAGCCAGCAAGAACTACACCTTGAATAAACACTGCATTAAAGAGCTGACCTGCAGTAAGAATGTTTTGCCAGAAGTTGATCAGTAATATTTCTGACCAAAAGGTGGAGCCATTCCCTCAGAAAACCCAATACAGATGAACTGAGGAACTTTTAACTTTATGGTCGTACAGCACAGAAACAGGCTCTTTGGCCCACCATCTCCATGCCATCCCAAATGCCCACCTCACCTCTGCATTTGATTCATATTTCTTTCAACCTTTCCTATCCAGGTACCTATGCAAATGTCTTCAATATCCACCACCCTCTGTGGAAAATGTGCTCCCTAGATCAATTTTATATTTGTCCCTTTACAATCTGTCCCCTCTGGTTTTAGACTCCCTTGTCATGGGAAAAGGGCAGCAACAACCACCTCATTTCTGACTCCCATAATTATACAAACCTTGACAACTCACCCCTCAGCTTCCTTTGCCCAAGGGAAAACTGCCTCAGTCAATCTAATCTTTTCCTAATCAAGCCCTCCAGTCTGGGCAATATTCCTGTGAATCCTTGCTGAACCCCCTTGAGCTCAATCTCACCCATCCCCTAAAGCAGCGACCAGAACCACACCGAGCACTCCAAGCCTGGCCTAAACAATCAGCCACAACTTTCAATAAGGTAAATAAGATTTTATTTTTTAAAAGAAAGCTGCTACTTTAATTGTCTTCTTAAAGAAACCATAGCTTCCTTAAATGGCAGAAATATTGTGACCTTGAGCTAGAAAATCGAACGCAGCTCCTGATTCTGATCACCAGGCAGTAATTCAGGGGAGAGGGTCAGGCAAGGAGATGTCCAATTGCTCGGTGTTCATGATATGTTGGTAGCAGCATAGGAGCTCATCCCAACCAGATTGCAAGAAATTCAGGAATAGGAATGCAGTAAAATCATATTTAAACAGAAATTCACATGCAAAAAAGTTTGTTTGAAAATCTGTACAGCTCGAGAACAATAAGAAAGACTACACATTTTGGAAGGAGAAGCTCAAAAGAGAAATAAGGATCCATATCAACTATAAACAACGATTGAACAGATGGAATCACAATAAAGAACAAAATGGAGTCAGGAAGAGAAAACGACAATCGCTGTGCTCATGAGAGAGATGTGCTCGTTGGGAACTAGCAGTACACGCAGTAAATACCCAGGCAACAACTCCTGGATCACTGCTGCTCCCCCTGTTAGAAGCTCAGTCACCATCCTCTGCTGGCTTCATGGTTTGACATTGGGCAAAACAGTTGCATCAATTTGGTCATAGTCAGACTGCACTCTTCAATATTAGGCACAAAAATACCAACAGGTGCACAGTTTCACATTGGATCACTATCAAAATACACAAATCTATCCTAGATACAGAATGAACAGAAAATGATATTCACCGACTTACAGGGTCCTGAAATACCAGCAGAACTACATTCTTCAATCTCTCAACTGAGTTTCAGATATTCTTCTCCACTGATGTCATCCTGCACAACTGAGCCAAAAATAGAGTGCTTCCTTTGCTTAAGGCACAGACCTTGTAGCCTGACAGCTGCCATACTGAACAAAGGCAGGAAGCTGAGGCACTGGATATACACGTTAACCTTTTCCACACAGTGAAAAGAATGAATTCATGCATTCGTGAGTGAAAATTCTACGGGAGTCAACATGTAACGGGGCATCTTTAGGCAGTATGGGTCAATCTGCAGAGAACTCGCTGACAGTGAACTCGGACAGTAACACTAAACCTCAGCTCCTGGATTTTAAAATTAAGAACCAATTTTCCAAGCAGAATGGTATTTAAGAAATTTGAAAATTGAGAGTAAAATGCAAATACAGGAAAGCTGGATCATGAATCTTCCCGTGCCTGCAGTTAACAAGTGAATCTCACTGCCTCACCCTCTGGTAGTGAAATGCTAACATACTCAAACATTTTGTTCTCCTTCTGTATTTTGCTCTTAGGGAATATGGGCCTTTGATCTGGCGGTTTTCACCACTGGTGAATGAATCATCACCCTGGAATTCAATCGATGTTTCCCAATTACTGACGAGCCAGCTCTTCCACCTATCATTGCGAGGATCCCAACCCCCAGTGAGATGTTCTACTGCCCATTTACAGCAAAGGTGGCACCCAGTTACACAACGAGGAGAGGAACATCAGAAGACACACGAGGTTACAGATGCTGGAGTTGATCAAAACACAAACTACTGGAGGAAGTCAATGGATCAGGCAGTATTTGTGAAGAGAAAGGGGTAGGCATCATTTTGGGTTGGGACCCCTCTGTTTTGCTCCACAGATGCTGGCTGGCCTGCTGAGTTCCCCCAACTGCTTTTTGCAGAGGAACATCAGGGCAGTCCATTGATGCATGGCAAAGAGTTACAATGACCGATTCCTGACGATGTGATAGAGACACAGGGGCATTCAACGTATTTTGCAATGAAAACTGACCAAAATATACAATTTTTCAGTTATACTGCCAATGATCAAAAATATCAAAAATATCGACATCTCTGATGTCTGAGAGATCATAGAACTCAATTATCCAGAAATACCAGAGATACAAGAGATACAAGAAGCTGGATTTTCTGAAATGATCCAAAAATTATACAGCCTAAAGAAGCTAGAGTGTACAGTACAACCTTCCACACAATACAATTACCTACCCCCCACAATGCAATTAACTCTCCCCTCCCCGCACAATACAAATACCCCCCCCACCTCACAATGCAATTATCCCCCCCCCCCCCCCCCCCCCGAGAAAGGGCGGCGATTTACCTTCCATTGCTGATCGGCTGTGGAGAATGGTGCGAGTGGTCAGACCAATCTGACTGCTTGTCGGGCGAGCGGGAACGACTGCGCAACCGAGGCCTCTCATTTGAATGGTTGGAATGATCAGATACCAGCGAGTGGATTTCTGAAATATCTAACAACAACATTCACAGGCTCATGTGCTGTTACTTAACACTAACTCAAATTGCAATAAAAGCGACTCTCCATTGCTTTAGCTGTGTGCAGACAGTATTGTGTGGGCAGTATCACAGGCTGCACACTGCAACCGCTCAGCTCTCTGTGAACCCAGTTACCAATGGGTGTGCTGATCCAAGACTGGCTCAAAACTTAAACTGACTCCAGTCGACAGCAGATTTCACACTGCCATTTCCTTTCAGGGTGGCATGGTGGTGTAGCGGTAGAATTGCTGCCTTACAGTGCCAGAGACCCTGGTTTGATCCTGACCATTGGTGCTGTCTGTATGGAGTTTGTACATTCTCCCTGTGACATGCGTGGGTTTCTCAGAGATCTTCAGTTTCCTCCCACACCCCAAAGACGTACAGATTTGTAGGTTAATTGGCTTGCTATCAATGTAAAATAAATTGTCCCCAGTGTGCGCAGGATAGTGTTGATATGCAGGGATCGCTGGTCGGCGCGGAAACAGTGGGCTGAAGGGCCTGTTTCTGCGCTGTATCTCTAAACTAAACCACTGCTCTTTATCAATCAGATACTAAACCTCTGCTCAATGCATCACTCACATTCCAAAGTCAGAAGCAGATGGGACCACAATCCTGTCCCAAAAGGACCTTTGGTTCATACACTTACCATCTCTTTCAGAAGCATTTGCAGAAGGAATGCTGTCTTCCAAATCAGGCACATTTAGGAGAGTGGCTCTTTCATCTCTCTGTACCACCATTTTAAGCTTGCCCTTTGATCTCTCTATTAGTTTCTTTGCATCTCCCAACGACATGTTTTCTGTAACAGTGCCATTGATCTGTAATGGAACAAAAGAATCATAGTAATCCGAGTTTGGAAGCCAAACGCAAATAGCAGACCTTATCTGTAAGCAGCAGTCACAGGAAGACAATAGCATGCTCTATGGCACACACAGTTCAAACAATGCTATTACCACTTGGTTTCTGCATTTGTACAGATAGCATTCTTCTGAAAGAGCAGAGCATTTTCCTTTATCAGCAAAGCAGCAAACTGTAACCACAGTAATGCAAGACACTGCACCACAGCGGATCTTTGTCAATTCGAATTACAAAATGATTTGATGAATTGACAAGATGCTATTATATTAAACCCAAAGCAGAACATAACACACCATTCAGTGCAGAGTCGCTCAGCATATTGTAAAGATATCAAACCGATAACATTTTGAAACATTGATGTACAGTGTGACAGCATAACATTTAATGGCAGGTCAACAGCAACAATTTTGTTTTATAAACACAATTTAAGTATTGTTTCATTGCTGCTTGAGATGGCTGATTATTTCAAAAGCTACATACTTAAGGTTTCGTTTACTTCCAAAACATGTTGCAGTCACACTTGCTCATCTCTCCAAATGGTTACAACACTGATGACAGTTGACCCTGGTCTACACCAGCTGCCCACCAAAGCCAGCTGCCAGATCTGCCCACCAGCCCTTTCTCAATAGCTTTACATTTTTTTCCACTATGTATTTATCCAATTTCTTCCTTAGAGGCCCCAATGGAATCTGCCTCCAGCACAACTGTTGTCATTACATTTCGGATTCACCCCCAAGTTGTGTAGAAAAGTTATTCTGCCCAATTCTTTTCCCCTCTACGTCGTACCTATGATCTCTCGTCCTCCCGCTATCCAAGTCTGTCCAGCTCACATTATTTTATATACTTCTAACAAATCTCACCTCAGCTTTCTCTAAAAACTGTCCCAACCTCTCTAAACTCTCCTTGGAACAATAGTTCTTCATCCCAGAACCCTCTCTCAACCGTATCTGCATCCTCCCCAGTTCCTTTACACATCTCCAATATGTGCACAGACTTTCCATGCTATATCTCAAAACTAAACTAGAACATAATGCAGGCTGCACAAGCATCTCAGCGGTTCAGTATAACATTTCTGCATTTACTCCATCCCTCCACTGACGAAGCCCATTAACTGTGCAGATCTTATTAACCACTTTCTCAACCTGTCCTCTCATGCGGTTTCTTTTCTCACAGATGTTGCCTGACAATGGGTCTTTATGGCCAATTTGAAATCTAACATCTTTTTAAAAACTTAGGACTTGAAGAGAAACAAGATGGCACCTGAAACGTAGTGACTCTGTATTGTCTCAGTCTGGTCTACTGTCTTATGCTTGTGTAGTGGTATGATTGTGGTTGCAGATTTTATGCAGAAACTAATCCAGTTTTGTCGTCAATGTGCATAGTTGCAGATGATTTAAAGTGGCACAGCAGTCGTCGTCAGCATGTTTGTACTCCTCGACTCAGAACAGACACACAATGTGGCCCCGAGATTAGATCAGTGGGCTGTGGGGAATGCACAAATCAAGCACTGCTTAAATCTCTGCCCTCTAATTCTAGACTCCTCTAGCCGGGGAAAAAGACTGGCTATTCACCTTCACTATTTGCCTCATTTTATAAACCTGTAAGCTCACCCTTCAGCCACTGACATTCTGGTAAAAAGAGTCCCATACTATCTAGCCTCTTCCTGGAACTCAAACTCTCCAGATCAAGTAACAAGCAGGTAAATCATTTTTTTGCACAGTTTTCAATGCTACCGACACCTTGCAAAGCTGTACACAAGGTCACAACTCCTGTACCGGCGAACGCAGGTGTGCCAAATCCCTTCTTCATACCCTATCTACCCGAGTCAATACTGTCATGGAACTATATACCTGCATCCCACAATCTCTGTTCTTCAAACGCCCCAGGGTTTGTCTTATCAAAATGCAAAGCCTCATATTTACCCAAATTACAATCTATCTGCCATAAAACAAAATATAAAACTAGACGGGATGGTTTGATCCTGAGTGGGCATTAAGATTTTATTTTCTAAAAAAAAATCTTATTATTTATTGATTAAGGACAAGAGCCTTCCTTATAAAACACTTTCAAATGGCAGTGCATGTTCAGCTCAATTTCAATATGGAATGGGAGAGTGGGACGAGAGAAAATCTAAAAAGGATTAACATTCAAGCTCTTAAAACGGACGCCTAAACGCAACTGACCTTCAATACGACATCTCCCTCATGTATGTTACCATCCTTGGCAGCCAGTCCCTCTGAAGAGATCTCTTTCACAAAAATGTGACTTGCCAATCGCAGACCGTACTCTGAGGAAACAAATCAATTGATGTTAATTCTGAAAGCAAGAGTGTTCTTTTATAGAACAGTGTTAAAAAGAGGAAAATTTTAAACTTCAGAGAGAAAAAACTAAACTCAATTTAAGCAAGAATGTATGATCAGAAAATTCTATACATCTGTTCCCATTGATTCATCTATTCGGAAGCTTCCACTTACTACTGATTTTAAACAAGTGTGGCTCAGGTGCGAGGTGAGTGATGGTACTTGCCGGGCAAACAGCTCGAGTGTAAACAGTTGATGTCATTCAGTAATCCATGTTTGCCCCTCCAACATGTTTCACAGATCGGTTGGCTGTCACATCACCACCCGAGTTTGTTCCAGACGAGAAGCCGAGCAGAACCGTGGCCTCCTGGTCCACTCTCCCTCCCACACTAAATCACCCAGCCAATATCCTCGCCCTTCACCGCAAGCTCTATCTCCACCACAGGATCTGTGGAACTTCAATTCCAATAATCTGAAACTACCAGCAATTCATCGGAGTTACAATGACACGACTCCAGCAGCTGACCGTTCTGGGTCTGAAGGGTCATTACCTCAAACACACTCTGCGTGCAACATTAGACAGGACGTGGGCTTCAAATTCTTAACATTTTTATACTGTTTTAAACCAGTCATTACAAATTAAATGCAATATAAGTTGGCTGTAAAATAACTTCTTGTGGAATGTAACTTGTAAAATTGGCCATGTCAAATTCAGTAAATATTAAACTGCAGATCCTGGAAATAGCAATGTAGAACAAAATATACAAATCACGGAGACAATGTGGAACTGCCGCCAATTTGGAATTTCTTAAATGCAATTTAAACCTTCAAGGGTAGATTCAAACTCGCGTTCCAATCTTTCCCCTTGTGACAGAACAATTACCAACATCATAAATATCCATGCAAGCCTGTGTGGCCTGAATGAACAACTGAATGAACCTCTGCAGCAAGGCCAGACATCGTTAAAAAATGCCTCATCAGGCATGTGGACACTCCACTCCATCCACAGCCGATTACACAGCTCAGTATGAACAAAGTGACATCATGCTTACAAACCAGATTGTTGAAAACTGATCCAAACTCCAGAGCACACAGAAAGCAATGAAACAAAACGTCAGCGCAGTGACCTGTCTGCACACCTTCCCTTGCACCACAACCACCTTGAGAGGTGAACCCCTCCTCCTCCAGACAGCCCACACTGGCTGCTAGTGGTTGCCTAAATGTAATTATAGTCTCTAAATCCCCACAATGACTTGTCAAGAAAGCACTAGCTTGGAATCAGAATTGCAGGTATAAGCAAAAGGTCTAGATACTGTACCCTGGTAAACACCATGAGTAAGACAGTGAATATCAACATGAAATTCAATTTTGAACGACATCAAAACTAGGTACAATCTTGTTTCTACAATTCTGGTCTGGCCTGATGTGCAAAAGCCTTTACAGCTAAGGTGCTGGACAGGAGCAATCATGCACAATACCCTCTTCCAGAGATAGACACAAAAGGCTGGAGTAACTCAGCGGGATAGGCAGCATCTCTGGAGAGAAGAAATGGGTGACGTTTCGGGTCGAGACCCTTCTTCAGAGTTACTCCAGCTTTGTGAAACCTGCTGAGTTACTCCAGCATTTTGTGAATAAATCGATTTCTTCCAGCATCTGCAGTTATTTTCTTATACTCCAGCTTTTTGTGTGTATTTTGGGTGTAAACCAGCATCTGCAGTTCCTTCCCACAATCTCCTCGTCCAGTTTCATTATCCTAGGACAATTACAGCCAGATCATAATTAAACCATGTAAAATAGAGAAACTAGGAATTACAGATGCTGGTTTACAAAAAGACAAAGTGCTAGAATAACTTTGCAGGTCAGGCTGTTTCGCTGGAGAACAAGGATAATGATGATTTAGGTCAGGACCCTTCTAAGATATAGGTTCAGACCTTTTTAGACATGCAGTCAGTATTACAACTCATCTTGAGACCAATGGTCTTAAACCTCTACAGCTCACTAGTAATGCAACTTTTATTCTATTGCTCAGCTTTGGGTAATATTTTCAGTCAGACCAATATACTAAATTCCATACAAAATCTTTAAAGCTGCATGATCTCGACACGAGATATGTGCAGCTATTATTTTTCAGATGTACACACCTTCACTCTTCCTTGACTTTACCAATGTCACTTTAATGGGTTTAGCTGGGAGATGTGAAGACACTGGTCGTCGCTCTGACCTTGGTGACAAGCTTCTCCCTCTATCTTCATGCCTCCCAACATTTCTCTCACTCCTCCTCCCGCCATGAGGACTCCGCCCACTTCCTCCACTTTTACGATCATAAACCTCCTCATCTTCAAAACTATCCTCCTCAGGCTCCGATACAGGCGGTCGGTCCGGCTCAGCTCGCGTCACCGGCATCTGAATTTTCCTTTTCCTCCTGATTGTCTGCAAGTATTTTGAAAAAACAGGTTATCAGAGCCTAAGTATTAATTACTTCCATTTTTAGAGTTAGTTTGGAATGCTTGTCGCCACTGTTGCAAATACTCTCACCCAGGTGAGTAAACTATGGGTGAAGTCCTTCTCCAGACACCGAGTACACAATTCAAGACTTCACTCCAATGAAGTATTGATGTCGTGCTGCATTGTCAAAGATACCAGCTTTCATTTCAAACATTAAACCAGGGTCCCTCTGCTCTCTCCATTTAGGTAGAACAGATAGTGTTGCTTTTTTGTGCCATCTGTCTCATGTCCGGTGCATGAGCCCATAATCATCAGAATGCAGATGAGCTCATCTATGCACACAAAATATACACTGAGACGAGAGGACAGTTTTGTCATCTGGTAACCATGGCTTTGTGGAAAAATGAAAATTAAATCTGAGAAATTTCAACGTTACTGAAAACAAAAAGCAAAGAAAATTTAATTTTGGCAACTTTACCAATCCTTACCTGAGGAAACACACTAATTGAAATAGGAGGCGTTTACACAGGTACATGAATAAGAAAGGTTTAGAGGGATTTGGGCCAAATGTAGGCAAATGGGAATCGCTCAAATAGGCATCGTGGGCCAAAGGGCCCATTTCTTGACCACATGACCCTTAAGAATTGCCATAAAATAATAATCTACAGTAGAAAGTGCATCATTGTACGGATATGATGACAGAGAAACAATGTTGAACAATTTTGTTTAAACAAACAGTTGTTTGTAAAAATATCAATATCGGCATTAACTTGTCATGATCATAGCTGAAAGGAAATGCTTTGATATATTTGGTGCTGCCTCACAACTCCAGCAACCTAGATTCTGATGGTATCTGTATGGAGATTACACATTCTCTGGCTGGTGATATCGTGCACAGTGAAGGAGGTTATTTTAAATTACAGCAGGATCTTGATCAATTGACCAAGGGGCCAGAGTGTGGCAGATGGAGTTTAATTCAGATAAATGCATGGCAGGGTTGCATTTTGGTAAGGCAAATCAGGGAGCAGAGCCCAGGGGTGCAGGTACCTTAAATGGTGACATAGGCAGACAGGGTGAAGAATGCATTTGGCAAACTTGACTTGATCAGTCAGTATATTGAGTACATTATTTGGAGTTGTGTCATCATGTCACAGCTGTTCAAGGTGTTGGTAAGGCCACATATGGAGTACTAGTTCTAATTGTCCTGCTACAAGAAGGATGTCATTACATTGGAAAGGGTGCAAAAAGAGATTTGAGAGTACCTTACCTGGACTGGAGGGGTTGAGTGATAAGGAGAGGTTGGCGAGGTAAGGTCCTTTTTCACTGGAGCATAGGTGGTTGGAAGGTGACCAATTAAAAAGTGTTTACTATCATGAGGGGCAAAGATAAGATAGATGGCCATAGACATTTCCACAAAGGCAGGAGAGTCTAAGGTGAAGGGCATAGGTTTAAGGTGAAAAGGGAAAGATTTACAAGGGACTGCAGGGGAAACTTTTTCATACGGAGGACATGTAAATGGAATGAGCTTCTAATGGAAGCTGTTGAGGTGGATACAATTATGAAACATGGACTGGTACAAGTATGGGAAAGGCCAGCAGCTGGCAAGTGGGACTAGCTCGGTTAGGTAACTTGGTTGGCATGGACAAGTTGGGCGAAGGGCTTGTTTTTCCATACTGATTGCTCCGTGATTATGCGTGTTCACTTCAGGTGCTCCGGTTTCCTTCCACTCCAAAATAAATGCTGGGTGGGAGGTTAATTGGCTCCAGTGAATTATACCAGTGAGTGGCAGGAGAATAGGGGGTGTGGGACTTACACGCACAACTGAGAGAAGTTTAATGGGGAACAGGATTGCCTTGAGAACTGGCACGGACACAATGGCCCATTTGGCTTTGAGTGTCATATGGAGACACAAATATGAAAAGTGAGTAAATTCAATACTGGATCATGCGTAATCTCCATTACTCTGTTCCACTGATAATAACTGTTCATTGAAAAATAGGTCAGTTACATTCATTTCTCAAATTTTAAAACAATTAGTAAGCACAATATTATGCTCGGTCCTGACAAATGCAATGTGTTTTTTGGAATAAATATGAATGTCAATTGTTACATGTTGGCCCATTTTAACTTTTAACCTGAAACAGGTTTCACTTCCCATTTTGAAATAACATACTTTATGATTCAACTTACAATTTTTGCATTCTTTCCACTTTTCCGCAGCTGCTGGACCGCAAATGCATGTTCCACGTTATCCATTGAAACACCATTAACCATGGCAACCCGGTCATTTTCACTGGGAGAGGAAAAACACATGATAAAAATGGGGCCTCTGTGCCAACAACCAACTTATAGATGGCAAAGTACTCCATCTCTTTAGCAACAGATTTTTATTTGTGGATTCCAGGTTTGATTAAGCAGAACAAGATCTCTATGAACAAATGCTTCAAACAAAGGATATTTAAAGGTCTTTTCTGGATCAGGAGAATTCATCCTTTGTTTAATTTAACGGACTCTTCAGATCAACATTTGAGCTAAATGAAGTAATTCTTGAGTCATGTATGAAACAAGACTCCCCATTTCAACCCCAAACTACTTTTGAAATGGCTGCACACAGTCTGCTATAAAATTGACAACCAGAACAGAGAAATGTACCCTTTGCCCAGATATGGGAAGAACAGGATGCTTCGGCCTAACAACTGTTCTGAGTTCCACTTCACAAAGCTTCTTATCTTTAGTTTAAAAGGCATTTTAAGATGTGAACCTCATGCCTTTAGGGAGGGGAAGAAAAAGACTAGTCAGAATGTCTTGCAGACAAAAGACTGCAGATCCTGGAATGTTTACAAACACCAGAACGCTGGAAAAGCCATCGTAAAGAGGCGCCTGAGAGGGTTGACGCAATAGTAGCAAGTCGGATACAGGTGAGGAAGGGTTGACTGGCAGATAACAGTCAGGTGGCAGGGGAAAGGTGAAGATAGTGAGAGGCGTGAAAGGGGACAAGTGGATAATACAAGGCTGCAGATTCAGGCATTTACTAAGGCGAAGGATGGCACCAGTGAAACGAGAAACAGTGACAGATGGGAACTCCAGGGGAAGGGGAGGGGTGAGCAGTAAATTGGGGAAGAAGGAGTTGGTCAAACTTGGGATTGTTTTCTCTGGAATTGTGTTTGACGGAAGAGTTGGTGGAAGTACATAAAATTAGGAGAGGCATAGATAGAGTGGCCAGAAAATCAGAACCTTTATCCCCAGGATGGAAATGTCAAAGTCAAGAGGGCAAAGCTCTAAGGCCAGAGGGGGTAAATTTAAAGATGTGGGGGCATGTTATTTTTGAGTGGTGGCTGCCTGGAATGCGCTGCCAAGGGTGATGGTGGAAGCAGATACTATATGGCATTTACGAGGCATTTAGACAGGCACATGAATACGCTGGGAATTAAGGAAGTGGGATCATGTGGAAGGGGAGATTAATTCGGCATCAGAATCAACAGGGTTTCAAAGGGGCCCTTTCTGTGCTTCATGTTTGTTGACTAGGTGGTGAGGGCCTGGAGTCACATTTAGGGCAGACTAGGGAAGGAAGATAGACTTCCTCCCCTGGAGGACAAGTGTACTGGGTGGGTTTTTGCAACAATTGTTCATACTTTAGTTGTTACTACGGCTGGATAATGTTTCAAATTCCAAATGAACTAACCATCACCGAGGACAGTTCAGGATAGGCAATAAATGTTGGCATAACTGTTGCCGCCCAGATCCTGGAAAATGAGTAAAAACGGAATACCAATTCCTTTCTGTCACATCACATTGAATACTTAAGCAACACATTCATGAGATGCAGTGTAGCTTTTCTGACTTACTGCAGCAAGCCTTCAGCAGGTCCTCCTTTCAAAACATCTGAAATGACTATGGAGGTTTCCCCACTCTGGAAGTGAGGGTTATCCTTCCCTCCTGAGATTGCTATTCCAAATCCAAAGCCGGGAGCCTGAAATGTAAAGACATATCTCACTCACCACAAGTGATCGAAACTGTAGTAAATGGTAAATATACTAAAAACGCTCATGCTAAACCAAATATAATTTAATTGTCCTTGATAATCTTACTCTGAATGAACACAGCAACTTAGATGCATTCAAAACAGAGAATGCAGGAAGCACTCATCAGATTAGGTAACATCAGTGGGAGAAAACAGATTTGACGTTTTGAGCCAAGGACACCAGAATAGAAACGTGATAAAACACGGATGTTAAATTGCAAGCGGAGAAGAGCTGCAGAGAACGGAGGGAAAGTCTGTGAAGGAACCCAAGACCATAAGACACAAGTAGTTACCAACGGGCCTCTGGAAATTGCCCCGCCATCACGAGATCATGGCTGATAACTATAATTCCCCTTTCACTCCCCACAACTCCCTTATAGTTTAAATGCCTGGGATACGCAATTGAAACAATTGCAGTTGACCCACGGAGGCAAGAGAAGTTGTATCTACTTAACTTCTCCCATTTTAACGAGGATAAAGTTCATTGAAACATACAACAATCATTTAAAATCGAAACCTCTTTTTTTAGATCTCTCTGCCAAGAGATATAGGTCCTTCCTCTTTCTCCTCTCGTAAGGTCAGGCATGATTTCTCCTGCCCTCTATCAGGCCATCAGGCCTTGTATCTTCCCATAACAGATTCGTCCAGTTTCTGTCAACTATGACGCTCTTCCTCTTGGCGGAATGTGCAGGCAGATAAAAGAACAGGCCTTTGCATCATGTTCAGCACAGACGTTGTAGGCCACAGGGCCAGTTCATATGTTATAGATGGAACTAGCCTGCACCTTCAACAACCTTTGTTGTTTAGTTTAGAGATACAGCGTGGAAACAGGGCTTCTGGCCACTGGGTCTGCTCTGGCCAACAATCACCCTGTACACTCCTACACATTACCCTACACACCAGGGACGTGCTGAAACTACCTTTGCGATGATTCCTCTCACTTTCTTCAAATCAAAGGCATTGACATGGGGATTTGCTACTTTTGACTTTTTGTTTGCTGCGTAAACACTTGGCTCCAACAACACTCCCAACTCCCCATGTCTGAAAAAGGATCTCGACCCGAAATGTCACCCATTCCTCCAGAGATGCTGCCTGACCCGCTGAGTTATTCCAGCTTTTTGTGTCTCTCCCCAATTCTTTCTCTGCCACAGAGACAACTACATTCTACATCCATGCAAAACTCAATTTCAACTTCATCACCAACTTCCATTTAGCCTTCAAAGTCACTTGGGCCATCTCTGGCACTTGGGCCATCTCTGGCACTTCTCTCCCCTTTCTTGTTGCTCCACCTCCATCTCAGGGGACATGTTATTCACAGACGGCTACTAACCACCCACCAACTCCCACAGCTACCTTAACTGCACCTTGCTAGGATGAAATCCCATTCACACAGTCTCGTCTTTGCTGCATCTCCACTCTAGGACACAGATGTCCCCCATTTTTCATAGATTCCTCTCAGTTTCCCACAGCTCCGTTCTTGCACACACCCCTCCTTCCGGGCAGAACAATAATAGTTCCCCTGGTCCTTACCTTTCACTACACTGCCTCTGCATCCAGCATGTTATTATACAACATCTACCATCCCCAACGCAATTCCCCATCAGTCACATCATCAGATCCCACCCCTTCTAGCGTTCCACACGGACGGCTCTCTCATCACTCCTTGGTTCAATCATCCATCCCCTTCACCTCTCCCCCTCTCAGGCACTTTCCCATGCAACTGCACCTCCTCCCCATCTCCATTCAGGAACTCCAACAGATCTTTTAGGTGAGATAAAGGTTTAGTCTACACTAGGGCACAATCACCTGACTCGATGATTGTGCAACAAACCATAACATCCCAGCTAACAATGTGCACATTTTCATAGCGATTACTGGATATTATCCAAGAGAGTTTTGGTTGATTTTCCCACCTCAAATTTAATTGCCACCTTTTCTCTGGCACCTATTAAGCATAGCCTGGATTGGATTTGGTTGAAATGGCTTGCTTACTGAACATTTACACAGTCTCCATCATTAGGTTAAAGGTAAAACATGTCTCCATTTGCAGCTTTCCACGACCTAGTGCTCATCTGTTATATGCACGGATCCTCAATACCCGAGTGTTCACTGGGTAATCAGACGGAGCCAATGACTCACCCTGTGGAGCGTGGCTGTCTGCTGCTCCCATATCACCGTCTCCTCCATGACTGTGTTCTAGAATACAAGAGAATGCCAACATGTTTAGCAAGTCTTGATAGTTTCCATAAATTCAGAAGTAGAAAATAAATTTACATCCAGCCATAAATGCAGTCAATGGACAAAAGCACTTAAAATTCGATACTTGAAATTAGACTCAGGCCTGCTAGAAAATGCTGTTTTCACTGCAATATCTCACACACACACACACACACGGGACAGAATTTTAGGGGAACTCCACTGATTACACTACTAATGAACAGATTGCTTATAACAGAATATTTATTATCTATGCAATTCTTCCAATTACTTCATTTTTCCCACTTTCTTTGGTGGTCCTACTTAGCAAACATTGCAAAATTCAAAAAATAGGAGAAACTAGTTAAAACCAACATCTGCTCTGCTACAGGTGCTCACTTTTATTCCCTTCAAAAATTACCTTCCCTACTCTCCACCCCCTCCCACAACTCCACTATTCCAATAAACAAATCTCCCCAAACTGCACACAATATGAATTCCAGCCAATTCACCCAATGTTCTCCATGCCTTTCAGAGTAGATCAGGACCTCCAATCTCCAAACCTGATTTATTCTCTTCAATAAAAATCCCTGTACTCTCATGCAGTGGTCTTTCCTGCACTCTGTCTTTAGCTTTCTCCCTCAAGTCCATCAGGTGAGCTTACATGGAACAGATTACTATTCAATGTCAGTATTTCTGATCATATTAAGCACCTTCAGGTCCCGCAACGCAACTCTGTTCATACACCCAAAGTGCATGAATGCTTTGACATATCAAGCGAAACAAAAAAGCGTTGAGTTTGCAGTGTTTGTATTGCTCTGTAAAGATGCTGAACAAAGTCAAGATTTCTAATTTTCTTGAAATGTAAAATCATTTCCATCCCAGATTTTTTTTAAATGGAAGAGATAAGAGAAATGAATAAAGACGGAGGTTTTGAGGTGTGGTGTCTTCTACTGGGCTAGATAAAGGCAAACACTTTGTATTTTCCTTAAATCCTCATGATACAGTACGAAACCCACAACTCAGTAATAATTTAGAAACAAAGAACTGCAGATGCTGGTTTACAAAAGTGCTGGAGTATCTCAGTGGGTCAGGCAGTATCTCAGGAAAACATGGACAGGTGATGTTGTGGGTTGGGGCAGCACCATCAGGACCGCAGCTCACAACCAGCAAGGAATACAATTCAACTTTCTCCACCATTTCAAAGTCACAAGCACACTGGATTAACATAGGTTTACATGTCTATATGAAGCACAGTTGGTAACTCTACATCCTTGCATTTAGAGAAATAAAAAGTTGAATGGTTTAGGAAGTGATTAAAAAACATTTTATGGCCTTGAGATAAAGTACACAACTTGACCATTTCCTCCTGCATCAATTTGACATGCAGGAGACAGCCAAATACCCTTTCTCAATTTCATTGCTTCTCTCCAGAGATGCTGCCTGCCCCGCTGAGTTACTCCAGCATTTTGTGTCTACCCTTTCTCAATTGCTAGAAATGCTTCATGGGACTAATTCGTTTTCCATTTGGCAAGGAAGACAGCAGAGCACAAAGTAAAGCTTCCACACGACACCTGTCCCTCCTCCTAACAGGAATCACAAGCACTGGAAACAGTGCCCTCCTTCACTGATCAAAACACACTACATTCATTGGCTGAAGAAGTATCCCGACCCAAAACGTCAACCATTCCTTCTCTCCGAGTCGCTGCCTGTCCTAGCTGAGTTACTCCAGCTTTTTGTGTCTATCTTCTGTACATTTATTGGCTGGCTGCACCTCAATATTTTCCTTGAATAACATGTGTAGGCTACAGGTCGACAATGACTGTAATTTAAGTATATTATGTGCACTTCATACAAGATACCACAAGGTTTGTTTTAATTGTTATTCTGCCAGCACTTAAAATATTGCTGAGAGACTCCATTTGTTGTGTTTCTGACTGGCTCATGTGATCAACTACAATCTTTGTCACAAATCAGTGGAGTCAGACAGATTAGTGCTGGAGATTTAAAGCTGTAAACATCACTGGCATTTAGCATCCTGCTCCACTAACAGGCAGATCATACAGCATGCTGCACAAACACGATTTAAAAATAATTACCACTAATTTCAAAATAGCACAAGGAAGACAAGCCAACACAGCAGCTTTATGTCATCTAAACAACCTCCTTATGCTAGATTCCAGACAGACCAAGTCATGAGAGAACCACTCCCTGTAAAAACAGGAGCTGGGTCTACCAGTTTGAGCAGAGTGAACAGTTCAAATCAATTATTGGACCAAATCTCTTTCCGCTTATTCTCGATTTCATTGGGACTCATAATAAATTAGGAACCCATTTGCAAAATTCATTGAAGCTCCCATATCTCAGACAAATCCAACCCATGCCTTGGCCTCTGAGCATAGGCCTGTGCTACTGTAGAATATTCAGCACTGCCAGCAAAACGCACAAATTATATCAAGATGCAGAAAAACCATCAGAAATGAACAATGGAGAGAATAAGCTCCTAGCACGTGCCAACTTCACAGCAGGGATACCGAACCTTTACAACGTTTAATCTCACTACAAAGCAGCAAGCTCTTTTAAGAAAGAACACGTGGAATGGTGCCTGCACTATTTTTAGATCTCCAGAAGGCATCTGATAAGTTTCACATTAAAGGTTACTGCAGAAAATAAAAGCTCCTGGTGAAGGCATCCATAGAAGAGTGAATGTCTCTAGGATCAGGAGGCATAAATGGGACTAAATCTGGTAGACCAGCGTATTTTCTGAGTATCATTTTTATTTTAACTTCAACGTGTTGTTTAAAATGTTTCTCTCCATGATAATTTAATTTGTCACAATGGTTTTTCTTTCATTCTTCACCTCTAAATGATGTTCTTAGTCCGAGAGTCAAGAGTTATACCCTCCGGTCCTCCCTAACCCTCCTTCCTACCTCTCACCTTAAACCGATGAAGTCTTGCCCGAGACACAACTATCTTGGGAAACAGACTCTTACCACCCACCCTATCAATTCACATCATAATTTTAGATACCTCTATCAGGTCAGCCTGCACCTCCTTTCCTCCAAGGAAAACAAGCCCAGCTATCCAATCTCCCCTTAACTGTAAGCTTCCAATACACACCATCCTAGTGAAACTCCTCTGCATCCTCTCCAGAGCAACTGCAAGTGCACACAACAACTCCAAGTATGTTTTAACCAACATTTTATAGCGCTGGAAGAAAACGTTTCAGATCTTACAATCTTTCATCTGCGCATGTTGCATGCAGTCTTAGCTACTCCATACTGAAATAAACAATTTCAAATCACCAGTCTTTGATGTTTGTATCAGAATTGGGCTGTCAAAGGTCAAACTTTAAGATTAACAGTAAAATTCCAATAACCTACTACATGAATATTTAAAAATCCCAAGCATTTGGCACTGGCTGTCTAGGAGGTTCTGGTTCCAGCACTCCCTTCCACTCTCCATGAGACCCTGGGTCCCACGCTCCATAAAATTCCCTTAAAATTTACCAGGATTTTGTTTCCTATGTTCTCCTTTCGAATTTATGTGGTCGAATGGAAAATGTATTATTTGTTGCATCGCAAAAAAATAGTGTTTTGGAGCATTAAAGTAACATAATGGCCACAAAAAAATGTACTAGTCTGTCACCAAACACTCGAACATGTCAAATTGTTTAATTTTATTGAACCAAGTTCCCGCCTCCAGAGGGTAGATGGTGCTTATTTGCCTTTTCCTGCATTCTCCTTCATTTCAATTCCAGCATTTGTTTTCTCCTCCCTTGTGCCAGGGGTGGCACAGTGGGTGGAATGGCTGCCTTACAGCGGCAGAGACCCAGGTTCAATCCTGACCTTGGGTGCTGTTTGTACGGAGTTTGTACTTTCTCCTAGGGACCGCTTGGGTTTTCTTTGGATGGTCCAGTTTCCTCCCACATTTCAAAGACGTGCGGGTTTGTTGGTTAATGGGCTTCTGTAAATTGTCCCTAGTGTAGGAATGAACTAGTGGGGTGATTTCTGGACTCAGTGAGCCTGTTTCCATGCCGTCTCTCTAAAACTAAACTGTCATTATTCATTACCCTCCATTTCAGAGAGTTCTGCAGTAATTAACAAGCATTCTTCACCCTCTGCGATGCATCAACATTATTTGAAATATCTGGACAACCCAAGTCTCTGGTTAAGGTAGGTGCTCTCTTTGTTCTTACCACTCCACCTAGGCTGCAACTGAAAATCGTTATATCGTTCTATTCATAGAAATATCTAACAAAGCACCATTTAGTGCTGAAGATCAAAAATGGAGTGTTAAAGTGGGAGTGGGTGAAGAATTATAGCAACAGGATCAAAGAGTCACCTTGGGGAATGAATGGAGGCATTCTTCAGATCAGTCACCCAGTGTGTTTAGTTTCCCAGTACACACAAGACCATATTATGAGCACTCTGTGCAGATTCAACTGGAATCAGTACAGCTTCATCTGGAAGGACCATTGAGGGCATTGAACACAGGTAGTGGTAAAGAGCAATGTTGGATGAGTAATTGCTGAAGCAGAGGTTGGCATTGGGAAAGTTTTGTATTAAAAGCTTCATGAGGATGCAAATTGCTGCTTATGTGCGTCTTGGGGAACCATTTGGGGTTCTTCTCAAGGATAAGATCTTGGCTGAATGCCCAGATGAGCATAAGGAAACTACTTTGATGAAAACCTATCTATAAACTGTGCTATTCCATTGCAGTCTGCAATCTCAGTCTGAAATCCATTGAAACAGGAACGTTGAAAGTCCAACCTTCTGCCGAACAAAGTGCCGGTGTGTGTCACAACTCTAGGGATAATTTAAAGACGCAGCACTGATTTTTATCCTCAACTCAAGACAAATGGTTAAATATTAACGGGGATAATGCCTGTAGTAAAAACAGAAAATGTTAGAAACACTCGTCAGGCAGCACCAGTTAAAAGGGAAACAGTTAACCTTCTGCGTTATAGCATTTTCTTTCTGATTTGCAGCATCTTAGTTTGATGTTGATTCAATCTTGTAAATGGGCCTCATCAGGCACATTCCACATGCACTTTTATCAGCCAAAGGATGTTGAATGAAATATTCCATATTGTACCCAGTGCATCCGATTCTTTTCCAAATATTTTTTCACCATCGTTTTCAAAATAGTAAATCATGCAGGCATTGATGATCTTTTTCCCACAGCAGCAACATGGCCACGTGTAGTTAAAACCAGTTTACACCTGCATTATCCCTACATTATCCCTACCATCCACTGTCTTTTATTCATAAACCTGCAGCTGCAGATCCTTTTGTCTTATCGAAAGTCTTTAATTAGTTAAGTACATTTTGTCACTGTGAAACTTTTAAACCGTGGCGGCACAGCTGTAAAGCACAGCTCTCGAAATCTGGGTTCAATCCTGACCTCAGGTGCTGTATGTGGAGTTTGCGTGTTCTCTGTGATCACATGGGTTTCCTCCGGGTGCTCTGGTTTCCTCCACATCCCGAAGACGTGCAGGTTTGTAGATTGATTGGTTGCTCTAAATTACCCCTCGTGTGTGGAGTAGCAGAACTAGTGTGAATTGATGGTCAGTGTGGATTTGGTGGGCCGAAGGGCCTGTTTCCACACTATCTCTACACTAAACAAAGGACATTGACTGAACATTAAATGTTGTCTTTCAATGATGGCAGGAACACAAATGGCAACTGTCTCCCACTCCTCCACCCCCACCCTCCAATTGGTTAGCTCACCATGGATCCATTGTGTAATAACCATCCAGACCAAATACTATGTTGGATCTTGTCAGAGGCATTGTTAAAGTCCATGTAGACAATGTCTACAGTAATGTGTAAGAAGGAACTGCAGATGTTGGTTTAAATTGAGATAGACACAAAAAGCTAGAGTAACTCAGTGGGTCAGGCAGCATCTCTGGAGAAAAGGAATGAGGGACTTTTTGGGTCGAGACCCTTCTTCAGATGATGAAACTACAGTAATGTCTTTGTCAATCCTCTTGGTTACCTCATCCAAAAACTCATATACATGAGACACAATTTACCATGCACAAAGCCATGGTGGCTATCCCCAATCAGTCCTTGCCTCTCCAAATGTAAATAAATCTGGTCTCAGAATCTCTTCCATAACGTTCCCACTGATACAACGCTCACCAGTCAAGCTCCCTGGCTCATCCCTGCTGCCTTTCTTAAATCAAGGCACAACATTAGCTATCTTCCAGTACCTCGTGTGGTTAACGAATATAGAAAAATCTCTGCTATGGCCACAGTCATCTCTTCCCTGATTCCAATAATATTTTAGTATGCAGCTGGTCAGGCACTGGAGATTCATCTACATTTATGCTTTTGAAGACCTCCAGTACTTCCTCATCTGCAATGTTGAAATGCTCCAGAATATCACTGTTCTCTTGCCATGCGCACATGTATAATGGACTGCAAGTACAATCATAATCTTGTTGGCCACTGCACAGGCACAACGAGCACCTCCCCTGTCCTTTTCACTGGCAAACTGAAATTGGCCAGTAGAGTTGCCAAGAGTATAAAGGTCTCCATTCAATAGACAAAATGAGGCACGGCGTTTTCATTTCGCCCCTGGGGGGGTAGGAAAGTATGCAGTGGAAAATTATATTCACAGTAGTCTTGCACCTTGTAAATAACAACACTTTAATTTATTATAAGCAGTAACCACACAAAGACTTGGTCAAAGACTTATCCCAGGACATGGTGAATTCATCGAGAAGGAAGTGCCCTTCAGTGGCTTATAGCTGTTAAAAAGCTACCTCTAACCATCAACTGATTTTGCCAAAGCGCCAAGTGGTTGAAGTTTGTGTTTTGCAGATATGGCAAAGGAATTGCAATTCTCACATCAGTGCAGGAAGCAAAGCTGCCTTTCGGTTTGAAGTCAAAAGCCAAGCTGCAGGTTTACAATTACCAACAAAACATACTTTGTCAGCATGCCAATATCAGCAAGCACCTAAACAAGTAGCATTTTATGGGATCAACCACAGCATTACAATCTCAGCATGAGCTTCAAGTCAATCACAAATAAATCAGACAAGAGGTCCCCTATTAAATTTGCATATCGGCACCAAAATCATGTTCTAAATCTGTCACGGTATCATTTTTATTTAACTGAAACAATTAAATCTCCCAAACTTTTTAAACAGAAGTTGAATTTCCAATGTGTTGGAAGGAGTATGTAGTTGGCATGATTAGCAGATCCATAGCTGTCTAAGATTACAACAGAATCTAATCAACTGGGAGAGTGGGCCAATGATTGCCAGATTTAATTTAACTCTGACAAGTATGAAGTGTCGCATTTTGATAAATTAAGCTAGGCAGGGTACTGACATGGATAGAAAATTGGTTGACAGACAGAAAGCAAAGAGTAGGGATAAATGGGTCCCTTTCAGAATGGCAGGCAGTGACTAGTGGGGCACCGCAAGGCTCGGTGCTGGGACCGCAGCTATTTACAATATACATTAATGACTTGGATGAAGGGATTAAAAGTACCATTAGCAAATTTGCAGATGATACAAAGCTGGGTGGTAGAGTGAGATGTGAGGAAGATGCTATGAGGTTGCAGGGTGACTTGGACAGGTTGTGTGAGTGGGCGGATACATGGCAGATGCAGTTTAATGTGGATAAGTGTGAGGTTATCCACTTTGGTGGTATGAATAAGAAGGCAGATTATTATCTGAACGGTGTCAAGTTAGGAAAAGGGGACGTACAACGAGATCTGGGTGTCCTAGTGCATCAGTCACTGAAAGGAAGCATGCAGGTACAGCAGGCAGTGAAGAAAGCCAATGGAATGTTGGCCTTCATAACAAGAGGAGTTGAGTATAGGAGCAAAGGGGTCCTTCTGCAGTTGTACAGGGCCCTAGTGAGACCGCACCTGGAGTACTGTGTGCAGTTTTGGTCTCCAAATTTGAGGAAGGATATTCTTGCTATGGAGGGCGTGCAGCGTAGGTTTACTGGGTTAATTCCCGGAATGGCGGGGCTGTCATATGTTGAAAGACTGGAGCAGCTAGGCTTGTATACACTGGAATTTAGAAGGATGAGAGGGGATCTTATCGAAACATAAGATTAGTAAGGGGTTGGACACGTTAGAGGCAGGAAACATGTTCCCAATGTTGGAGGAGTCCAGAACCAGGGGCCACAGTTTAAGAATAAGTGGTAGGCCATTTAGAACAGAAATGAGGGGAAAAAATTTCAGTCAGAGAGTTGTAAATCTGTGGAATTCACTGCCTCAGAAGGCAGTGGAGGTCAATTCTCTGAATGCATTCAAGAGAGAGCTAGATACTCTTAAGGATAGCGGAGTCAGGGGGTATGGGGAGAAGGCAGGAACGGGGTACTGATTGAGAATAATCAGCCATGATCACATTGAATGGTGGTGCTGGCTCGAAGGGCCGAATGGCCTACTCCTCTATTGACAGGACTTACACAATAAGTAGCAGGACACTGGAGAGTTTTGTAGAACAGAGAATCGCACAGGAGATAGACTATCAACTGACGTCTATTATAAACCTACTGACTGCCACAACTATCTAGACCACACTTCTTCCCACCCTGCTTCCTGCAAAGACTATCCCCTTCTCCCAATTCCTCCGGGTCTACGCATCAATTGCACCCATGAAAAAGATGGTGTTCCATACCAGGACATTCAAGACGTCCTCATTCTTTAGGGAACTGGGGTTACCCTCTTCCATCATAGATGAGGCCCTCACACGTGTCTCCACGGTACCCCACAGCTCCGCTCTTGCTCCCCGCCCCTCAGTTGCAACAGGGACAGAGTCCTCCTAGTCCTTACCTTTCACCCCATCAGCTGTTGCATGCAACACATAGTCCTCTGACATTATCACCTCTTCCAACAGGGTTCCACCTGTAGTCGCATCTTCCCATCACCACCCCTTTCCGTCTTCCGCAACGACAGTTCCCTCCGCAACTCCCTGGTTAACCTATCCCTTGCCACCCAAACCACCACCTCCCCAGGTACCTACCCCTGCAACTGCAGGAGATTAACACCTGATTAACACCTGTCCCCATAGCTCCTTCCTCGACTCTATCCAGGAACCCAACTGTCCTGTCAGGTTAGGCAGATGTTCACTTGCACCTCCGCCAACCTCATCTACCTTATCCGTTGTTCAAGGTGTGGACTCGTACATCAACGAGACCAAACATAGACTGGATGATCATTTCTCTGAACACCTTTGCTCAGTCCGCCTGAGCTTACCTGATCATCCGGTTGCTAAATACTTTAAGTCCCCTTCCCATTCCAAAACAGACCTTTCTGTTCTGGGCCTCCTCTATTGACAGAGGGAGGCCAAACGCAAATTGGAGGACCAGCACCTCATATTTCATTTGGGCAGCTGACAACCCAGCGGTATAAATATCGAGTAGGAAAGAACTGCAGATGCTGGTTTAAATCGAAGGTAGATACAAAATGCCGGAGTAAGTCAGCGAGACAGGCAGCATCTCTGGAGAGAAGGCATGGGCGACGTTTCGGGTCGAGACCCTTCTTCAGACTGATCCCGCTGAGTTACTCCAGCCTTTTGTGTCTAGTATGAATATTGATTTCTCTAACTTCAAGAAACCCTTGCATCCCCTCTCTCTCCATCCCTCCCCCACCCAAGTCGTCATACTAGCCTCAAAGGCATCTTGTTGAGTCTCATTGTCTGTAACTCGTTTTCACCTAGCCTACAGCTAACAATGGCCTGTACCAGCACTCCTTTAATGTATCTTTCACTCATTTGTTCTAATTCTCTCTATATTGCCATCGATATCTCTCATTTCCCTTTCACTTTCAGTCTTAAGGGTCTCGATCCAAAACATCACCTATTCCTTTTCATCAGAGATGCTGTCTGACCTGCTGAGTTACTCCAGCTTTTTACGACAAGATAGAACTTCATTTATCCCAGGGAGGAAATTGATCTGCCAACAGTCATAAAAACACAAAATACATAAAATATAAAATTAAAGCGATGAGTGGAATGGATTGGGGATGTGCAAAGCAAAGATTGGGAGAGAGGTGGGGTGGGATGGGGGGGCAAGGAGAAATAGTCTCAGTCTATCCCACGACAGAAAGGGGAGGAGTTGTATAATTTGATAGCGACACGGAAAAAGGATCTTCTGTGCGGTTTGTTCTGCATCTTGGTGGAACCAGTCTGTTGCTGAAGGTGCTCCTCAGGTTGACCAGTGTGTCAAGGAGGGGGTGAGCTGTATTGTCCAGGATGCTCCGCAGTTTGAAAAGCATCCTCCCCTCTAAGAACACCTCCCATGAATCCAACTCCACCCCCTCCTTGAGTCAGCCTTCACCCTGCTGACCCTGCTGACCCAGCACATGGCAGCGAAGATGATGGCACTGACTACCACCAATTGGTAGGACATCTGCAGCATCTACCTGGAGGTAGCAGGGGGGAGGGGGGGCAGAGGCTCCACTATCAAATCTATTAAAAAATAGGTTTTGCTTGTTGGCCCAGTCCCGATTGCTTTCCCTCCCCAGTCCACTGGTCTTCTTGTAACCTGTAATGCTCTTCAGCAGAACGGGGGATGTGTGGAGCAGTATGAGGTTTCAGCTCCCTCCTGTAGTCGTCTTCACCATGTCTCAGTCTCGCTTCAGGCCTTTCTGCACCCGATTCACCTCCACCCTGTCGCCATTCCTGAAGGCCCTCTTCTTCTGGTTGAGAAGGGCCTTTATGTCACTGGTGACCCAGGGCTTGTTGTTGGGGGAGACAGTGTACATCTCCTCATGGACAACATTATCCACACAGAACTTTATGTAGCTGGTAACACAGTTTGTAAGTCCATCAATATCCTCCCCATGGGACTGGAGTGCATCCCAGTCTGTGACCTCAAAATAGCCCTTTTTTGTATTTAGATTTTTAAATTTTTTTTTTTTAGATTTAGATTTAGAGATACAGCGCGGAAACAGGCCCTTCGGCCCATCGAGTCCGCGCCGCCCAGCGATCCCCGCACATTAACACTATCCTATACACACTAGGAACAATTTATACATATTACCCAGTAGTATTGATCTTCGGTTTAAACCAGCATCTACAGTTCCTTCCTACACGTGAGAATCTAACTAACTCTTCCTTAAAAAGGTTTGTTAATTCAATAGTTTCGATGTGTTCAATGGTTATTTAAATATAGAAAATAAGTGCAGGAGGCCATTTAGCCCTTCGAGCAGCACCGCCATTCAATGTGATCATGGCTGATCGTCCACAATCAGTAACCCGTGCCT
The DNA here is from genome assembly GCF_053455715.1 of Rhinoraja longicauda. NCBI lineage: Eukaryota > Metazoa > Chordata > Chondrichthyes > Rajiformes > Arhynchobatidae > Rhinoraja > Rhinoraja longicauda. The sequence goes on from NC_135990.1 coordinate 315,464, forward strand.
GCCTTCTCCCCATGTCCCTTGATTCCGCTAGCCCCAAGAGCTCTATCTAACTCAATTTATATTTCACCAAATGACAAAGAACAATTTACTGAGATGGTTTTTGTAAATAAATCTGGTAATTACTGGAATCCAAGCACTCCCATTCTACAATAAGATTTTTCATCTTGCACAAGTTACATTACGCAAGCATTCGCTTGGTGTGGACAAGCATCTTGCAGAGAATTCATTTAGGTAATAGACAAAAAAATCAACATTTTCCTTTAATTGAAGATCGATTGTTTTCCACAACAACAAAAACATTTTTTGGCTGAAAACGCATGCACTCAATGACTTACAGCACGTGAAGCAGATTTTGTAATCACAAACACATTCCAATACAGCTGGTACAAAGAAAACACCTGGATACTTTTAACAATGAAATGAAATTTGTTTTGTTGGTCTCCTATACCCTAAAATCCCATTTACTGGCCCTCGTACAAATGCCAATTATACCAATCGAGATAATACTTATCTTGGTTAATTCAATACAGATTAGTTATTGTAACTTCACACATTCCAGCCACAGTCATGTGACTAAGATGAAACTCAATGGGTGCAGCAGGAATGGAGTAACTAGTTTCACTGCAAAGCAACTGTTCCCCAGGTCAGCTCCACCCTGTGACCAGGATGGAACCTTTGATATTTCACATCCACATTACTGCCTTTTAAGGTGAAAAGCAAAAAGAGTGGCAAAGGGAAAAGCAACTAGAAGCACTATCTGCATAATAGACTTCAAACTGAGATCTGCCGAGGGTAAATTATGACTGATTAACTTTTGTTTCATTTATATTGCACAAATGGAACAAGAATTCGATGGAATGCAAAGCCTCCACTGGGTGTGAACCATGGTATTCAATCTGTTAGCCTGTGGTGATTGATGCAGTCAGAATGGCATGCAAAGGAACACATCAGGAGGTTTATAAATCCCACTGGAGAGTAAAAAAAAAAGCATTATACTCCTTCCAACTTGAACAATACAAGTACTTGGTTTACATCTATTCAATTGCAATTTTATGAAAACTGAAGTCAATTTCCAGCTACCCCATTTTATTAGATAGTAAATTCAAGTCAACCGAACATTCTAACCTGCATGTTCCAATGCATAAATTTTACACATGTTAATATTGTAATATGGTTACTGATGTTTAATTTTAAAAATCCTTAACCTAAAATAAATTCTATTGTTACAACGGGTCTAGCCTTTTAATATGTTTAGAACCATTAATTGTAGTGAAATCCTCATTAGGTTAAAATCCCAGTTTACTGTTGCGAATTACAACTAATTACATGCGTTTCACAATTTTCATGCAAGCCTCAGCGCATCACATCTTTTTCCTCCCACAAGCATAACGGGTGATAGACCACAGCCATGATGCTTACCCTCTGCTGCACAGTCCTATGTTCTCCCAACAAATCTCAAGATTAGGAAAGAATTCAAAAAACAGGCGTCATACTTTAAAAATTAAAATAATTAAAATGATCAAAGTACGTGTGTTGGGAACATTTTCAAATAACCAAGGATCGAAAAAGCAGTCTGAACAACCTCAGTTGCCAATCTTCCCTGAACCCAATTTAACAAGACCAAAGGAGGATGACACAAAGGAACAGCAAGAGACAGGGCTTTGAGAGAGAGGGAGATTAATTACACTCCAATAAACTAGTGTCACTCAATACAGTGCTGATAGTTAAACATGAACAGTACACACTTGCAATACGAACCACAGTGGATGTTTCGAGGCAATGAAAGTGATGCAATTTACTTGGAGCTGCTAACTGCATGGGTATAAAATGTAACCTTACAAGGAACACAGTAGGTTTCAGCAACTTTTGGCAAATTGTGATAAACAATGATAAAGCACAGAAACAGGATGAAGTTTTTTTTTAAAGCCAATAACAAGAAAAATACAGAATACATTAACATGAGACATCAGTAAAATAATTGTATTTCCCTGGGGTATTAAGCTGCCAGGTATAAAGTTATCCTGTAACAATACAGATGAATGCTCACTGGGTCCATGCCAGCTCCCAGCAGAGCAATCCAATTGATCCCATTCCCCACACCACTTCAACCTATTCACTGCCAGACTCTGAACTCTCACCAAAGCCCTACATAATTCCATTAAGACCCCTTCACTCCTGTTCTGCTAACCTGGCATACCGTCTGCATGTAGATTCATGCCCCCATATTACCCATTACATGCATCTTTAATTTCCTGACATTGTGTAGCCTATAATAATTTTCCAAAGTTTTCTGCCCTATGCGTTCCACCCAAACTGATCCATGTTAGAGGCAATTTCCCCTCACCGTATTGATCTCATCCCTTGTTAACAATGCTAACCCATCTCCTTTCATTGCTCCTGAATGTCAAATGGCCCAAATCGTTCAGCTCCCACTTCTGGTGGTGTTTCTGGTCATGCCAATTAGATCACACCCATTTCCTTCTATTTCTACCACTCATTCCTGTACTTTGTAACAACTCCTTCCTGCATTTAGCTACAGTACCTTTAACTTGCCCTCAACAGTTTTACATACTTTAACCTTTTCTCCTGAATGCTTTGTTGCCTCTATTTATTTTGCTTAGCATGCTTCTAACTTCCACTTCCTACATCCTGTATAAATGACAAAGATACTAAGGGGTAAGGCATGAAAAAACACAAAAGTGTGAACAAGAATAAAGACATATTTAAGCAACATTTCACAATCAATGAAGTACTTGCAAAATGCAGACTATTTTTAACATGGGAAAATGCCATTGCCAATATGAATACAGCAACACCCCACATCAGAAGGAAGACTACAATCATTTTTAAGATTTTGGATGAGATATGCACAGAATCTTAGAACAAAATGGAAGTTTTCCTGTGTATGGCCTGATTCATAGTAATTAATAGTAATTTATTCAGGATCCTACATTACATGCATTAACAATGGAGTATAAAACACAAACATGTGAGATAGATCTGCCCCAGCAAAGCAAAGAGCAAATGAGACTCTCACCCTATTGCACTAAAACCTCGGTGCTGTGGACAAAGTGATTTCTTTTACACGGCTTTCTGCATGGGAAGTCCTCGTACGATTCCTGACTCTCACGGGGCCCCAGTCCTCGTATGACCTGACACTCGCATGGCCCCAGTCCACGCATGACCCCCGACGCTCACCGGGCCCCAGTCCTTGGCTGACCGCCGGTGCTCATTTGTGCATTTTGGAAAGTGTAACCAGGGCAGGATATACTGTGAATGGCAGCGCCCTCAAGAGTGCTGTTGAATGGAAAGGTCTTGGGGTACAAGGACATAGCTCCCTGAAAATAGCAACACAAGTAGACAGGGTGGTAAGGAAGCATGCCTGCCTTCACTGGCCAAGACGCTGAGTACTGTACACAAGTTTGGACATCATGTTACAGCTGTGTGAAGCATTGCTTAGGACATAGTGATTGCACAAGGCTCTGGTAACACAAACATTCTAGAAGGAAGCCAAGTGGTGGTATTATAAAGATGTATAAATAATAACAGGCATAAATAGGGAAGAGAGACAAAGTCACATAGTGGCACTATCTAGAACTAGGAGCCATTAGTTAGTTTAATCAGAGGGTAAACTTTTCACAAGGAGTAATTGGTTTCTGGAATAAGTTGTCAGAGGAGGTGGTGAAAGCAGTAACAGTAACAACATTTAAAAGGCATCTAGACAGGTACTTGAATGGGCAAGGCAAGAGGGATATGGACTCAATGTGGACAAAAGGGTTTGGATATATAGGCATGTTGGTCAGCACAGATGAGGTGTGGCTGAAGGGCCCATTTCAATGCTGAACAACCCAGGACTACTTGCACATCCAGGTGAAGCACATAAATGCCTTTTCATTGGACAAAAGGAGCTGCGTTAGATTTCAAATTCACATTAAATACACAGTGCTAACCAACATCTTTAATGTCAGGTTTTAGTCCTTGGGTAATGAATTAGGCCATACACAGGAACATCTGGAAGACCTAAAGCTGCTGTCCCCAGTCTTGGTGTAGAAAGGCGTGGGCTGGTATGGATACATGTTCCATGCCCCAGGGGTTTGAAAAGAGCTTCTTCAAAACGATAAATGAAAATAAATTACTGCATTAGCAGCAAATAAAAATTACTACTGAAATGAAAAATGTTGTAAGTCCACTAGGTCAAGTCACATTACTGGAGAAATAATCTTAATATTTGAGATCAATGACATTTAAGGTCACATGGTCATAAGTAAAAGGAGCTGAAGTAGGCCAATTGGCGTATCAAGTCTTCTCCGCCATTCAATCATGGCTGATCTATCTTCCTTCCTAACCCCGTTCTCCTGCCTTCTCCCCATAACCCCGGCATCAGTCATCTGAACAATAAGGGCAACGTCCTCATGGGAAAGCCACCAACTGAAAGTTCCTGCAAATCTCATACCATGCTGACTTTCAACAATATATCACCATTGATCCAAGATGGCACCCAACCCAGACGACTATTTGTGCGTTTGTCACAGAAGTGGATCTGCAGTCACACATTACAATTGCTCCACACTTTTAAATCTACTCCTACAGCAACATTTATTTCTTTAATAACTATGATATCTGTACATGTTGAATGGCACGATTGTAATCATGTATTTTTCCGCTGATTAGTTAGCACACAAAAGCTTTTCACTCTGTACCTCAGTATACAAGACAATAAACTAAACTCAAACTCAATACATTAAACTCTTCACTTGGTTAGAGGGCCCTTCAGTCCATATATAACAGCATTGGCAAGGCATCATGATACAGGAGCCCAGCAACTGCACAGACACCAAGAAACATGAACTTAAGGAATGTCTTAATGGAGGGGAGGTTCAGGAGGGAATTCCACAGCACAGCTGGCAATAATTGAGCAATGGATGACCAAGGATGGAATTGGAGTGGGAGGTGGAGATCTCAGAACTGGTCACAGAGATGTGCAGGGGTGCAGGGTTTGGACGAGGTGTCGGGTGGATGGCCACAGGGGTTAGAAGCAGGGATGACATTTTCCATAGCGTGGTTGGGGGGGGGGGGTGAATATTCTAAAACTAGAGCACAGGAAGTGGTTTAAATGGGAATTTCTTTTTTCATATAGGTGGTTGCAATCGAAGATACAAAGTGTGAAGTGGTGGAGGAAGATTTGATCACCACATTTAAGAGGCATCTAGACAGGCACTTGAATTGCCATGGCATAGAAAGTTGCAGACCAAAAGTGGGGAAATTAGGTTGAAGGTCGACATGGACCAAGAGGTCTATTTCTGTGCAGTGTGCCACAAAATGTGGCTGCTCAAATCATTTTTGAAGGTGGCCACAGCTGAACATTAAGCACCTAGCTGTACCATTGTCACCCTTATACAGACAAGTACTGAAATAAAACTACATGACCAAAACATCACACAATGCTCCAACTAATACAAAATGCACTAATTACAGAAAACAAACCGTTCATTTATTTGTCAGTATCATCAGCTTTGGCCAATGAACTGGCATTGGCTCCTGACTGGATGGTTTGCAGGGACTATTGGAGGGTAGCTGCTGGTCTGAGGTTTGAAAAACAAAAGATACGTATAGACTATTTCCTTTTCTGAAGTATTATCAGTAAACCAAGTGAATTTTGCAACAATTTGGTCATTTCGTTGTTATTATTACACATATCATTCTTTTAATATCAGATGTCAAATTCTTTAGCTCCTTTCGTAGAATTTAAGATTCTGATTTCAAGACCTCCAGTGACATTTATTCAGTAACCACAATGGCGTCATACATCTGTTATGCTTTCCAAAGATGAACTGTACAAATCTTCAGTTGGACAAGGCTACACAAATTTGATAGAAATACGAAGTTAGACACAAAAAGCTGGGGTAACTCAGTGAAACAGGCAGCATCTCTGGAGAGAAGGAATGGGTGATGTTTCTGGACGAGGCCCTTCTTCAGACCTGATAGGAATGCTTTGTATTGTAGATATCAAGAAAACTTAAAAGCAATAAATCTCAAAATAAACACACCACATTATGTCCACTGAACCGTTCCTGCTCAGCATTCTGATTTCAAACAGCCAATGGATCGGGATGTAGACTCCCAAAGCTGGGGTGGGCTTCCCTCCCAACAATTTGGCTAATTGCTCTCACGACTCTTGTTGGAATATACCCTGAAGGTGGAACCTACAAGCTTATGCTATTCAGGGATTCATCAATAGATCAATGAAAAATCTCACCTAAAATTATGTGAACAGGTACCTTTTATAAGCCCAGACATCCCAACTAATGTATGACATTCAGGAAAATATTTAAACTAGCTTGCTCCTTAGAAGGCTTAGGAAGTTTGGGATTTCCCCAACAAGTCTTACAAAATTCTACAGATGTGCCGTAGAAAACATTTTATCGGGATGCATCACAGCATGGCTTGGGAACAACTCCATCCAAGAGCGCAAGAAATCGCAGAGAATTTCAGACGCAGCCCAGACCATCGCACAAACCAACCGCTCTTCCATTGGCTCCATCTACACCTCACGCTGCCTCGACAAGGCCAGCAGTATAATCAAGGACGAGTCTCACCCTGGCCACTGCCTCTTCTCCCCTCTCCCATCAAGTAAAAGGTGCAGAAGTGTGCAAATGTATACCTCGAGAATCAGGGACAGTTTTTTTTCCGAGCTGTTATCGGGCAACTGAACCGTCCTCTCACCAACTAGAGAGTGGACCTGAACTACTATCTACCTCATTGGAGGTCTTCGGAATATGCACATATTTCATTATAGTGCTCACTACACCTTCTTAAAATTTATTTCACTTTCACCATTAATCTTATCAGATACCTTCTCAAAATGCTGATAAATTTACTGTCTAATCACTGCGTATGTTAAAAAAAAAGCTCGCTCTAACTCTCCACATGTACAGTTGCTACTTATAGCAATATTCCATCATGACAAATAGGGTTTTCCAATACTCAACATGCAACTCATGCGCCTACAGCCCTACCCAAGTTTAACATGGAATATTAATCAGAGATCACAGCTGATCTGATGGTAACCTCAACTCTGCAGTCTTGCTGTCCTCCTAGTAACCTTTCAACTCCCTGCTTATCAGGAACTTATCTACCTTTACCTTGAAACATTCAAAGGCTGACTGCCTCTCTTGAGCAAGTGCATTGCAAAGGCTCACAATTATAGTCAGTCGCATAGCACGAAAACAGTCTATTCAGCCCACCTCGTCCATTGGACCCATCTATACTGGCCCCATGTACCCACATTTTGTCCATAGCTTTCTACGCCATGGGAACTCAAGTGCTTCTTAATGCTGCAAGATTCTCAGAAAACAATTTGCCTCATTGCTCTTAAATGGGGCGCCTTTATTTGTAAACAGCGACCCCCGGTTTTAGGTTCTCACACAAGAGGAAACATCATCTCCACACCCACCTGTGAATATCCCTCAGGGTTATATGTTTCAAACAAGACATCTCCTTGCAGTGTCATTCACTTATCAATGTTAGTCTTTTTCCAGCACTTGCCTCAGCAACTGTTTTTTTATTATTTGTAAATGAGAATTAAAAAACAAGATTGAATTACACCAGATTTCTGGTAAGAAGGAAATGTAGAAAACTCCAAATCTGTCAGGTCTGCAGGCCGTAAATTCCTTTGTAAAGTCAAGGGTCTTGCACCACAGTGACCAATACAAACAACCAATGAGCTAAGTTATCTGCAGTCTGGAAGGAATGTCCTGATAACAATGTACTGTGTTTTGTGGTTCTACAGGGAGAGATTATGGATTGTCCAAACTAGCCCAATTTAAAATGTTTATGAGGAACATGGAAAGAATTAACCAGCCACTCCAAGTTTAGTTTTTAAACTTTGATGTTAGGAGCAATAAATAATTATAACAATAACAGATTTGCTTATCAGTGCTCTTTCATATCCCCCAAGCATTTCCTAATTTCTCCACAGGAAGCTACTTCACGTAGGAGGGCAACAACAGCCAAGAAACACACAATATTCAGCCATCTATTGTAACGTACAAATTTCTCACCAGTCCTGACAAGGAAGATGCAGGGATGAGCTATCCCGCAGCTTGGGTGTTTGGAACTTACTCCGGCATTTTGTGTCCATCTTCGGTTTAAACCAGCATCTGCAGTTCCTTCCTACACATGCAGTTTTACTTGGTCTGCTTTCAGGAGGGAAAGTGAAATCTCAACATTCTCTGCTCAGTAAGGCTGTAGAGCCTCAGTCATTGGAGACTGGTAGAGCTTGGGATACAAAGAGAATGGAGATATTGGGTTAATGCAGAAAAACTGTGCCAAGGGAAAATGTCAGCCATTATCTTACAGAATGGCAGAGGTCTACTCCTGCTCTGGTCTTCAATGATGCGGCTTTCTTGGTTTCCACACCATAAATTAATTTGCATATACAAACTCTCAGGAAATCGGCGACCTGCACGATGGCATGCCCACGCAGCAGTAGAGTTGCTGCCTCACAGTGCCAGAGACCCAGGTTCAATCTTGACTATGGGTGCTATCTGTACAGAGTTTATACGTTCTCCCTGTGACCGCGTGGGTTTTCTTCCAGATGCTCCGGTTTCCTCCCACACTCCAAAGACATACAGGTTTGTAGGTTAATTGGCTCAGGTTAAAAAAAATGTAGATTGTCCTATCAAAACATTGAAAACAGTTCCAAATGCCTTTGACAGCTCGGCCATCAATGCCTCCCAGGGATGGGAATGCAGAAGCGGGTTGCAGTGGTCTGCTTCTCGTATAGATCTAAGTTCCCATCCCGTCCTGATGTGGCTTCTTGACCCAAAGCATCCATTGTCCCTTTTCCTGCACAGATGCTGCCTGGCCTGCTGAGTTCCTCCGGCACATTCTTTGTTGCTCCAAATTCCAGCAACTACAGTGTGTTGTCTTGGAACATCGGGTGAAGGGACAAGCTCAGCCGATGGGCTACGGCTAAGCTATATAACTGCTTGATTCATTGCCTCAAAATTAGAGCCAGGCTTTTCAGATGTGGAGTAAACGCAAAGAGTTATAAAAGCTTGGAACTTGCTTCTGGAAACATTAGGTCAATTGATAATTTTAAATCAGAGTTTGGTGGTTTTTGGTAAAAAAGTTATTGACAAGTGTGCAACAAATGCACGAAACAGCTAGGTTAAAGGTCAGCCATGATCTCATTGAATGACTGAAAACTTAGCCTTCAATTTTATATCAGTTTGTGGATCTGTATCAAATTCTCTCTCTGACCTCAGTAATATTACATTACCAGTACATGTTATTCATACAGCAGACATTTTATCTAATTTGGAAGAAACAGATCCCTGCAGAACATTTACAGTTCTATTTAAACAGAAATGATCAAACAATGTTTCCACTGTGCTTCCAGAGCACTATCAGTAACAGGCAGATAGCATATTTTTTTCTCTGGGCAGAATTGCATTACTTTATCAAGAACGAGTTATGAAGAACCCGACAGGGTATTCTCCAGAGTTTCCTTTAATTTGGCTCTCACCCTGCCTATCGGTTTTCAAAAGCACTACTTCACAGGTTCAGTATTCTGTCCACTCTACCAGCGTTCTCAAAATATCCTGTTGGAATAAAATAAAAAGGTAACCAATAAGTATGGTTTTAAATTTTCATCATCCTGCTGATGAGCCAAGGAGCATTGGGAGAGACATCCTCAAGTTCAAATAAATTTATATTCAAATTGTGTTCCATGGGGCAATTTATAACAACATTTAAAAGACATTTGGACAGGTGCATGAATACGTGAATAGGAAAGGTTTAGAGGAATATATGGGCCAGGTGAGACTAGCATAGATGGGGCATCTTGGTTGGCACTGGCAAGTTGGGCCGATGGGCCCATTTCTGTGCGGTATGGCTGACTCTAAAACCAAAAATAGGTCAAATAGACCAACTACGAGACACAAATGGCAGCCTGTAAATGTCTACAGGACCGCGCAACAGGTCAGGGTGACATAGATTGTATGCAAGTTCATTATTTCCTTGATTCTGTTCTATACCTATAGATACTGAAATGTCAAGTATGTCATTCACAGATTTATCTGCTGCTCGTTTCCCTTATTCAATGATGGTTAACAAAAGCGGACAAAACTAATGGATTCATTAAATTTGTGTTTTATGTACAGCCCATGAAAATGGCGGAGAGAGGCGACATGTTAAGTGATGTTTCTCTTAAAACGGCTGATTACGACCATTTCTCCTTATCAAGCCATTCCAGCACTAAGTCATTAGTTTCAGTGCTGAGATTCCTGTCAATGATCACTATTTCAAAGGAACTCTCGGAACTCCCAATCTTTATTAGGCCCGATGCTGCCGGCTCTAGCTGTCAGTACTAACAAAGCAAGGAAGCCTGGCAGTCCAGGAAGGGGGGCAGCAGGTGTGGTTGAAACAAAGGGGATCCTGCCATCCTCCCCAACGCCTTCCAGACTTGAAAAGCTGAGAGCAAATGCTACTGTTCCCAAAGCAGCTCTGGACCTGACTCACCTCACCCTACACAACGCGAGTGTTTCTCCATTTACGATGCAGTGACCAAGCAAGCACGTCAGCATAGTTACTTTCTTTGGGGTCTGACAAGATTTGGCATGTCCGTGAGGTCACAGTTCGTAACCCAAACAGTTCATATGGGAAATGTGGCCTCCAACTGAACTCCCACACGTAGAAGATGCATGCAGCATCCCCGCGGCTGCCAGCAAATTCATCCCACCAGTGTCCCAGAAGCTCATTCATATGTACGGGCCTACATAAGTTGGGCGTTCGGAAGCTGGAGAGAATAAAGGAAATTGTATAAAGGGAATTTGAAAGGTGCCTTGTCTGCATCTTGTTGTTTGCCAAACTCTGAACATTTATCCAAGACTGGCAAAATAGGGAGACACCAGATACATTTTTATTTTTAAGCAAGGAATACTGAAGGCCCACGATCCAAAATATCCAAGACAAATAAGAATGTGTCAGTTTGGATCCAGATAAAATAGCAAAGTGGCAGCATTAAAATGCAATCAGATACCGCAAATTTTGCAGAGGTGCAGATAGAAGGCAGCAGATTGTAGTCATGGAATAAGCATTCTTCAAAGTCGGAGAGATAGCTACAGCACAGAAACAGGCCCATCAGCCCAAGTCCATCAAGCATCATTTACAGTAACTCCAATCTAATTGCATTTACTCTTTCCCCATATTTGTGTTGAACTTGCACGTTCTCTCGGTTACCAAATAACTTTCCGCTGGATGCTCTGGTTTCCTTCCATGTACCAGAGATTTGCTATTTGGTAGGTTAATTTCCCCCAGTGTGTAGATTAGTAAAGTCACTGGAGCTGTGAGGCAGCAGCTTCACCAAATGGACTGCACAAGTCTTTGCCAAGCTACTCATATGTTATATTTCTGCACCATTCACCTCAATGATAATTAAGCCAAGGTTAAGGAGCTATCGATGATCTAACTCATGGATAGCGGATGCCACAAATTATGCCCACTAGAATCTGTCAGAGACATTATACAGTTTGCATCACCCATTACAATAGTTCTTAAAGCAGGAGTAATAAGTATGCACCCTCACCTGAGTAAATGGATCCTGCTTGACATTGGTATCGTCAAACGAGAAAGAAGAAAACAGGCCAAAAAGCAGGATGTTTTTGGGAAGATTATTTGCTATTGTTACCTGGTTTGACCTGTGTACATGCCAGGCTCGTATTGATGTGGTGATGCCCTCTGTAATGGCCCAGCAAATGTCTCAGACGCAGGTAAATAAAAGGACTAAGTGGCAAAAAGTCAGTCTGCATTCCTGTTACTGGCACAAATACCAGACTCAACAGCAATGCCTTCTACACTTAACAGATTTATTAAGCTCCACTGACTGAATGAATTGCTATTGTTCAGTTAACAATGCCACCATTGCTTTGCAAAAAGCATCATTGCCAGGTGAGGAAGAGAAAGAGTTGAATACTAATTTCAAACTGAAGAGACATCAATCATTTGAAAATAGTTCTGGCAATAAACCTGAATACAGCCATCGCTGCCGATCAGAACAGTCCCACCACCCTGGCATCTATTTCGACCTTGCTTGCTGCCGTTATTGTTATTGGGTGCTCTGGCTTCCTCTGGCATCCCAAGAAGATGAGAGTTGGAAAGTTAATCAGCAGTTGTAAATTTCTCCAAGGGTAGATGGTTGGAAAGTTGACTGGCATGCAAGAGTCAATAGTTACTGGGGAATAAGGGAGGGAATACGATTGCTCCAAAGGTGATTATCGTATCGAAGAAGTCTTCTTGTATATTGTAAGGACATAAACAGTTTTTACTAATGTATCCCAGAGCAAGCTATTAAAAGTGCTTCACAGCCATCTTAAACTAAGAACATTAAACAGCACAACACTAAAAGAGGCCCTTCAGCCCACAATGTCACCAAGTTAAACTAATCTCCTCTGCTAGCAAATTATCCATATTCCTCCAGTTATTCAAAAGCCTAACGGCTGCGGCTCTCTGGCAGTCTGTTTGTCTTTTTTTTGTTTGTGTCGGTGTTGGGATGGTTTTTGTTTCTGTTTTTGGCTGTGTATGTGTGGGGGTGGGGGTGGGGGAAACCTTTCTTTTATTAGGTCTCTTCCCCGGGGCATAGCTCGGCCGCGGGACCTTCCATCGGCCGCGGGGCCTTACATCGCCCGGCGCGGCTCGGCCCGGCCGCTGGACTTAACATTGCCGGCGCGGCTCGGCCGCGGGGCCTTCCATCGCCCGGTACGGCCGCGGGACGGTTCAGCGCTCGGTGCGGCTCGGTCGCGGGGCCTTCCATCGCCCGGTGCGGCTCGGCCGCGGGACTTAACATCGCCGGCACGGCTCGGCCGCGGGACGTTTCAGTGCCCGGTGCGGCTCGGCCGCGACACGTTTCAGTGCCCGGTGCGGCTCGGCCGCGGGGCCTTCCATCGCCCGGCGCGGCTCGGCCGCTGGACTTAACATCGCCCGGTGCGGCCGCGGGACATTTCGGTGCCCGGGGCGGCTCGGCCGCGGGGCCTTCCATCCCCTTGCGGGGGCTGTGCGTGTCGTTTGCCTCGGTAGGGGGTCGAGCTGCCTGTCCGTTGGTGCGGGGGGAAGAGAGTGGAAGTTTTGTTGCCTTCCATCACAGTGGGGGGGTGTTTGGAGTCACTGTGATGGATGTTTGTGTTGGGGTCGTGTGTCCTGTGTTCTTTTCTTTTTTGCTGTGTCTTGTGACTGCTGAAATTTCGTTCGGTATTTATACCGAATGACAATAAAGTTCTGTTATGTTATAAAACGGCATTATTGTATCTGCCTCCACCACCACCCAAAACATCCACCACATCCAGACCTGCACATAAAACAGCTCAGCACAGGAACAGACCCTTCAGCCCACAATGTCTGTGCTGAACATGATGCCAAGACCAAGTCTTATCTGCCTCAACATAATCCATATCCCCCCCCCCCATTCCCTGCGTACCATGTGTCCATCCAAAAGTCTCTTAAATACAACTAACACACCGGCGTCCGTCACCAGCCCAGGCAATGCGTTCCAGGCATTCACCACCCTCTGTGTAAAAAAACTAACCCCGTACATCTGGTTTAAACTTTGCTCCTCTACCTTAAAGCTGTGCTCTCAAGTATTTGATATTTCCAACCTAGGTAAACAGGTTCTAACTGTCTACCTTATTTATGCTTCTCATCATTTTATATATATTTCCATCAGGTCTCCTCGCCAACCTCCCGTCCTAGGTAATCCAGGTAGCATTCTGGGAAACCTCTTCTACACCCTCTCCAAAGCCTCTATTTGCTTTCTATAATGGAGCAATCAGAAGGGCATACAATAGGCCAAATGTAGCCTGACTTCCTGACTCTTACACTCAATCACTCAATGCCCTGACCAATGAAGGCAAGCAAACCATATGCCTTAATTAACACTCTGCCCACTTGTGTTGCCACTCTCTATGGCCCACAAATCAATCTTCCTCACTTATGATTAAACTAGAGCCATTTTTTCATCCATTTCTGCAGCTGATCTATATCCCGTTGTAAACATGACTGTGCACAAGTTCACCAATTTTGGTATCGCCTGCAAGTTTACTAACCAACCTATCCACATTTACATCAATGTCATATATATACATCATAAACAAAGGTCCCAGTAAAATTACAATGACCACAGACCTCCAGTCAAAATTACAGCCTTCCATCACAACCCTTTGTCTTCTACAAGTAAACCAGCTTTGAATCCAAATGACCAAGTCACCATGGATCCCATGAATTTTAAGTTTCTGCAGCAGTCTACCATGAATGGCTACCTAAATTCCTGTAGACATCATCCGCCACCCTACTCCCATCAATCATCTTTGTCGTCACCTCGGAAAACTCGATCAAGTTTGTAAGACATGACCTGCTGTGCACAGAGTCATGCCAGCTGTACCTAATTAGCCCATTCTCTTCCAAATGAGAGTAGATCTTATCCTGAAGTAGTCTTTCCAATGGCCTCCCTACCTCTGACGCGGGGATCACCAACCTATCATTTGCAGGATTATCTCTACTTCCCTTCTTCAAGAAACAACGTTGGCTATTCTCTAGTCCTCTGGGATCTCACCTGTGGCTAGAGAAAATGCATGTCTTCTCCTTGATGCAAAGTACTCATTTAGTACCTCCCCCCCCCCCCATCCTATGCCAAGCATAAATTCCCTCCTTTATCCATCCTTCTCCCCATTATCCTCATTTTTAATGTTCATATAAAAAGCCTTGGAATGCTGTTTAATACGATTTATCAATTAAATCTCACGGCCCCTTTGTCTATCCTAATTGTCCACTTGAATTCTTTACTATTTGCTTTATATTCCTCAAAGGCCCTGACTGATTTCCTTTTTTTTTTAAACCTTACATACACTTCATTTCTCTTTTTGATCAACCTCATTGGTCATCCAAGGTTCCCTTATCTTGCATTCCATGTCCTTCTTACTGGAACATTGCAACTAGCTCTGATCAGCTGGATTTCAACCAACTCCCACATGTCAAATGTGGACCCCAATTTAGTAACATCCCCCTAGGACCAGACCTACCCTTATTCGTAACTATCTTAAAACATATGGAGTTGTGAGAGAAAGCATTCCTCAGACTGTTAATCAGACACCAATGAAATTGATTAATTAAACAAGCATTTCATTATGTAGGATGATCACTGACGAACAAGTGTAATTGGAATGCAAAACAGTTAAGACAGAGGATTAGATCAACAAAATAATCTAGGATCTGCTGACTATGCAATTTTCATAAAGTCCTCTTGCCAAAATGAACACCGTACAAAACCTATTTTTGTTGTATGTAAAGTGAGGTCACCCGTAAATAGTAACAATATTTCTCAGATTCAGCAACTCCCACCAGCTGCCAATGACTAAACTCCAAACTTGCATAATCAATACAGATATGTTGAAATGTTCAGCAGCCGCAGAATGGGGTTGGAGTAATTCGCATAAAGTCCCAAGAACAATCCTGTTGCTGGCACCATAGTCTCTGTGCATTGCTATTAAAAGTGGAAAGCTACAACAATGGAGGGAAACAACTTGCACGCAGCTGCTTTCCATGCCCCTGTTCTTTACTGCAATTCTCCATAATTCACAAACATTTTTTTTTAAATAGGACATCTACACTGAAACCTCAACTGTTTAGCAAATCAGGAAAGTATCATTCAATGAGGTAATATTTCCAAAGTCTGATACTCAGAGAAACAAACGAATAACGGCTCTGTTCTGTGACAGTGTGCTGCTACATCGATCGGTCGACAATCAAGATACAAAGAAAATTAAGATGGTGCACCTGAAGTTTCAGTAGTGGGAAGGAGAGCTTTATAGGAAGGACCTCTTGATCTGATATCAGAGGCAGCCAAGTATCATGTCACCTGGAAGATTACCGCCAAGATCATGTACAGCGTTTCCACCGCCAACCCCCAAGTTACATCAGTGATTAATACAAGAACCTTCACAGATGCAAGAAAACAGATTGAGATCTTTGACATATGGAAAGTTCAGAGGAATATACTTGACTGGAAACTACCACACGGTGATTTCATCACCAAAAAAAACTTATTTTAATAACAAAATAGCATTAATTTTTTTTAAAGGACTTAGGAACCAAAGGCTGCAGAGTACTAAAAATTGGTTAGATGAGGGATGAACCAACTTTTGCATTACTTGAAGATTTTTTGACATGAACGAAGACCATGTTGAACGTGAAAATTCAGCAATTCAGCATGATACTCTTTGCCTTGTTGTTAATGATGCACTTCATCCTAAAATTATAAATGTACAGAAGTTTACACTGATTAGCTAATTAATTTATTGCATCGTATGGAAGGCGCATTCCCAATCTCGTTGTACCCCTGTAAAATGACAATAAAGATATATTGTTTTGTATTGTAAGTTCCCAGAAAAAGATAAAAGTTCCCACTTAGATTAATCCTCAAGTGTAATTAGAGGTGGGTTGGAGGACACTCCCAAAATCACCTGGAGGCAGATAGCAAAGTGTAGACTGAACTAGCTTTCAAGATAATGTTAATTTAAGAGTATAACACTGCCTGCTGCATTACTGGCCACTTGTCAGTCACTAATGATAAACATTTGTTATAATTAAATCTAACATTGATTAGGGGGTGGAATTTGGATGACTCAATACTGCATGGCAGATTAGTGTCATTCTGTTCAGCCATATATTTTGCCCACTCTGCCACCCTTGTGTCAAATTAATTATCCGTGGTCAATTTGGCTCTATTTTATCAAACTGTTGTGAAACTATGAGGGGGGGGTCATCATCTATTCACTTGATTATAAAATCTTTGTGCTTCATTGGCTAACCTAATTCCAATTTTAAACATCAGCCAATGCAAAGAGAGGTCTTCCAGATTCTAATGAATAACCTTTTACACCAATTACCCACAAAGTAATAAGATGCACAAACTGTTCTGTACAAATCAGCAATGATTAGCCAATCTCAGGATCAGAATTAACTCAGCTTTTTACTTTTGTTACTGTTTGTCCAATCCAAATTAGTCCCAATGCCATCCCTGTCCATATCCTTCTAAACCTCTCGTAACCACTTACTTGTCCAAATGTTTTTTAAAGGTTGTTAATATACCTGCCTCAACTACTTCTTCTGGCAGCTCATTTTATACCCTCCACTCTCAGGTTCCTATTGCCTCTCGTCTGGAACATATGATTTCTCGTTCTCAATTCTCTTATCCTGGGAAATACTGATTCACTCTAATCCCCTCACAATTTAAAAAAACCCTCCATGATAACCCCTCAGCCTCCTGCAATTTGAGGTAATTAATCTTTGTAATACTCTAATCCATGGGGTTGTGAAAGCTAGATTATTCAAGACAATTTAAACGGACATAGATAAATTTTGGACGGGTCAGGGGATTGAGATTTGTGTAGAACTGGTACAGAAGTGATGAGGACTGTGGCAAATCAGCCTGTAGGGACCGAGTGGCCTACTCCTTTTCTATTTTTATGCTCTCTAGTCTGGTCAGGCTCACGTAATCAAATTTACACTCTAGTAAACCTATTCATTCACTGTATAGTAGACACAATCTCCAAAACAAACTAGTATTCAGTCAGTGTAATTATAGATAAACAGTTCAAATTGAAATGTATAAACCACAGCAATATTTCCAATTATAAGAAAGAATTTCAAATACTGAATGTGAAAAACATACCACCCAATGAACTGCATATCTTACAAAACAATGTGAATTTCACGATTAGATGACAGTCTGATTGCTTCTTGGTGCTTCTTGGTGCCGTCTACTCACCCACACCCCGATCCGTGACCATATCACCCCCGTCCTTTACAAACTCCACTGGCTCCCCATCCCCCAGAGAATCCAGTACAAAATCCTCCTCATGACCTACAAAGCCCTCCATAACCTGGCCCCATCCTACCTGACCGACCTCCTCCACAGGCACACTCCCACCTGCACCCTCCGCTCTGCTGCTGCCAATCTCCTATCCCCCCACATCCGGACCAAACTCAGATCCTGGGGGGACAGGGCTTTCTCCATCGCTGCTCCCACACTACCCCAAACCGTCAGAGACTCCTCCACACTCACCACATTCAAAACATCACTGAAGTCTCACCTGTTCAGTACTGCCTTCAACCACTGAAGGTCACCTCACCTTCTGTCTCCTTTCTCTGTTCGTTTACTTATTTATCTATTTATTCACTTCCCTATGTTCTCTAAATCCCTGTAAAGCGTCTTTGAGTATATGAAAAGCACTATATAAATGTAATGCATTATTATTATTATTATTATTATTATTGCATGTAGTCTTCAGTGACGTAGATTCCTTGAGGTTTTAGGTTTTTTTTAGCTTAACCATTGTTCTTCATAACAGAATAATGCAGGTATGGATGAGGAACAAACCCTCAGCCTGCAAGACCAGAACCATTTACAAAAGTCTAATCTTTCTTTGTTGTTCAATCATACATATTCAGGCATTTGAATTTTTGGTAGGGGGCGGAGAATATAGTCTACAATAAATGAGCAGAGTACAATACAGAGTAAGTGTAGTACCTACTGAAACTCACATTTTATGCAATTATGTCCAATAAACTAAAGTGGTTAAGAAGTCCAGCAATAAACCACATCCATGAATTGAAGAATTGGTAATCAGGAGTTTTGAACCAACAATATCTCGTTGACAAGCTAATATTCACCAAAGGAAAAAGACTAAAGCATATAAATTTCAGCATTCACGAGTTCTCATTTTTAACGAGATTGTTACACTTGTAACCAATGTATATTTGCTCACTAAAAACAAGTAGAATTATGGGATGCTTTGATCTAACACTCATCAATTTGATACGGGCAGGCAGGAACTATAAATATGCACTTTGATTTTTACATGCCATTAAAAAGCTGACAAGTATAACCGTACAGGGTTGTATTTTGAATCAGTTTTTAGGTCCCAATCCTGATTATTGGTTGCTTCGAGTAAGCCTTTGTCTAAGGTGGTAATTTAGTTGTACTTATTCACAAGCTGGTTCAGACCCAGTCTGTGTTTCCAAGTTACACCCAATTCATTTTCATTTGACATAAATACCACTGAACTCAAGTCTAATTCATTTCCCATCAAAATGGTGCTGAAAATGGATTTGAATTCCAGTGCAATTATAGAAGTCAGAAAACAAATTCTTTACAGGTGCCGACTGCTTTGTCCAGTACAAACTGGCAGTCTATACTGTTGATGGGCACCAATTCTGAGAAATAAACCACAATCCTTTGTTGGGTGACAATTACACAAATTGATGCTTTTTTTTCCGTACATATTAAAATTTATTAGAGGACTAAGTGGCAATTAGTTCAATCGCAGCCTTCTGGTCATTTTGATTAATGGTTAGACATCCAAACATTACAACCAGTCTTTCATCGTTTAAATGCCAACAAGCCCACTGAGCATTCTCAGCATTTTCTTTTGCACAACAGAATAAAATGTTTCCTTTGTTGGCTGCAGAGGTTCGAGAGATTGGGCAACTCACTTTAGCTCACACCAATGTGCAGCCCCGGCACCAAACTGCTATTAATTCAACACCAAGTGACAAGAAACTGGCAATTCCAGGTATAAACTGCCTATAGTCATCGTCCAGCAGTCATTGCAGCAGAGAAGAAAGCTACTGATCATTCTTACAGGATGGTTTGATGTTGTCTGTTTAATATCCAATTTCCCAGCATCAACAATGAGCAAAGTCACAGAAACAGTTCCCCGGCCATTGAGAGGAAAAAACATAGTACAAATTGCCCATATTTTGTAATATTATGTCCTGTCCTTTGTCTACATGCCTGTGATGCTGCCACTGTACCTGCAGCTCGCCGTACTTGTGCAAATGGCAAAGAGCTCAACTTGACAATGCCTCCCAGTGACTCTTTTACTCGCACTAAAACCGTTGCTTGATAAACTCCATTTTAATAATTCCTGCAAATGAAAATCCAAAAGGATGAATTGAAATAAGTCCAAAAAGGGATGCAATTGCCATCACAAAAAATACTGCTTCTGTCGCGAAATGCTGCAAATTGGCCATTTGGTCCATGCCTAATTCCCAAGCATGTCAGTCTCAACTACATTTTACCACAAGGCACCCACGGCACAGGCAGAGATGGCTAAGCAATTCCTTGTCAAATTGACCACATGCAGAACCAGAGAGAAACTCTTCAGCAACATTACCCTTTTAACATCAAGAAATTAAATTTAAATGTTAATAGAACTAACAGAAACAACACAACTGCACGCTCAATTTGCATTGATCACAAAGAGAAAGCTCATAAGCTTATGTTTTCATGTTTCAATGCATTGTTGGCTGTGCAGCTTCAAGCTTGTGTTGCCTTATTCCCATAAAGCAGGTGCTGCATTAATGTAGCTGCAAAAGAAAGTTAGAGTGCATCTTTCTCATGCAACTTAAACAATTAAAAACCGCAGGAAAAGGTATATGACACGAATATTTTGTTTGAAATTCTCAAATTGAACAGTTAATGGTGTTAAACCAAGATGACTGCCTTTAGCAATAGTCTAAACAGTCAAAGTCTAAAAAGATAAATGGATATTTCCCAGTGTACAAACCTACACAAACAAAATGCAGTAATATCTTTAACTAAATTTTTGACCGCTATTTATTAGATATTACGTTGTTAAAGTGGAAAAGTAGACTTTATACATCTGCACCAGATCCTCATGTTGGTTATATGCCAGAGTAAATAAACCAATATTATACAGGTTGAAAAGTAACAGCGTTCTCCCAAAGAGACATTTGGTTGCATTGTAAAATCAACCAACCAATTTTAAGAGCTAAATTTTTTCACTGGAGCACAGGAGACATCATGAGAGGGATAGAAAATTATTAGACATATAAACATAGCACAAAAAGTAAGGAAATTTGTGTTTGGTAGATTATTTCTTTGTTGTAACAATGCTTCTTGGCAATAAAACATGCATTTGTGGGATGAGCTGCAGAGCTGAGTATATGGGTTGCGCCCATGAAAAATTTGCCAAATCTTCTCTGCCAATGCCAAACAGCTTATTCTGCTTTTGCTATTGACTCTTGTTTTGAGCTTCTGGTACCACCAGGTGCTGACAATCAGGTGCCTGATTGGCACCTGATTGGCAGCATCTGTGAGCATGGGCCCTGCTACAGTGGTCAGTAGGTGTCTGCTCCAAGAATCGGCATGCCACGTTTGACTGATCTGGATAGGGCCCGTGCGATAGGGCAACTTCAAGCTGGTGTTCCGCAAAACCAAGTTGCGGCATTATTTGGAGTGAGCCCTAGTACCATCTCCAAAGTGAAGGCCAATTTCCATATAATGGGGGATGTCAGAGACAGGCCGCGAAGTGGGCGTCCCAAGAAGACGACACCCAAAGAAGACCGTTTCCTCACCCTGTCAGCACTTAGGAACCGTAGGCTGTCTTCTACAGATTTGCAGTCAAGGTTTGCAGGACGATATGGCCGACGGCTCTCTGCCCAGACAATTCGGAACAGACTGCACGCAGCCAATCTCCGGTCTCATAGGGCTGCCAGGAGGCCTGCCATGACTGCCCTTCACCGTCAGGCCCGTTTGCGCTGGTGTCGGCAACACGTGCACTGGAACCTGAACATGTGGAGGAACGTTATGTTCAGCGATGAGTCCAGATTCTGCCTACGGCAGTTGGATCATAGGGTCAAAGTGTGGAGAAGACGCGGAGATTGCTGCACCGATAGAGTAACATCTTTTGGTGGAGGCAGTGTGATGGTGTGGGGCGGCATCTCCCTCACTGGAAAAACGAGGCTTGTCATCATTGGAGGCAATCTGAATGCAGAGAGATATCGAGATGAGATTTTGTAACCAGTGGCAATCCCATATCTCCACAGTCTGGGACCGAACTCTATCCTCCAAGATGACAATGCTCGCCCCCACAGAGCAGGGTTTCTCAGAGACTACCTCCAGAATTTGGGAGTGGAGAGGATGGAATGGCCTGCCAGCAGTCCTGACCTCAACCCCATTGAACGCTTGTGGGATCAGCTTGGGCGTGCTGTTCGTGCCAGAGTGACCAACACAACCACGTTGGCTGACTTGCGACAAATGCTGGTTGAAGAATGGGATGCCATCCCACAACAATGTGTGACCAGGCTGGTGACCAGCATGAGGAGGAGGTGCCAGGCTGTTGTGGCTGTGTATGGTTCTTCCACACGCTACTGAGGCTCCTGTTTATTAAATGAATAAATTGTTAAATTACCAATATGTCTTGTTTCTTCAGACTTCAATCATCCAATCCACCAAACAACACCGAACAAGAGTCAATGGCAGAATAAGCTGTTTGGCATTGGCAGAGAAGATTTGGCTGATTTTTCATGGGCGCAACCTACATACTCAGCTCTGCTGCTCATCCCACAAATGCATGTTCCTGACAAATGTGGCACAATTTAAAAGGGAAATAAACAGGCTTTCCAACGGTATAAGATTTATTGCCAAGAAGCATTGTTACAACAAATAAATAATCTACCAAACACAAATTTCCTTACTTTTTGTGCTATGTTTAGATAGGCTAGTGAAAGCAGATAGCACTGTCCATTTCATAGAACATGGTGTCTAAAACTAAAAAGGCATAGGTTGAGGCGAGAGGGAGGGTTTAAAGGTGATATGAGGGGTATATTTTTTCACACAAAAATCTGAAATGAGCTGCCAGAGGTGGAAGAGGCAACAACAAGACATTGAAGATGCACCTGGATAGGTACTTGAATGAGCAAGGCACGCAGGATATGGAATTAATGCAGGATTGGGAAATTAGCATAGATAGGCAAGATGGTCGATATTTATGTGGTGGTCTGAAATGCTATTTCTGTTCTAACACTATCTATTTTATTCAGATTTTTATCAGCATTTCCGCTCGATTCATTCTTCAAAAGTCAATTTAAGTACTCAAGTTTATCTAGTGGCTAAACGCATGATTCAAACAGATCAGAATGTCCCAATTGGACCAGCTGGATTTTCTCTCACCTGCTAAGGCTGAGAGAACCATTTTGTCATGGCTTCTAGTGTCTGATCACCATCCAGTACCAATGATGTAGAGAGCATGCAAGGCAATGACCAGACCAGTGTACAATACTGCTCTGGATCAAACAACCTTCAAGTACTCAGCCTCGCATTCAAATACAGATAACCATTTCTGCTCAAAAGGACACAAAGTGCTGGAATAACTCAGGTCAAGCAGCATCTCTTCTTCAGACTGAAGGAACTCAGCCCGAAACATCTCTTGTTCATGGTATCCAGAGATGTGGCCTGACCAGTTACTCCAGCACTTTGCGTCTTTTTTTTAAACCAGCATCTGCAGCTCCTCGTGTCTTGATATACCAGACCATCTTTTAAGCAGGGAACCGAGGGATACAGATAATGTGCAAGCAGATAGGATTGGCATCAAGGTAGGAAATATAAATACAGAAACCGTTTCAGGAACATTAGTTTGGAGTGTTGTAGACACCATTCTAATAAACATCTAAAATGAATTCATAGTAGGTGATGCACATACAAAAATGCATCCACGCTGTGCCAGAGATACAACTGATCTAATTATTATTCTCCACATTCCAGACAGACCCACCAATAGTTCACTTTATAACTTGGCCCAATTTTCTGAACTACAACTTCAACATTTCCAGTTCTGGCACAAGCCACCAAGAGTAAAACTCAAAGTCCTCTTAAAGTTCAAGTGTCAAAAGTGTTTAATTGTCATAAGCACCAGGAATGGGACAATGAAGTCCTTGGAAATGGGGTAATCAAGTTTCTCAACTATTTTTTATTCCTCTTTGCATCAATGGTTGACCCAAAGGAACACGTTATTCTGAGGGGTGGTTTTGGCTGAGCTATAAACTCCAGAACCTTGGGAGAGAAATAACACTTAATGGTTCATGCAATTTCAGAATCAGAGTTAAATAAAGCTCTCACAAAAATAAAACACTGGAGGAACTCGATGGATCAAATAGCGACTGTGGAGGAAAAGGAATTGCACGAGTCCTGATGTCGGGTCCCGACTCAAAACGTCATCTAACCTTTTTCTTCAGAGATGTTGCATGACCAGAGATACTCAAGCACTTTGTGTCTACCTTTTGTATAAACCACCATCTGCAGTTCTTTGTTTCTACATTCTTTGCCTTAGCTGCCAATGCTATATTCAATGTATATTACGAGCAAAAGGGCAATGAGGGAAGAGAATAATTAATGCTCCAGTGTCATTAAATGTGTGTGGACCCAGAGATGGGAGAGTCTTCAGTTAATATTTCTTTTCTATAATTACATAAAGATCATGGAAGGTAGGGAATTCAGGAAAGAGTAGTGATGCCAGGATACTTTGGAACAAATGTTCAACGTAGCCAACAAAGACAGGAACATATGGGGCCATTAATATGCTATAATATATAGAACACATCACATGCTACATACACACAGATTGTCAACAGTTTCAGCATTGTAACTAAGATGAAACTCTCCCCCATTATCTCTCGCCTCCAAAGCTGTGATTATTTTGGAGAATGCACAGATCACTAAATATTGTACACAGACCGCAAAAATAACAGATGCACATGGTTTAAAAATACCTACAGGTTAAGATAATTTAGGATAAATAATTGGGATAATTGCCCCTCGTCAGAATGCACCCCAAAGCTGACTTGCATTTAAACGAGTGTCATATTCACAACCAAGGAACGCAATTTCAATTTCTTCAAACGTTACTACTGATTACATCACAAGTCCATCCAATTCATACCATGAACATTTCTTCCTCAGATCTGACAGAACATACAAATTTCATTTTATTATATGGTTGAAAAGATAAGAAGTTGAACATAAAATGCTTGCATATATCTGTAAAAGTTATTCTGGAACCAAATGTACATATTCAAGTTTAATTCTGAGAAAATGATGAGACAATAGACAATAGGTGCAGGAGGAGGCCATTCGGCCCTTCGAGCTAGCACCGCCATTCAATGTGATCATGGCTGATCATTCTCAATCAGTACCCCGTTCCTGCCTTCTCCCCATACCCCCTGACTCCGCTGTCCTTAAGAGCTCTATCTAGCTCTCTCTTTAATGCATTCAGAGAATTGGCCTCCACTGCCTTCTGAGGCAGAGAATTCCACAGATTCACAACTCTCTGACTGAAAAAGTTTTTCCTCATCTCAGTTCTAAATGGCATACCCCATACTCTTAAACTGCGGCCCCTTGTTCTGGACTCCCCCAGACGCAAGAAATTAAATTTTGAAATGGAACCCTGATGAACAAATAAACTGAGACACTTTAGGTTGCAAACTTAATACATTTGCAAGATTTAATACACAAGAATATCATTGTCCACAAATGCTTTTTGTCCTTGAGATCCGTTGAACACGAATGGCAGCAATAAATCCAATCTGGAAATTGGTATCTTTCACAGTTTAGTACTGAAGTAGAATTTAATTTCAGCACCCAAACATCCTCTTTCGGGGAATAATTTGCCACCAAGCTTACTCTACAAATAATTTATCCTAAATGGACATTCCCCCTCCCCCCCCCCCCCCCACATCAAAAATCTTCTAACCCACCTATCTAACTCCAGGTCCCTCAGGTCGGCCGACTTGGGGCTACTCACTATCCCGCGGTCTAGGCTTAAGCTCAGGGGTGACCGCGCTTTTGCGGTTGCAGCTCCTAGACTGTGGAACAACATCCATCTCCCCATCAGAACTGCCCCCTCCATCGACTCCTTTAAGTCCAGGCTCAAAACCTATTTCTACTCCCTAGCGTTTGAGGCTCATTGAGGAGGCGCTGTGAACTGTTTTGTATGTGCTGTTATGTTTGCGTGCTGTCATTTTTTTCCTTAGTACCTAATCAGATGTACAGCACTTTGGTCAACGTGGGTTGTTTTTAAATGTGCTATACAAATAAAATTGACTTGACTTGACTTAAAATTGAATAACTGCCGTAATGTGAAGTCAGCAAATGCACAACATACTGTTTAGATTTCTGACAGATCACCTGCCACAATTCTGGACATGCACACCCGTCAAAATTTAACAATCATGTTCTACAACTGCAGATGGTTCAAGCAAAATATAACCGTACTAGAGTCGATGAACAACAAAGGGTCATCTTCAGTGATTATAACTGCAGCAGAACTTCAGCTTTAAATTTCCCAATTAAAGGTTCCCTAATTCCAATGATAAACGGCTTTTTACATCAAAATATTGCTGATAAGGACGAAACCAAAGTCAGCAGTGAGCTTGTTACCAATTTCACTCATGGCAGTGAAGGACAAGGCACCTAGGTCATCCTAGATTCTACCGTTGGAGATCAACACCATCCAACATCCAAGGACGTACACGCCATTGGAGATAAATGGGTCTACTGTGGATAGGGTGAGCAGTTTTAAATACTTGGGAGTCCACATCACAGAGGATCTGACATGGGCAACGCACATTGCCGCACTGGTGGGTAAGGCAAAGCAGCGCCTTTACCACCTTAGGCAGCTGAGGAAATTCAGTGTCTCTGAGGATCCTTCATTGCTTCTACTTTGGGGGTGTAGAGAGCATCCTGTCCGGCAACATCACAGTCTGGTTTGGGAACAGCTCTGCCCAGGACAAGATGGCCCTGCAGAGAGTAGTGCGTTCGGTAGAACGCACCATGGAAACTACACTCGCCCCCCTGCAGGACCTATACATCAGGAGGTGCAGATCCAGAGCAAGCAAGATTATGAGGGACCCCTGCCACCCCAGCAACGGTCTGTTCCAGATGCTACGGTCAGGCAAACGCCTCCGCTGTCACGCTGTGAAAACGGAGAGGATGAGACGAAGTTTCTTCCCACAGGCCATCAGGACTGTTAACTTTTATAACTCCAGGGACTAAATTTTGTCTGCTCTATATTAACTTTATTTATATGCTGTAACTGTAATTCTTTTTTGTGCACAATCCGCAGGCTTTGCCACTTTCATTTCACTGCACATCGTGTATGTGTGTGACAAATAAACTTGACTTGATCCCGAGTTTGCAAACGATAAAATTCCTGCCCCTCCATTTAAATTGTTGTTTTTCCTTCTCCAATCTCCTCCATAAGCAAACAATCCACTCCTCTCACTCTGACCTTTTGTGAACCCCACCCTCCAGGCCTTGTACTCTATTCCTTAGTCAGCATTATGCAAGATGGTCATTTTATTTACACATCCAATCTTGTTTAGATACAGGATTTTTTTTTACATAAATGGCAGCATGTAAATTTTCACTCAAGTGCAATGTATTGTTAACAATTCCAGGAAACTACCCCAAGAGTTGCAACAATTCTAACTGGGCTGTGACTGCACAGTATTCAAATGTTTGCACAAAGGAATTTCCAACCCACACAGCTTTACAGAATTTAGTCACATTCACACTAACTGAAAGCTCTCAGTCCTGCCATAAACAGTATTCCAAGTACAATCAGGCAAGCACTAAAAGCTTCAACAAAATCTTGGCAATCGAGAATAGTTTCCCAGAAACCCAGTGTACAAGTCACTGCATTGAATCAAGACATTCACCTCCACATACAGGAATCTAAAAATCATTAAAACAAGGTTCACTCCCCAATCACACCGCCACTAAAAACAAACTACTTTGTTGATTCTGGCTCACACACTTCAGATTGACATCAGCACAGGAACAAAACAGTACATTACTGAGCTGTATTATTGCATTGCAATGTCAACACTAATTCTGTATCAACTCGTCATCCAGTTTATCACTAAGAGAATGATTCATTAATGCATTGGTTCGTAAAATAAGGTCTGTTCAAGACCCTGGTTGTTTAAAACAAAGTAACTAATCTAAAAATAAGCGCAGTAAAAAACACACATTCCTATAAGCAAGATAGGGCAAATCTGCCTCACACAAACAACTTCTCATTTAACTGCTGAAACACCCAGGTACATCCCTACTCTCCCCACCATAATTTCGAGGTTGGGACTGGCTCCACTCAAAATTACTCCTAAATCCCCACAGACAATAGCTCTCAAATCAGCAGAATCATATTCATGCTCATGTTACATACTCAGAAGTACAAAGAAATTATCAGTGATCTGACCTTCAATTCGTTCCTACTTATTTATAGTTCATATTTTAGTTCAAATATTTCTAAGATGCAATTGCACTTGGGTCAATATTTTAGGGTGTATTTTGATTATCCTTTTGGAGTCCATCGTTCTTCATTACTGATTCTGCCTCAAACTAGATAAAGATTTTTAAAAATCCAATAAGAAACCAAGCAACCAGATTTCAAATCTCCAATACTTCACTCCTGGATCATGACATTTGAATCAGAAAGTTTTGCGACTGTTTGGAAGCTAGTTGTCGAAAAAAGACCAATGATTAAAAATGTTAATCTTTACCGAAATCTAAAATAGTCATATGTCTTCCTTGTTCAACGAAATATTGACTAGTGTTCTCCCTCGTGGTCTTGGTAAAAATAGTAAACCAACATAGGTTGTAAATGACCAGACATCCTCTTTCACCTCGGGAGACCCTTGTTTAAAACCAAGCCCTCACACCACTTTCGGGTAAATGAGCGCCCGCTGTTGCTCAAGGTACCCACCATCTTCAACCAGTAGTACAACCAACAAACATAGTAAAACACCTCTTCCGTGCAACATCTGAGGATTTACTTGCTCCATTAAATAAGACAAATTCAATTCTGTCACTTACCACAACAATTCAAGAGACTCAAAGAATACAGGGCCGGCGATTAAACACCGCCATGAAACCATATAACTCACTTCTACTCCACTTTATCTGCGTCACTTCGCAAGTGTTTTTATCAATCTGATTTTTAGTTTCATGGTGATGAGATACTTACGCAACAGAATTATTCATCGCACCCTTTCTCTGGTTTCGAAGGCATACCATAAAGATACATCATCGCACTGAAATTACTTCCAATCTCACTCGTGTGCGGCAACGCCGCCTCTTTCAAATACCGAGCACAAAAAAAAACACCAGGAAGATCCAATAAAGTGATGTGGGCTGCGAAGTTAAACTTTGTAACTACAATGTTATCGTAACCGCAGCCAGCGGGGTACTGCCCATTCGACCGGACGCCTCACACACACTCCCGGGTTCATCCAACACACACACTCCCGGGTTCATCCAACACACACACTCCCGGGTTCATCCAACACACACACTCCCGGGTTCACTCCTATACCCCGCGCTCACCCCAAACTTGCCAGACCCACAGATGGTTGGCGCTGTGTCTGCCACCTCGTTCTCCAATCCCCAACCCAGGACCTTGCTCGCCCCAGGCCCCGACCTTGCCCGCTGGTCCCCGCTCCCCGCCCCAGGCCCCGCTGCTCCCCGCCCCAGGCCCCGACCTTGCCCGCTGCTCCGGCCGCTCGGGCGGACATCTTGTTTTGTTAGTTGGGGCTGAAGTTGAAGCAGAAACCCCGGCCTGGTTCCGCCGCTCCTCACAGGCTCCGGCCGAGCATCCCAGACGGGCGAGGGACTGTCGGCGCCGGTTACGCGTCCGCTGCGGCTCCCCGGTCACTGCGAGCCCGCTGCCCCGGCCCCAGCGGCGGCTCCCCGGTCACTGCGAGCCCGCTGCCCCGGCCCCAGCGGCGGCTCCCCGGTCACTGTGAACCCGCTGCCCCGGCCCCAGCGGCGGCTCCCCGGTCACTGCGAGCCCGGTCCCGGCGGCGACTCCCAGGTCACGGCGGCGCACAACAACAGGGCCCCGGACCAGCCCGGCTCCTAGCGACCACGGTGAGTGACAGGACAACAGGCCAACCCGGTGCCGCCGGCGCCCAGGCTGGTCGACAGGCGCCCTCCACCATCCAATCTGCAACCTCCTCTGGCGCCAAGGTGCCGCCCTCCCCGCCTGCCTCCACCTATCATGCTGCGGTCCGCAGGTCAGCCCGCCCCCCCAGCGCTATATCTACCCCTGCCTGATCTCCACACTCAGTCCATGCAGGGACCTGCACACACTTATTGTCCACTCACACAGAGGCAAGAGTCAACCCTCTCACTCACTCTCTCACTCACTCTCTCACTCACTCTCTCACTCACTCTCTCACTCACTCTCTCACTCACTCTCTCACTCACTCTCTCACTCACTCTCTCACTCACTCTCTCACTCACTCTCTCACTCACTCACTCTCTCACTCACTCTCTCACTCACTCTCTCACTCACTCTCTCACTCACTCTCTCACTCACTCTCTCACTCACTCTCTCACTCACTCTCTCACTCACTCTCTCACACACTCTCTCACACACTCACACACTCATTCTCACACACACACACACTGAGCCAGTGCCCTCCTATCCCTCCCTCACACACGCTGAGCCAGTGCCCTCCTCCCCCCTCCCTCACACACGCACAGTGAGCCAGTGCTCGCCTACCTCCTCCCACACAGTGAACCAGTATCCACCTTCACGGACGGTGGCTGAGTACCTCCAGTGGTTTATTTATTTGTGGATCTAAGTTAGGTTGAGTGACTCTCCCTGGAAAAGAGCTTCCTGTCAACGCATAATCTAAATCTTCCACTCCTCCGGATTCAGGAACAGTTTCTTCGCAGCTGTTATCAGACAACTGAATCATTCTATCACAACCGGAGAGCAGTGCTGAACTACTATCTACCTCTTTGGTGACCCTCAGACTATCCTTGATTGGACTTTGCTGGCTTTACCGTGCACAAAACATTATTCACTCTCGACCCGAAATGTCACCCATTCCTTCTCTCCAGAGATGCTGCCTGACCCGCTGAGTTACTCCAGTGATACCATTATTCCCTTATCATGTATCTATACACGGTAAACGGTACGATTGTTATCGTGTATTGTCTTGCCGTTGACTGCATAGCACTCAATAAAAGCTCTTCACTGTACCTCGATACACGTGACAAGAAACTAAACTGTAAACTGCTAATCTCAATTTCATGAGTTTTATGGGACATTGACCACTTCATTTTGGTGACAGTCTAACTGCAGGATTGACAAAGGTATATGCTGCTGTCTACTTCGCTCAGCAGTTGCAATAGTGGACTGAGCTCGGATGTTGTTCCTGCTGTAGCCTTAAACAAAAACGCTTGCCCCCATGACAGAAACAGGAAACAATATTAGTCGTACCTAAGAGTTGTTGGGATAGTATTTCCCCTGACTGGGATTTCTAGAACTGACTCAAGATATAGTACTAATCATTGTAACAGAGCTAGGAAGAAATGTCTTCACCCAGATAGTCTTCACTGTTGGGACTTCGGCATCCAAGGTTCAATCACTAAATATATTTAAAATATTGATTCACAGATTTTTGGATATTATGAAAACAACTATAGGTGTATGTGTGAAAGTGGTACTGTTGAAAGATAACCCATGATCACATGGAATGCTGGTGTGGGCACAGTTCCTGTTCTTTGTTATTGTTACACAGTATCTCAAGATTGAGAATAACTTGTTTCTGTAATGGGTTCTGAGATAGCTAATGAAGCCAATATAAGACCCATAGTTCTTCGTCAAATGGGGCCGAAGATGGTTGAGTCCACTGTTTATTTTTGTCAGATATGAAGCTGACGGATAGGCTGACAGTTTGTGAGGTGGAGTGCTCCTGTTGTTGAAGCAGGATTTCTGTGCACTCCTAATGCATGGCTATAAGTTTCTCAAAACCATACTCCACTTTGAGCAATTGTAGACATTCCTGGAGTTAGTTGTGATGTTTTTGTTTTTTTCCCCAGAGATCACTTCCTTGAATTTGTTCTTCTGTTCAACAAATAAAAGTCTCTTACAAGGGTGCTGGGAATATTGGGTCTGTCTTGGTACCTGATGTTAAACATACAAACAACATGGCCTGTCTAACATTCCCAACTGGGAGTGACTAGAACCTCAATGCTGCAGAGGTTGAAGTAGGAGAGAAAGCTGATGTTTGTTCACAAATCCTCCCAGTGAACTTGGAGGCAGCATTGGTAGTATTTTCCAGTGCCTTGCTATAAGTAATCCAATCACCGAAGAATAACAAAGATCAGGGATCACAGCTTTCTCCAAAACATACATGTTTTGCAAGATAAGAAGCCTTGATTTACAAATACTCTTCCTCAATGGACCAACGTGAGTTGCTATAATGCTGCAGTTTCTGCTGCAGCAGTGCTTCTGCAGCCAGAGCACCACCCTGCCCCTCCTCCTGCACCACTGCCCATGGCTTGGCTATGACAACATTGTCCCTGAACTGCCTCTGCAGCAATGTTGTTCCCCCTGCAGTGCATCTGCTGCGATGGTGCTGCCAATAATGTGCTATATGACCACTACTCCTGCTGCAGTGCTGCCTCTGCTGTTTAGCCGGCTCCTGCAATGCTGCCTTTTATCTGCAGTACACTGCTAAATGCTACCAGCTGAGGAGATTAATTAAAATCCAGCAAGACAGAAGAAAAATAAAAGAACAAATTACACAATGGTAAGACCAAGAGCCTCACACTAGACGCCCAATATCGGTTACAGTAGGAAATTTGGCCGGAAATTCTGTAACCACAAGTGTTTCAGATACAACTTCCTGTGGTTTCCTGCTTTCCACTCTCAGAGATCCATAAGCCAAACCTCATTTGTAACTGATGTTTTGCATAAAATTAAACAATCAGTATTCATTTTTCCTGCAAGAAGTTAAACTTCTAAATAGATGTTGATTTGTGGAACTAGTTGCAAAAAATTGCAGTGGAGGAATTGGATTAACTTCTGAAAATTAAGGAGAGAAAATTATTTTGAGTGAAGTCAGGGAACTGTAGGAAGCAGAAACAAATGGTGGGATTTGTACATAGACCCCAAACAGTAATGGTAACTTGGGAAAGTAGAAGAACACATAAGGAGAGTAAGAACAATCAAGAAAACTGGACAAACTAAATGAGCAGTTATAGTGAGGAGGACAAATGTGGGGAATGTGAAGCCACCCACTTTGGTAGGAAACATGCAAGGTTAAAATATTTTGTACTGGCTAGAGATTGATAGATGTTAATGTTCAGAAAGACCTGGCTGTCTTTGTATATAATTCACTGAAATTTAATGTGCAGGTACAATAGGTAATTAGGAAGGCAAGCAATAGGTTGACCTTTGTTGAAGAGAATTTAATTTAATTTAGAGATGTGTTACTTTATTTATACAGAACTCTGGAGAAACCATTTGTCGGCTTTTTATACAGGAGAGCTCTCCACAACTAAAAATATATATATTTAGATAGGGAGAGGACCACAGAGGTTTGCCAGATTGATTACTGGGATACAGATTAGTTGTATGAGGAGAGCGTAGGCAGACGGGCCTCCACTCTATGGAGTTTTGAAGAATAAGAAATTATCTCACTGAAGCATAGAAAACTCTTCAGGTGCTTACAGAGAAATGTGGTGTTAAAATTTCCCCTTGCTGGGGTACCTAGATCTAGGGGTAACAGCTTTAAGAGGTCAGACATTCAGAACAGGGATAAGAATTTTTTTTTCCCCCAAAGGATAATGAATGTTTGAAATTCTCTGCTCCAAACTCTTGTGGAGCATTTTCAAGACAGAGATTGAAAAATTTTAAGATGTTAAGGGAATCAGGAGATATGAGCTTTGTGCAGGAAAATGACTCTGGGTAAAAGAACAAGGTTGAGTTACTGAATGTTGGAGCAGGAACAAGAGACTTAATGGTCTTCTCAAGCTCTTAGTTCTTATGGTCTCTAAAAGGAACCACTCTTACTTCCAAACTGTCTTTTCCTTCATTAGTTTATAGAATATTTCAAGATTTTACCTAAAAATGTTTTAATGCATTCTCTTTGCCCTGCTTGTTCTTCTTAATTTTCCTATGCACTCTGTAAACTCTTCGAAACTTTCTGCAAAGCTGAGCTTTTGGTATCTTCACAAACCTTCCACGTTTGCTTGATTCTGTTTTTTTATGTTGTTCAACGTCCATGAGAATCTAGAATTGAAAACCGCGTGGCAAAGGGACTTCCACAATGGAGTGGGAGAACTGAGGGGAAGGAGGGAGGTGGGGGAGGGGGAGGAGAGGGTGCTGCACCAATGCAGGAGAGGTTTAGTCTAGTATTTTCTATTTCTGGCATATTGAGTTCAATTTCCAATTCATCTTCGCTGGATTCAGTAAAGCTCTGGGTCTCTCAGTACATCAGACAAAATTACAGTTCCACTTGTACAGCAGCCGTTTCACCGACCAGGAAACTCTTCAATTGTCCTCTATCAGGAAGCATGAATAAGCTCCATTGTTACAACCTTCCTGTGACACTGACAGAAGGATTTTCAGAGAAACAACAGAGAAAGCCTGTAGTAGATCAGTTGTGGTTGAGTTTCCATGGGGTGGGGAATTGCTGACACCATGGTAACTATTAATAACTCTGCATATCACTGCAACTATCTTTATGATAAACACAAACACAAACACTTTTGCTAAAGAATCGCAGATGAATTATTGACATGATAAATGATTTCATAATCATGTTACACTGCAAATTTGTTTCATATACGTGGAGGAGTTTGTATGAAATTGTACTGAGCCCATAAAATGATAGAAAGTTCTGTACCGGTATCTTTGGTTTAAGCCAGCATCTGCAATTCCTTCCTACATCCACTCTCATCTCATGTGTACGTCAGTCTGCCTGGATATACACGGTTTTGTGTGTGTGCCCGTCTGAGTGTATCAATACATATTCATATGTGTATGTGTGCACCTCTGCACATGTGTATGCGTTTGCATGTGTGTGGGTGAGGAGAGCAGTCATGACTGTGGAGTGTCTGTTTTATGCAGCCTTGCATCCCAGGGGCTGGGAGATATAGTTCACACATTGCTGAAATTACTGCTACATTCCTGCCTAATCTGCAAAATACTGTGTGCACTGCTCAGCACATCAATCAACTCAAAGAACAGGGACTGGAAGGCCAAGGACACACTTCCCGATCTCATTAAATTTTCAACAATCGGAAAATCCCAAGAGGAATCCAAAATTAGCCTGCTGTAGTGCGCCCCAGATTTTTGATCATTAGGAAGCAGAGGTTCAGGATGTATAAATAAAGGAGCAGGTCAGATACAGATAGCTTTGTCATTCGTTCCCACATGGCAACCATGCGTCAGCTGAAGGTCAGAGCTAAATTCAACTCAACTTTTGAATTTTCCATTCCAAGTCACAAAGTGACTGTCAACTTGTAAGCAGAATGTTCAATTGAGGAAGCAAAATAAAAATCAGGAGATCATGTTGTGATGCCAGACAGCTCTTTAAAGCCAGCAGGATTTTAGGTAATAGCAAAACTAAGGAAGGTGGAATGTCAAGCAAATGAGTGAATTTATCTGAGTTGATACAAAAGTATTCAGAAGGTTGAAGGTGAAGAAGATACCGAAAAAAGTTCACAGCACCTTGAACAATCATGATTTTGGTGAAAGGGAGAAATGAGATATTTGACAAGAGAGATGTTGGAGGCTTATAATGATGGCACTGGCAATGGGGGTGATGGGTTATGTACAACATATAAGAAGCGATTCTTTTCATCATATGGGAACAGATGAGTGTAGAGGGTCGAAGACTGAAGTCCTTATCCATTGCATCCTCCTACACCCTGTCCTCTCCAATTCTATCACTTACCCATATACTCGGACCAATTTACAATGGTTAATTAATCATACAATTACCCCCAAACTTGTTACCATGTCGTAATTTCTTGGGCTGGGAGAGCTGTGCAGTCAAACAAGAGAGTGGGAAACAGCAGCTTCACATCCAGCAGTTCACACCATTAGGTTGTAAACTACTGACACAGAATATGAGGCGCGGTTCCTCCAGTTTGCGCGTGGCAGCACTCCAGCAATAGAGGAGGCCCAGGACGGAAAGGGGATGGGAATTGGAAGGGGAGTTAAAATAGTTAGCAAACTATGCCCCTAGTTCTGGGCTTGCCAGTAGAGGAAGCATCCGCTCAGCATCCATCATATAAACTCCCCTCAGAATTGTGCACGTTTCAACAATATCACCTTTCCTTCAGAGATTCACCCTGCACAACCTTTCTTCATATGTTAATTACATCACCCCAGGAATTGACACAGTTAAGTACCAACAGAAGCTCATCGTTAAATACAGAGAACAAAATTGAAAGCAGTGCTCTCCACCTGCTGTAAAATTGCAACAAACTCCCCTATTTTCATGTGTAGGAAGGAGCTGCAGATGCTGATTTACACCAAAGATAGACACAAAATGCTGGAATAACTCAGTGGGACAGGCAGCATCTCTGGAGAGAAGGAATGGGTGACGTTTTGGGTTGAGACCTTTCTCAAGTCTGAAGAATGGTCTCGACCTGTAATGCCACTCATTCCTTCCCTTCAGAGATGCTGCCTGGCCCATTGAGGTTACTCCAGCATTTTGTGCCTACCTTCCCTACATTTATGTCCCATACCGCTTACAATGAAGACTGACGTTCCATTAGCCCTCTCCATTACTTGCTGTACTGTTTGCATTTTATGTCCTTGGATCCCCCAGATCGTTTTACACCACAACACTTTGCCATCTCTCTCCTTCTATGTAATAAACTGCTTTTTCATTCCTTCGTTCTTTCCAGAGAACCTACATTTTCCCACATTGTTTAACATGGGCCAACCTCTTGCCCGTATACTTAACCTATCTGTATAGCTTTGCACAACTTATATCTTGCTAATCCACCTGTTTTTGGTATCATTAACAAACATAGCAGTCATACATTTGACTTTGTTTTGTCACCCTACTCTGAACAGTATCCAAAGCATTAACATTTTTTCTTAAATAAGGAAACCATTAATTTGCACAGGTGTGGTCTGACCAAGGCCATATGACATATGAAGCAGAGCCAAACTACTTTTGTATTCTCTGCCTTAGCAACAAATGATAACATTCTGTTTGCTTTCTGAATGATTTGCTGTACCTGCATACTAGACTTTTTTGAATTCTGCACCAAACCATCCAGATTAGGTTTATCTCAGAGCTGTCCTGGGTTTCACATATTAATAAAATGTTTATTTTTAATTACTTTTTTAAATGGGTTTTGAATATTTTGAATGTTTTTGAATGATATTCACAGTCAAACCGTGGCAGGTGTGGCAGCTGGTTTACCATGGGGATCTGCTTTAACCAGCTGTCAAGGCCTTTGTGTGTGCTGGGTTTCTTCAGGCATGGCCTCCTGGTGCCGATTAGAACTGTGGGGACCAGCACTTCACAGGCTTGCCAAGCAGGTCAGAGCAAACTCCCTGGGTGAAGTTGCCACCAAGATCTGCTCCAGTCATGCATGGGTTTTGTGGGTAAGGAATTGAGCCGCTTACTTTTTCCAAGGAGGTCAAGAGCATTCATTTATGTTGCTGCTTATACCTGTTTGTGAACATCTCACTCTGGTCTCTTTCCTCTTCCAATCAACAGACTTCAATTATCAAATGATTATATGATCTCTACATTTCTCCTCGCAAAATACACCAACTTACACCAGGAAATGTGTTCATGGAATGTGTATATTGTTGTTAGATTCAACATATAATGTCCATTTCTAATTGCCCCTTGTTAAGCAGATTGGTGGATTTTGAGTCCCATTTCGGCAAAAGTGGGTAAAGATGGCACATGTTCTTCACTGGAGGACATGGACCCAATGAGTTTGTGTCGTGTAACTTCATTAACATCAGTGTTTTATTCCAATTTAATTTCATTAAATGCATTTAATTATTTTTCAATTCTCCATCTTGCATTCGTGCCCCTATTAAGCTGATAGAGAAGGAAAGTTCAGGTTAATCAGTGCACTTCTTCATGCAAACACAGGTTTAAAATTAGATCCAAAACTGAAGGGTTGCAATGATAGAAATTTTAAGGGCAGATAATGGAAAGAAGGGGTTTGCCACAGAGTTGAGGTTGTGGAATGTGCAGCCAGAATTATTGACTAAAGCACAGAGCCAAGCAAAGCTAGCAAAGACCATTACATACAGGCCAGATGGTGATAAACAAAAGGAGGATTAAGCATGGAACAAGGTGAGGAAATAGGATTAAGACCCTACTCATGTGACACTAAAGTAAGTGGTATCATAGACCATGAGGATGGTTATCTTCAGGAAGATGGGTCCTGACCTGAAACGTCACTTATCCATGTTCTCCAGAGATGCTGCCTGACCCGCTGAGTTACTCGTTGTGTATTTTTTAATATATAATTAGGGACTCAGTTGTAGAGGTGTTGGCCTAGGGGAGAATGCTGATGTTGGTACGCTAATCCTGGCAGTGGGCTTGGATGATTTTGAAAAGTAGCAGCGATACTTTTCCAGTGAGGCCCATTGTAAAGAATTAAGCAAACTTGCGGGTCTACAACATTTCATTCCCCAGTGCTGCACTGCCACCTGCTGGCTTTCTTTTCATCTTCTCTGACTGCCCTATGGGGCAAGAAGGATGTGCTTCCATAATGGTTCTATAGGTTGTGAGGAGATTCATGCAGGATCAACAACTTCTCCTGCAGGTAGGACAGGTGGAACTTGACTGAGAGTGGCTGCTTGCAGCTGGCCTCCATTTTATGAGAGGAGCAGAAATTGAGCTCCAAAAGTGTGTTAACACTTGCAGATAGATGGACAATAAAAAGACTGTGCAAAATAATCAAGAATCCTTGCCTTGATCAATAGAGAAAAGATGAAGGGAGTTATTTAACACCTGTATAAAGCTCAACTGGCCTCAGCTGAAGAACCATTTGGGAGAACCACACTTTGGGTGCCAACATCTTCATGAGGACATGAAGGAGATATAACACAATGAATCTAGGAGCAGGATAATATTTACATGGAGAGACTGACAATAGACAATAGATGCAGGAGTAGGCCATTCGGCCCTTCGAACCAGCACCGCCATTCAATGTGATCATGGCGCAGCGGTAGAGTTGCTGCTTTACAGCGAATGCAGCGCCGGAGACTCAGGTTCGATCCTGACTACGGGTGCTGCACTGTAAGGAGTTTGTACGTTCTCCCCGTGACCAGCGTGGGTTTTCTCCGAGATCTTTGGTTTCCTCCCACACTCCAAAGACGTACAGGTATGTAGGTTAATTGGCTGGGTAAATGTAAAAATTGTCCCTAGTGGGTGTAGGATAGTGTTAATGTGCGGGGATCGCAGGGCGGCACGGACTTGGTGGGCCGAAAAGGCCTGTTTCCGGCTGTATATATATATGATATGATATGAGTACCCTGTTCCTGCCCTCTCCCCAAAACCCCTGACTCCGCTATCATTAAGAGCTCTATCTAACTGGAGAAGGTAAGAATGTTTCCTTGTAGCAGAAAAGAGGTGGAAATTTGATAAAGGTGTTCAAAATTAAATAGCATTTTGATGGAGTAAATAAAGGATTGGCAACTAGAGGGCACAGAATTACTATCAAAAGGAACAGTAAGAATCCTTTTCACATTGCTAGAGAGTCTAGAGCCAAGAGTGTTTTATTGTCAGATGTCTCGAAATGGAGCAATGAAATTCTTACTTGCAGCAGCACAACAGATATGTAAACATAGTATATAAAACACATAATAAACAGCAAAAAAAGTTCAAAAGAATACTTTTAAAAAAACCCACAAACAGACAAATAGACAATAGTGCAAAGTCAAAAATAATGC
Organism: Rhinoraja longicauda; assembly: GCF_053455715.1. Taxonomy (NCBI): domain Eukaryota; kingdom Metazoa; phylum Chordata; class Chondrichthyes; order Rajiformes; family Arhynchobatidae; genus Rhinoraja; species Rhinoraja longicauda. The sequence goes on from NC_135990.1 coordinate 355,066, forward strand.
CTCCATGTCTATTTTGTTCGGAGCCTAATTGGAGGTTGTACTGTTCAATAGCCTGATGGTTGTCGAGAAGAAGCCTTTCCTGAACCTGAACATTACAGTTTTCAGGTTCCTTTGCCTGCTTCCCGATGGCAAGAGTGAAATGAGAGTGTGGCTATAGTGTAGGTCTCTAATGATGCTGGCTGCCTTTTTGAGGCAGTGACTCTTGTAGATTGCTTTGATGGTGGGGTGATCAGTACCCGTGATGGACTGGGCAGTATTCACCACTTTTTGAAATTTTCTTCGTTCCTGAGCTAATCATTGAGATCTGGAATGTGCTGCCCAAAAGGGTGATGGAAGCAGATTTAATGGCTCGGATTTGATGGCCCGTCTAATGAAGGTTCTCAACCAGAAATGTCACCTATCCAATTTTCCAAAGACGCTGCCTGACCCGCTGAGTTACTCTAGCACTCTGTGATCTATTGCCTCTCTGACTAATTGGTTCCAGGATACCACCTTTGTGGACATACGAGTTCCCAGACATCTAAACACTGAGGCATCTGCCTTCTGGATATGTGCTCCCTGCATACTAATTACCTGCACACTTGCTTCCCTCGACACCAATTGTCATAGACACCCAATTCTTTGGGTCCCGAGCCAAAACATCACCCATCCTTTTCCTCCAGAGATAAGGCCTGACCCGCTGAGTTAGTCCAGCACTTTGAGTCTATCTTTGCACACCAGCCTTCTTGGATACCTCATAGTAAAGCAATTTTAAACCCCATGACAAGCTATTTGTATTCTGAGCTGGTCATTGTTTTGAACTGAGATAACTTAAATTAGAATAAAACAAAACACTCACACAGAATGGCAATTTCCCATGACCATGACTTTTGCAACGTTGACTTTGAGTCTTGACACATTTCAATGATAGTTTTGGTTTCCTTTGATTGCAAGTGTCCAGTGCACCTGGTGACGGAGAACAGTCTGGAACCAACCTGTTGAGAAACAAAGCTGAACTCATTATTGCAGTAGACCGTGTACAGGGGGCTGAGATCGCACAATAACTCTACACAATAACTGGTTAGTGGCTTGCGTTGCGGAGGGAGATGGGGTGTGAGTGAGTTGATGCAAAATATTACTTGGTTCTCACATCCCCCTGTGATCAGTTCCTCAAGGTACTGATGATCCCTCAAGGTGCAGGTCAAGGTGCAGGTCAAATTGTCTATATGAGATTAGAATAAGATTAGTTTTATTAAATTCTTAATAACCAACACCATATTATGACAGAGGAAAATTCTTATTTTTTAAAATTATCATGATATAGAAGGGAGAATAAGTTGCGTGAGAATTATCAGCATCAATTGGTGCAAATTAGACCTGCATATTGCATAGGTCAACAGAGGTTATATTAAAATGTTGATTTAGTGAGAAGTTCACGTTTAACTTGTACAAAACATCCCTTTTATCACAAACTAAAGACGGAAGTGATTTAGATACGATAATTTAGACTGCAAGAGAGGGTTTGGATTGACAGTAACTAAAAGGCCAAGAAATAAAAATGAAAGAGAGTTCACTATTTTAAATACTGACAAGCAAGCAATGGCAATAGAAGTGTGGTGGATAAATCTTTGTAGATTATATCCAGTCTTTCATCTCAGAATACTGAACACCCCAGTTCCTCCAAATCAGAATAAAACTGTTAATAATATTAACATCAGAGGGCTAGAGATTGCTGTACAACATGGTGATGACTGGGATACTCACCACAGGGCCCTTCTGTGAGGCAGCACTGTGCTCCTGTTTGACGGAGTTATTCCCAGAGAGAGCTGCAACACGCTCAGATATTTCTGATACTTCATTCCTTCGATATTTCAAATGTAGCTGCGGTAAAGTTGCGCCAAATCCAATGAACAGAAGGACAAGGCGATGTTCTCAGCTCTGTGCAGCTGCCATTGTACGAGTTGATTTTGGTCTTTGCAGAACCATTCCTCAATAAGAAAGTGACACAGAAATTCTCAGAGGAATTGTGAAGCTGAGAGAGAGGTAATGGGCAGCAATACGCTGTCCCGAGCTATCAGCAGTCAGTCCCAGAGCAGTGCCTACTCTGCCTGAAGCATTTGTCGTCAACATCTCCTCAGACTAAAAACCCAGAATGCTTCTGCACCATATTTCTGAAAAACAAAGTGGGAATCACTGACTATGAAGGAAATCACAATTCATGGCTGTAACTATAAATAAAATTACTGCCAAACAACCCTGGAGTCCTATGAATATTTAATAACATGGAAAAGAATATTGTTGCTTACATATTCAGGAGTTAACTGACATGTAAATTGCTTTACAATTTCCCCTGACACTCCTGCCCCTTCTAAATCCATGTTCAGCCAAATGTTTACAGCTGCCAGGGGCTCTGGGGTCTGGCTGAATGTTTTGCTGCTATTCTAACTGCAAAACTAAAGCTGTGGACTGTCAATATCTCAAAGGACATATCAATATGGTAGGGGCGGGGTGATTGCATTGCACCATTCGGCATGTTGGATCATTGGATAAATTGGGAATACTGTCAGTCGACCATTATTTGCCTTTCCATTGTAACCCTTTTCAGTCATAGGCTCTGAGTTTAAGTGAGCTAACACTTGACTTACAATGCTCCATGAAGGTAAATGGAGAACTTCCCTGCAGCTGGCCGACACCACCCCCAGGCTGGATCTGCCTCTCACTGCTTCCATTCCTGTTTCTCTTCCATTATCTTCACATTTGCTAAAGATTGGATCAAAGAAAATAAAATTGTAAAAACAGATTTGACATGAGATAGTGATTGGAGTAAATTGTAAAAGCTAAGAATCTTAACACTCACATTTCAACCTAGCCTTGCGTTCTTAGCATCCTCATTAGATTCTTTCATACAATAAGGCCTTATTGAAACCTTTCCTTACCTGGAACCTTTACTTAGCACAAGCCCAGGGACCACAGATAGTTAGCCTTACATCAGTCGTGGCAAAGTTAATGAAAGGGTTTCTGAGGGGCCGGATATATTTTAATTAGTAAAGACAAGGACTGTTTAGCGATAGTCACTATGACTTTGTTTGTGGGAGATAATGTCTCACAAATTTGATTGATGGAGATGAAGAGGAATGGCAAAGGTAGGGCTTTACCTAAATGGACTTTGGAAAGGTCTCTGACAAGGTCCTGCAAGGTAGGCAGGTCCAGAGATTTGAATAAATGGGATCCAAGAAGAGATAGCAAATTGGATACAAAATTGGCTGGTGGTACGAGGCAGAAGCTAATAGTAGAGGGTTGCTTTTCAGACTGGAGACCTGTAACCAGTGGTGGGTCCCTTCTTTTACATCATATATATCAATGATTGGGATGAGAATGTAGGTAGCATGATGAGCAAGTTTGCACATCACACCAAAGTTGGTGGCACAATAGATAGACTAGTCCTCAGGCTTCAGGTTTAAGACAGAGTGAAGAAGGGTCTCGACCCGAAACATCACCTATCCATGTTTTCCTGAAATGCTGTCTGATCTGCTGAGTTACGACCACTCTGTGTCCTTTTGTTAGAAGGTACATTGATAGGAAAGGCAAAGGATATTAGCGTGGATAGGCATCTCGGTTGGCATGGATGAGATCGGCCAAATGGCCTATTTCTGTAATGTATATCTCTGTCAATAAGCTAATCCTTGGGAGTTGCCTTGTCTTTTCCCATTAACCAAAGAACTGATTAAAAAGGTCCTCCACTCCAAATATTACGTCCCTCTTTCTGACCTGCGCAATCTTTCCAGAATGTCTGTTTTCATTTTACATTTACTGTTTTACTCTTTATCCATAACTGCTCGTACATCTCAAACTCATGCCTTGATTATACACTGACATTGGAATGAGCTTCCATTCTCCCTCAATTCGGGGGAAATTGAAGAAAGGTTTGATTGGACTCTGTCACTGCTATCAGTGCAGTATGGAAATCCTGATTGGCTTTTCCTGAAATTAGCTAAAATTGATGAGGTACAAGAAAGGCTGGTAATGCTTTGGGTGAATCTGGTTCAGATGCGATGCTTGCTGTGTTATTGAATGAATGTTACTGGAAATGCTGGATATAATCTTTCAATCCCAGTTACAAGTGACATGCCAGCGGATGAGAAACTTTCAAATGTTCTTTCAGTCGAAGGACATGCCCTTTGATCAGACTAGTCCCTTTGGAGAAGTTTTGGAAACACTAATAGGCACTTGCAGTGTCTGTGTGTTTCCATCAATGTTGCTGCAAGAATAAGCACAACTGTAGACACAGTGGCTGATCTATAAACAGAATATTTGTTCTTCTATGCAGTAATTCTCAAATGTACAGCAGTGTATATATAGACATACACTAGTGTTTGAAGATGTTTAGTTCAGTGGAAGAGAGTCAGCAGAGAATCAGAGTTAACTTTATAGGTCAATGATTCTTTATCAACCGCACTTTGCTTTGGATGAATTTTGTCTCTCACTCACCATGGATGTTACCTGACCTGCTGAGTAATTCCAGCACTTCTATTTCATGTTAGGCCATTCAGAACAGGCAACAAATGGTGTCTTTGCCAGTGAGGTCTGTATCCTAAAAATAAATTTAAAAATTCAGGAGTGATATTTACAAAACAACATAAGTAAAAATGTTAAAATATATATATTGCCAGCACAGAGTTAATAGTGGAAAAATAATTTCAGTTTCCAGGTAGATCATTGGAGGAGTTTTCTCAGTTTTTATTGTTTAAAACTAAAATATTCAAGATGTAATTAAGGATTTAATTTGGCATCGGCTACACTCTCTGCATATACCAGTAATGATCAGGAACATAATTTCCTGCACTCTCCAGGTCCATACTGAGTTCCCTGGGCTTGGGAGTAATTAATTGCATTATAAAGATTGAATCTGGCGTCTTCTGGTCAGTGCACAGAACATGCACTGCAGATCTACATTGAGACATCATGCAAATTAAACGCATGGACAGTTCATCACCTGATTAACACTTAATGAAACGCGATGTAATGAGGCCATCCACTGGTAAACACTGACGTCACATCACCGGCATCGTAATCAGATGCTGCCACTTCCACATTCTCCTAGGTTTTGCTCTTTGGGGACATTAACAGAGCATCACCTTGCTTAAAACATTCTCCCAGCAGGATAATAGAAGAAATCTCCAGTCTTGAGACGGTTTTTCCAGTTGGTGCCTTAATAAGCACACAGTTTATGTTATCCCAATGTGATATCACCAGCAGACAGATCTTCCCTTTCAGTCTCCCAAAACAATAATTATTTCCATGATGTGTAAGAAAGAACTGCAGATGCTGGTTTAAATCGAAGGTAGACACAAAAAGCTGGAGTAACTCAGCGGGACAGGCAGCATCTCTGGAGAGAAGGAATGGGTGACGTTTTGAAATGTCACCCATTCCTTCTCTCCAGAGATGCTGCCTGTCCCAGTGAGTTACTCCAGCTTTTTGTGTCTTCTATTATTTCCACGATGATCTAATTCACTCTTCTGTCTCCACCATCCTCTCCAACTGATGATACTTTCCTGTGCAACAAAAGAACAATATCTGCCCTTTTTATACACTGTGATACCCACATATGAATTGGGAGCATCTATCTGTAGGCCATTTGGCTTTCAATTTTGTTCCACCATTTAATAAGCTCATGGCTCACGTGACAATCACTTCAACTCTGGCTACGGGCCCACCCTTTATCTGTCATTTCCTTGTTTGTCAAGAATCCATCTATGCGTAAAAATATTCAAAACATTTGCTTCCACTACCTATTGAACAACAAAATTCCTAAGATTCACTAGCTTCTGAAAGAAAACATATGCCTAATTGGTCTGTTAAAAGGATCACCCCATATTTTTAAACGGTATCCCTGCCTCTTCCCTTTATAGAATCTCTCGTAAGAGGAAACATCCTCTCCACATCCACCCTATCCAATCCCCTTAGAACCTGATATGTCAGTTGAGTCAATGTTTAATCTTCTATGCATAACCATAGCCTATCCAGCCTTGCCTCATAAAACAATGTACCATTCCAGCTGTCAATCCAGTAGACTTTCTCTGAACTGCTTCCAGAACAGTAACATCCTTTCTGAAATAAGGAAACCAATATTATACATTCCACCTTAGATGTGGCTTTACCAAGGTGCCACTCTTTTTCCTGTGAGCCAGGCAATCTTCTGTACACACCAAATATTACCTCTTGCACCATCAGATTTTATCTTTCACAATTAACTTTTGATGTTGTACACATCAAGACATCTGTAAAATGGAAGCACAGCACATCCATTGGCTCCGCTTTATCCACAGTACCATGTTATTTCTGCAAAGGACTCCAGTAAATTTGTCAAACATGGTTTTCCTTTCACAGAATCATTCTTTGCCTGATTAATTAGATTTTTGTCTAAGTGCCTTGCTATTTTGTGATTTTTATTTCTGTAATACATAATCAGCTAACAGGCCTGTAGTTTCTTGCTTTTGTTCACCCTCCCTTTTAGAGAGAGATAGAGAGTACACAGAAAGTAATGAGGCCGTAGAAGGCACTGCCAGGGGTGGTGGTGGGAGCAGATACGATAATGGCTTTTAAGAGGCTTTTGGATAGGCACATGGAAGTGCAGGGAATAGAGAGATATGGATCATGTACAGGCCGATGAGATCAGTGTAACTTGGCATCATGTTCAGCACAAACATTGTGGCCGAAGTATTAGTTCCTGTGCTGTACTGATGTTCAGATATTCTTAAAATAATTACATTGGCTATTTTGTCATCCAACAAAACTTTTCCAGAATTGAGATAATTTTGGAAAATTAAAACCAATGCATCAACTCTTCCATGACCTACATCTTTGAATCAGAGCCACTTCTCTGAAGAAGGGTCCTGACCCAAAACATCATCTGCCATATTTTCCAGACATGCTGCCTTACCTGCTGAGTTACTCCAGTACTTTGTATCTTTTTGTAAACTAGCATCTACATTTCCTTGTTTCTTTACACTTTTAAGACCCTGGGATGAAGTCAATCAGGTCCAAAGAATCGTCAGCCGACAACTCAGACAATTTAGTCAGTGCCATTTCCCTTGTGATTTTTACTTTCTTGAACACCTTCCCTTAATATTTCCCATTGTAGCTATTTTTGGGATGTTATTTGTAAGTCACAAGTTCATTGTAAGTTCTGTAGTGAAGACTGATGAAAAATACCTGTTTGATCCATCTGCTTTCTCTTTCGTTTCCATTATTTATACATCTGACTTTGTTTCAATGAGATTAGTACTCACTTTGTGAATTCATCTTCTATAAATATTATCAGAAAGTCTTACTGCCTGTTTTTATGGCTAGCTTTATCTTGAACTTTTTCAGTAATCTCAAGGTCATTCGTTTTCAATTTTGTCCACTCTGCCATTAATATACTTTACGGGTAAAGTAAATATATTTGTCACATGAAAGAAATGTTGGAAATGGGTTGCAGGCCAGGAAGTAACTATGGAAAGGGATCAGAGTTCACGTTTTGGATTGAAACCATCAGACTGAAAGAAATGATCACTCTTTTCGACAAAATAGTTATGTTCTACACAACAGTCACCCAATCACTTCCTGATGTAGGGATTTTGACCTGAAACATTAACTCTGTGTCTCTTACCATAAATGTTGTCTAATCTGCTGATTGCTTGCAGATTTTCTTATTTTATTTCTGATTTCAGACATCAGCAGTTTTTTGATGAATGATATACGTGCATTTATTCCAATAAAATATACCACATACCATTTGTAATGCAGTCTCCTCTATATTGATAAAACCAAGCACTGATTTGCGGCAAACCTCCATTCAATTCATCAAGAGCAAAGATACTAGAGGAGCAAGATGAAACACTCTGTCGAAATCACCTATACTGAAGTGTAGTACGCAAAGAAGCGTAATGTCCGCCATTTTAGTAGACAAAACCCGCCGTTCGCTATGCCTATCGTTGTGTAATCAGTGTTTTGGGGGAACAGTATGTGTCATGATACCATAAAAACGCAGCATATATCTCATCTATCAATTCACAGATTTTTGTTATTTTTCTTTTCAAATGTTTCTGCAAGTTTCTGCCTACTAAAATGGCACCTTGACATGTTACGGTTTTTAAGGTCGAGTGGTCTATCTTGTTCCGCTCTATTATCTTTGATTAGGAGCTACTCATACCCACTGAATGCAACAATTAATTTATTATTCAGTGAAGATCTTATAAAGTAATGAAGAACAAAGAACTAATGGACTACATGTTTCTCTCACTGCGGTGTTTCTGGGCCAACAAGTGTGTGCACCATGACAGGATTATGTTCTGCAATGAGCTTTCTCTGTGCTCACTGGCTAAAAGGATTACAGCAAGTTAGGGATTTGCATCGTCATCTACCATTAAGCTGTTGGCTAATTGTCAGACTCAAACCACCAATTATTATGTGCAAACTGATCACTCTGATCTACTTGGCATAGAGTTATAAAGTCATAGTCATACAGCATGGAAACAAGTCCATCACCTAACTTGCTGGAGTAACTCAGCAGGTCAGGCAGCATCTCGGGAGAGAAGGAATGGGTGACGTTTCGGGTCGAGACCCTTCTTCAGACTGATGTCAGGGGGGCGGGACAAAGGAAGGATATAGGTGGAGACAGGAAGATAGAGGGAGATCTGGGAAGGGGGAGGGGAAGGGAGGGACAGAGGGGCTATCTAAAGTTGGAGAAGTCGACGTTCATACCACTGGGCTGCAAACTGCCCAGGCGAAATATGGGGTGCTGTTCCTCCAATTTCCGGTGGGCCTCACTATGGCACTGGAGGAGGCCCATGACAGAAAGGTCAGACTGGGAATGGGAGGGGGAGTTGAAGTGCCCGGCTACCGGGAGATCAGTTTTGTTAATGCGGACCGAGCGCAGGTGTTCAGCGAAGCGATCGCCGAGCCTGCGCTTGGTTTCGCCGATGTAAATGAGTTGACATCTAGAGCAGCGGATGCAATAGATGAGGTTGGAGGAGGTGCAGGTGAACCTTTGTCTCACCTGGAAAGACTGTTTGGGTCCTTGGATGGAGTTGAGGGGGGAGGTAAAGGGACAGGTGTTGCATCTCGTGCGGTTGCAGGGGAAAGTGCCCGGGGTTAGGGTGGTTTGGGTAGGAAGGGACGAGTGGACCAGGGAGTTACGGAGGGAACGGTCTCTGCGGAACGCAGAGAGGGGAGGGGATGGGAAGATATGGCCAGTGGTGGGGTCCCGTTGTAGGTGACGGAAATGTTGGTGGATGATATGTTGGATCCGCTGGCTGGTGGGGTGGAAGGTGAGAACGAGGGGGATTCTGTCCTTGTTGCGAGTGGGGGGAGGGGGAGCAAGAGTGGAGCTGCGGGATGTAGAAGAGACCCTAGTGAGAGCCTCATCTATAATGGAGGAGGGGAAGCCCCGTTTCCTGAAGAACGAGGACATCTCGGAAGCCCTAGTGTGAAACACCTCATCCCGGGCGCAGATGCGGCGTAGACGGAGGAATTGGGAGTAGGGGATAGACTTTTTGCAGGGGACCGGGTGGGAAGAAGTGTAGTCCAGATAGCTGTGCGAGTCAGTGGGTTTATAGTAAATGTCCGTCACTAGTCTGTCTCTTGTGATGGAGATGGTGAGGTCCAGAAACGGGAGGGAGATGTCGGAGATAGTCCAGGTATATAAAGGTTCACCTGCACCTCCTCCAACCTCATCTATTGCATCCGCTGCTCTAGATGTCAACTCATTTACATCGGCGAAACCAAGCGCAGGCTCGGCGATCTCTTCGCTGAACACCTGCGCTCGGTCCGCATTAGCAAAACTGATCTCCCGATGGCCGAGCACTTCAACTCCCCCTCCCATTTCCAGTCTGACCTTTCTGTCATGGGCCTCCTCCAGTGCCATAGTGAGGCCCACCGGAAATTGGAGGAACAGCACCTCATATTTCGCCTGGGCAGTTTGCAGCCCAGTGGTATGAACGTCGACTTCTCCAACTTTAGATAGTCCCTCTGTCCCTCCCTTCCCCTCCCCTTCCCAGATCTCCCTCTATCTTCCTGTCTCCACCTATATCCTTCCTTTGTCCTGCCCCCCTGACATCAGTCTGAAGAAGGGTCTCGACCTGAAACGTCACCCATTCCTTCTCTCCCGAGATGCTGCCTGACCTGCTGAGTTACTCCAGCATTTTGTGAATAAATCGATTTGTACCAGCATCTGCAGTTATTTTCTTATACTACCATCACCTAACTTGCCCACACCGACCAATATGCCTCATCTACACCTCATATTTAACTGTATTAAACTCATTCACCATCCCTCGCCCACCCGCTCAACTGATCAAGATCCTGCTGCAATTTTTGACAACCATCTTCGCTATCCACAAGGCCACCCACTTTACTGCCATCTGCAAACTTACTAATCATGCCTTATATGTTCTCATCCAAACCATTGATGCAGATGATAAACAACAATGGGCCCCCGAGGCATTGACCCCCGAGGCACACCATTAATTACAGGCCTCCATCAGAAAAACAATCTTCCACCATCACTGTAATATTGATATATAGAGTGACTTAGAATGACGGGATAGGTTTGATGGTCCAAGTGGCCTACTCATATTCCTATATTCTTGAGATCTAATGTATGAACACCACAGAAGCTGACTTCACTGGGGTACCAGTCCCATAGACATCGATTCTCATCAGTGTAAGATTATTCTCACTGGGGTAGGGTTTCACAAATACACTGATTTGACACAGTACCAAGGGCACCGATTCTCACTGGAGCTCATCTTCTGGTGGTGAAATGAAATTGATGACAGGGAAGACATACACGAAATGCTGGAGTAACTCAGCGGGACGGGCAGCATCTCTGGAGAGAAGGAATAGAGGATGTTTCGGGTCGAGACCCTTCTTCAGACAGGGGGGCGAATGTGTGGGCTGGCGTAGACAGAGAAAGCAGTGAGACCAGCGGAAATCTGGAATATTCCACACTCTATTTAGATGATAGAAGTGTGACTTCAAATTAGTGCTTCAAAACTGGGAGATATCTGACTAAACACCCACCATAAACTTGCTGTTCCTCAGGAGACGTCGAATGGGCTTCATCGTCTCACACAGTCCCTATGGCAACGGGATCGGTGCCGGCGGTCCGTCAGTGCGCCTGCGCGGATGACGTCAGTCCGTAGGTGCGCATGCGTAAATACAGGCAATCCCCGTCTGTGCGCCTGCGTGGGCGCCGGCGGTCGCTTGGTGCGGGTGCCGGCGTCTTTCAGTGCGCCTGCGCGGATGCCGGCGGTCGTGGGGTGGGCGGGATGATGGCGGCGGCGGCGATAGCGCAGCTCTTGGCCGGCCAGGAGGTTGAGGTCCGCCGGCTCAGTCAAGTGATCGAGCGGCTTCAAAGTGAAGACGAGGAGTTGCCAGTCGGCTCGGACTTGCAGAGCCTCAGAGAGGAGAACGAGAAGTTGAAGTACCGGCGGCTGCACCTGCAGCGGAGTCTGCGGGCAGAGATGGCGAGGGGCCCGGCCCCACACAGCGCCGCTCCTGGGCGCCAGGTAGGGCGGCAATTATCTGGGACAGCTTGGTGTGAGGGACACCAGCTCTACTGGGCACCGTTGCCTGAACCTAAACACTGCCCATTGACCTGACTAATTGACAAATACTAGTCTGCTTGGTGTATATTCACAAAATGCTGGATTAACTCAGCAGGTCAGGCAACATCTCAGGAGAGAAGACCCGAAACGTCACCCATTCCCCCCTTCTCTCCTGAGATGCTGCCTGACCTGCTGAGTTACTCCAGCATTTTGTGAATAAATACCTTCGATTTGTACCACCATCTGCAGTTATTTTCTTACACAGTCTGCTTGGTGTAAGTTCGTAAGGCAACTCCCCCCCCCCCCCCCCCACACTATTCCAAGTATTAATGTCTTAAACATTCTCTGACTGCTTCCAACACATTAACGTCTTTCCTTAAATAAGGAGACCAATAGTATCCATAGTGTAATGACGATCAGAAAGCTATTGTATTATCCTAAAACCCCATCCAGTTTGCCACTACCCTTTAGGGTAGGACATCTGTCATCCTTACCCACTCTGCCTGGCCTAAATGAGATTCCTAATCTATTGATTCACCACCTAAAATGGTCGGGCTGTACCATAACTGTGACATTTTCTCAAACTCAATTGCGACAAATCTGAAATCATCATCATTGGACCAAAAACCCTCACCAAATCCACCGACAACTTCACCCTCAATATTGATGGTTTCCCAGTATCCACCTCCCCTCACATCCGGAATCTTGGAATCATCCTTGATCAAACCCTCTCCTTCGACAAACACATCAAACACATCACCAAGACAGCCTTCTTCCACCTCAAAAACATCGCCCGTCTCTGTCCATCCCTCTCCTCCACAGCTGCTGAAACCCTCATCCACGCCTTCATCACCTCCCGTCTGCACTACTGCAACAGCCTCCTCTATGGTTCACCCTCAAAAATCATCAACAAACTCCAACACATCCAGAACTCCGCTGCCCGTCTACTCACCCACTCCCCGATCCGTGACCATATCACCCCCATCCTTTACAAGCTCCACTGGCTCCCCATCCCCCAGAGAATCCAGTAAACAATCCTCCTCATGACATACAAAGCCCTCCATAACCTGGCCCCATCCTACCTGACTGACCTCCTCCACAGACACACTCCCACCCGTACCCTCCGCTCTGCTGCTGCTAACCTCCTGTCCCCCCCCCCATCCGGACCAAACTCAGATCCTGGGGGGACAGGGCTTTCTCCATCGCTGCTCCCACCCTCTGGAACTCACTACCCCAAACCGTCAGAGACTCCTCCTCACTCACCACATTCAAAACATCACTGAAGTCTCATCTGTTCAGCACTGCCTTCAATCACTGACCGTTTATGTTTTAGTAAACCTTGTAAAGCGTCTTTGAGTGTTAGAAAAGCGCTATATAAATGTAATGCATTATTATTATTATTATTATTATTATTATTAAAACAGAAGAAAAATAAAACCAGGTACCTCTTTTGGGATCAACCAAAACATTAAATTTGTACCCAGAGCGGAGGGTACGAAGATGACCATGACTTCACTTTCAGTCTTACTATTTCGACCGCTGATTGGGATCCCCGCCAGCCGTGGTATGCTGGCCGAGGTTGAAGTCATGACTTGCGCTTGACTTGGATTTAAGTGAGGGGGAGTTGCACAGATCGTCGGCATCACTCTCTCGTCCTGGCCTATCGGGTCCCAGCAACAAGACATAGTCGGGACTGCTGGGGACAGGTCAGGATGCAGTGGATGGTCAGAAGTGTCCTATGTATCTCACTCTGCCCTGTTTGTGCTCCACAACGCTTTGCTGGGATCGTCTTTCTGCCCGTTGTACCCTCTGGTGGTTTCCTCCGCGCAATCCGCCGAACCCAGGCTTCACATGCTAGGTAGACAAGCCCTAAGCCGCTGGAACCAACGACTTGCCGACTGCACTTGTGGCATGCACACAAGACAGTGGAGACATCGTGGGGCGGGGGTAGTCCTGCGGCTGATCCCACGGCTTGGGGGGATGGTCGAGACCGGGGCGGTTCTCTCCGGGCGGTAGTCCGTAGCCCCACGGGCGGGGAGCGCCGGCTGCTGCTGCTCCTCAGGGCCCCGGGTATGGGCCCCAGGCTGCCGGCTGGAGTCTCCCCAGGGCACCGGCAAGGCTTCTGTCGCGGCCTGGGAGACCCGGCCTCCATTCGCCTCCAACCCGGCCGTCCTGCCCCTGGGAGGCAGGGTCGTCCTGGCCCTGCCCGCCCGCGTTGTATGAGGGATGGCGGCCATGGCAACGCAGCGGGGCGAAGGGGGCGGCCGCCGGAGGCCCGCGGTAAGATGGCGGCGCCCACTCCATGTCCGACTCTGCCGCCGCCCGCTAACCGGACCGGACGCTAACTGACAGTACAATAACGCTTAAAATGTCCTTTTCACAAACACCTGGGTGGCTGGTGTATAAGGTGGGAGTGCTGTGTTACACTGTAGTTGAACAACAGCTTTAAATAGTTACACTCAGAATTATGCCTTGAAAGCAGCGTTCCAAACTCCTTCGTAAACCCCAACTTCGAAGAGAAATACAGACTGGCCAACCGAGAGTTGTACCAGGCAATCCTCGCAATGAGGCTTGGACCTGTCAATACTGTAACACATTGTCCACAAACTGCAAGAACAGCATGTAATGGAAGGAACTAAACAATCCCACATGAACTGATCCGATTGAAGTTCTGCAATGCTGTTGTTTGCGGTTCTGAGTTGTGCTGGAAAATTGAGCAGCTGATGAAAGTTGGTGGTTCATAGTCATCTGTCCCCAACAATCACTGAGGCCAGCATGTAAGTGCTGAAACAGTTGCAGCCATGTTCAAGCAGAAGGGCCGTCGATGATCTATCTCGGCTTCCTCCCGAATTTCCCACAACACCAAAGCCACCTGTGCTTTCTCGTCCAGGCTTTCACTACTGACGTTTGGGTAAATGAATACTCCTCAGTATCATGTACTTGCTGACCTTAGTCAATCCTAAGGTTTGGCGGATCACTTGTCGCTTTGAACACTGATCTTAAATAAATTTCAAAAAGAGCAGTTCTTCATAAACTGGCGATCTTGTGCGGAATTCGTTACAACCCTGTTCGTTACATTTAAAACCAGCCCAATCCTGGTGTGGGATGTATTTGCGATTGAAGGTAGTCACAAAATGCTGGAGTAAGTCAGCGGGTCAGGCAGCATCTCTGGAGAAAATGAATAGGTGACGTTTCACAGAGTGTTGGAGTAACTCAGCGGTCAGGCAGCATCTCTGGAGAACATGGATAGGTGACATTTCACAGAGTGCTGGAGTAACTCAGCAGGACAGGCAGCATCTCTGGAGAAAAAGGAATAGGTGACGTTTTACAGAGTGCTGGAGTAACTCAGCGGGTCAGGCAGCATCTCTGGAGAACATGGATAGGTGACGTTTCACAGAGTGCTGGAGTAACTCAGCATGCAGGCAGCATCTCTGGAGAAAAAGGAATAGGTGACGTTTTGGGTCGAGACCCTTCAGGCTGAGAGTAAGGGGAGAAGGGAAGGTCTATCTTTCGGTGAAAACTAGCATCTACAGTTCCTTCCTACACATTTGTGATTGATGTTATTCAAGTTTACAAACAATTCTCTCTGCTCATCCCAGCCAAACTCATTGTTGCCCTTCATCTCATTAGAGGAGAAAAGGCTTGATTCAGAAACAATCTGCAGGTTCTAAATGAATGAATTTTGTGATTGTCAGTAGTTAGCTTTAGACATGAGAGCAGTGCAGTGAACTTACTAGGCCAGCACTCAGAGGCCTGGTCTATTGATCTGTACACATGAGTTTGAATCCCATTGCAACAGCTATGTGGTACATTAAGACCATAAAACTAATTGAGAAAGGTGGTCTGGGTACTGATCATCATGAACCTGCTGACTTGTAAAAACCCATCTTTGTAGTTCCTCAAACAAGGAAACATGGCACTCTGTGATCCCAGACCCACAACCATGTGGTTGCCTCTTAACTTCCCTCTGAACTGAACAAATTAACCTTGTGTAGTTGAAGGGCAATTGCAGCTGGGCAATAAATGCTTTCTTTGTAGGGAGAGCCACAAGCCATTAACAAACAAATTTCATTTTTCTGAATGTAAATGAAAATCTTTGGTGATTTCAATCCATAGCATCCAGATTACCAACATGGCAGACTGGAGTGGTGATTGATTCTGGTAAAACCTGATGATCGAAACTGATTCTCAGCGGCTACCCTGACACTCCAGAGAAAACAATCTAAGTTCCCTGGTCACATGCTCCTTGGAACATGTTTCCAAGTGAGATTGGGGACCACAAGGGAGTAACAGGAGCAAACACCATTAAAACATGCGCTTCAGGGTACGGTGACAAAAAAAAACAACCATGCACATGGCAGCTTCACAAGATGGATTGAAATTAGACCCATACAAAACACTGCTCTGACTTTGTTATAAAACAAGATACACAGTAAATCCTTGCTTTACGGACCACTTTATAATGGATTTCAGCTATACGACCTTCACTGCCAGGCTGGGCAGCTGATCCCATGCTGGCCTGTGCCACCTCTCTGGCCGCCTTCCCGGCTGCTCCTGCCACCGCACCCACCACGGCCACTCCCACCACCGTCACCCTGATCGCTGCCAGGCCGCCGCCAACACCATCACCACCACTGCCACAGGTGTCACCCCCACCACCGCTGCTGCTATTACCACCACCATCCCCGCCACCACCATCAATATCACCACCACTGCCACAGGTGTCACCCCCACCACCGCCGCTGCTATTACCACCACCATCCCCGCCACCACCACCATCAATATCACCACCACTGCCACAGGTGTCACCCCCACCATCGCCGCTGCTATTACCACCACCATCCCCGCCACCACCACCGCTGCCACCACCACCATCAATATCACCGCCACTGCCGCCGACCCTCACCTGCACTCCGGCTGGCCGCAACCAACGACTCCGATGACCCTCGCCTCTCCCCCGGCCGGCAATAGGCCGGGGCCATTAATTTACTTGGGTTCCAGGTCCAGAGGCTGAAGAAGGGTCTGGTCTTTCTTCTTTGATCCAAAACATCACCTATCCATGTTTTTCAGAGCTGCTGACCAGCTGTGTTACTCAAACACTTTGTGTTGTTTTGTGCATCAATCAGCAACTCTAGTTGTGTGTTTCTACTATTTATACAATAATACTCCTTTCCCGGGTTATAGTGAACAATCGTCAATAACAGACACCACCTACCCATTAAGGTTCTTTATAACGAGGGTTGACTGTGTATATATTTTTTTAGGATGATACCAGAATTATGCTTATACTCAGTCTGAGGCTTTCTTCTAGAGGGGTGACAATGAATTTTCAGTTTTCATTGGTGGGTTGGCAATGGAGAGCATTAGCAGCTTTAGCTTCCTGGATGTTAATATCTCAGATGACCTGTTCCAGGCCCAGCACGTAGACGTAATCATGAAGAAGGCATGCCTGCACCTTTACTTTCTTAGAAATGTAAAGGCATTTGGCATGACAACTAATATTTTCTATTGATGGACTGTTGAAAGTATCTTGACTAATTGCATTGTGACTAAATTAAAGCTTTCAGAATTTTTAAGGTGAGAAAACTTATGCTCTCCACTCTTCGACCAGGGAGGATGTTTCAATGACTTTCATCTCAATCGTATAATATTGTTTTAAAAGTTGAAATGATTATTTTTTATATACAAATTTGAAGAGCTCCTCGATTTATTGGGAAGGCAAGTCCAACATGGAGACATTGGAAAGAATTTCTGGAAACGCTTTCCCTGACAGCAATATGCAGAAAGAATGGGATCAAGAGCAAGAAGAAACCAGAAACTCCAATCACAGAAACA
Organism: Rhinoraja longicauda; assembly: GCF_053455715.1. Taxonomy (NCBI): domain Eukaryota; kingdom Metazoa; phylum Chordata; class Chondrichthyes; order Rajiformes; family Arhynchobatidae; genus Rhinoraja; species Rhinoraja longicauda. Next base: position 372,471 of record NC_135990.1, read on the forward strand.
TTGGACGGGTATGGGAACATTTCTGTGGTTAGAAACATAAAAAACATAGAAAAATAGGTGTAGGAGTAGGCCATTCGGCCCTTCGAGCCAGCACCACCGTTCAACATGATCATGGCTGATCATCTAAAATCAGTACCCCGTTCCTGCTTTTTATATGTTGCTGTGAAAACTCCTCTCATCCTTTTAAATTCAAGTCTGATATTCAAGCTTAAAAATGATTTGCAAATCGCAAAAGAAAACCACTGCATGGGCAGAAAAAGAGTTTGGACAATGCAAAAGCCACTGAGGAGAAGAGAGTTTCTGTGTCTCTTTCCAATTAATTTGTTCCAGACACATACTGGACCTCGCGTTGCATGAGTCATAGAGCTACACGGAACAGAAACAGGTCCTTATGCCGAACGTAATCATGCTGACCAAGTTGCCTAACCGAGCGAGTCCCACGTGCCTGTGCCTGGCCCATACCCCTCCATTTCTTTCCTCGCCACACATTTATGCAAGTGCCTTAAATATCAGAATTATAGCCACCTCTACTACTTCCAATGGTGGCTTGTTCCATGTACCCACACCCTCTGAAAAAATTACCCCTCGGTTCCCTTTTAAATCTTCTCTCACCTTAAGCCTCTATTTTTAAACTCCCCTACATTCTGGGGAAATAGCTAGTCACTTTTGTGAAACAGCTGCCTGTAGTCCTCTCTGCTTCCTGTGCCCTGTATTGAAGAGTTGTCTCCTTTGGAACAGTGAAGGTTGTGGAAAGACTTATTCAAGGTGTGCAAATTGTGGTCATGGGTGGAGTAAATAGAAAAGGTCCATTTCCTTTGGCAGTGGGATTAAAATAAACAGGGTTTGTGATGTACATTGATTCTCATTGATTTAACTTCTATTTGCTTTCCAGGAACAGGAATTGTTTTTCTTCCATGAGCTCAGCCCGGGGAGCTGTTTCTTCCTCCCAAGAGGAGCTTTCATTTACAACACGCTGATGTCATTTATACAGGTAGGGGAGCCATTTTCTGATTTATTCATCAAAATACTAGAGTGGTGGACTCATGAACAATGAGAGACCTCATAATCTCTCAGTTACCTCAGTGATTGCTGTCTTGCTTCTGGATCAAGGTGGTCCCAGGTTCCACTATTTAGTTGCTCACATCCCCTTGACTGAGGGGAGGAGAGAAGTCAGGCAGATTGCTGTTTCCATGTGTTCTCAACAGGTTTCTGTGGGAACAAGAAGGGGCTGTGATAGTGGAGTAGACTGCAGACTCTCATTTCCTGGGCTCAAGTAAGAAGCAGCATCTGCTTGTTTTTGCAGCATCTGCTGGGGGTTTGATGGAAAATGATAACCAATTCCTCTCAAGTATTGGTGCTGTGCTGGTGAGAGCTAGTATTTATGCTTCAATGCTACTGTCACTGGCTCCAAATGCTGTGGATTCATGTTCCACTCCAGAAATCTGAGCATTCAATGCACCACCAAGCAAGTGTGGTATGATCAAACATATGTCCTTCAGAAGTTACGCTGATTATTTGGTGGCATCGGGACTCGTGGTATTAGTTGAAGGAAAAATTGAGAGGTTACACCTATGTTCCTGGACCACAGCCACCAACAAGACCAGCTGGTCATTCAGTATCGCTGTGTTTGGGAGCTCACTTTTTGTAAACTGCCAGCCCCATTCCTTGTTTGAGCAGCAGATGTTACTATTAAGAAATGAAAAGAAAAAAATTATGGAAACATTCAGCAGGTCCAGCAGGTCAGGTCGTTTCTGAAAAAAGATAAACGCAGTTAACACCTCAGGTCAAACACCCCCCATATGACAAAGAATTTCGACTTGAAATGTTAACTCTGCTTTCCTTTCTACAGATGCTGCTTGGCCTGTTGAATGTCAGCATTTTCTGTTCTATCACTGTTCTTCAGAAGGAGCTTCATCGGTTGTGAAGTACCTGGTGAAATCCTTTGTTTCTTGGAAGACAAGAGATGCAAATCAGGTTTGACTGTTTGTCTGTCCCTGTTGCAGTTGGAGAACCGAAAGCGTGGGTTCACTGAAGTGGTCTCTCCAAATATCTACAGCAGACGTCTGTGGGAGGTGTCCGGCCATTGGCAGCACTCCAGCCACAACATGTTCAGCTTTGATGTGGAGAAGGAGATGTTTGCACTGAAGCCCATGAACTGTCCTGGCCACTGGTACATATGAACCACAAAAGCAGTTATTGGAAAATTGGTTATTTTAAATGTCTAGGCTGATATTCAGATGATTTATCGGGGTCAACTGGAGTGAGGATCTATTCTTTCGTGGGTGAGGAATAATCACAGATTACACAGCACGGACCTTCATTTACCTGCAGGAATCCAGGGTCCTCCCTCAAAGCCCAGTGGATCTTTGTAACAATGCAGCAATGTGCAAGAAGCCCTAGAGTCCTGACATGTTGCTGAAAATGCTACCGCCCAATGAATGAAATGCAAGATGTTAAAAATGACAAATATGGTCAAAATGTGGAATAATGTTAAAATGGCAAAAATAGTTATTTATCTAAATGCTTGAAGCATTTGTAACAAGGCAGTGAGTTAATGGCACATGTTGAAGTGAATGGGTGTGATGTAATTGTCCTCATGGAATCATGACTGCACGATGAGCAAGACTGGGATTCATCCTTTCGATGCCCAAGTGATTTTGCACGTTTGAACAAGGTTTTCTCCCATTCTCCTCAACTGTGGAGAATGCAGACCTAGTCTGTTCATTTAACAAACATGCCATGGCAGGAACCAGTCTGGGGAATGTTTGCTGTAGTCACTCTGATAAGGTGAGGAAACCAAACCTGTATATAATTTACATGTGCAGTCTCATCAAAGCTCTCCTCCTGTGGTCAAATCTTCTCAAAAATAAAGGCCAACATTCCATTGACCTTCTAGTTGTTTGCTGCACCAGTGTGCCTGCTCTCGGTGAATTGTGCTGATGCAAAGGTCCCGGTTCCGCTTGGGGAACCAACCTTAGCTGTAGCGCTGACATTGCAGTTACTGTGGGCTGGAGCCCTTGGCGAAGAAACTCTGCCAAATTCCTTTGTCACAGTTGTTCATTGTTATGGGATAGTTGCATTCACCTGGTCCCTTTGCTCAGGTGTGGGTCATGGTTGTGTGAAATCAGGTGTGTGAAGGTGGTGGCAGAGGTTGGCTCAGTTTGTGTATTCCTTCGGGTGAGGTTAGAAATGCTGACAAAGCCATTCATGATTGACCCTGAATTGAGTTGTTTGTGAGGCCCTTTCTGCGGGCTATTTGCAGTGATCCATATTATGCCGTGTCTGGACCCTTTCAGTTTGGCCAAATTCGATTAGGATGACAGATTTCCTTTCATGGAGAACTTGAGCAAAGCAGATAGGGTTTTCCCACAATCAGGAGGGTCTTAGCTTTTTAATTCTAGATTTCTGTGGCATTAATTTATCTCATTCTGTTGCATGTTTAGTAAAGAATGTTGAATAATCGTCTGCTGTAACTCTTTCAGTTTGATGTTTGGCCATCGCCCACGTTCCTGGCGAGAGTTGCCTCTTCGGTTTGCCGACTTTGGCGTTCTTCACCGCAGTGAGCCTTTAGAGACGTTGAACGGGCTGACCAGAGTGCGGCGATTTGAACAGGATGATGGCCACATTTTCTGCACGATGGAGCAGGTGGGTGATGAGGTGCTTCCTGGTCTCCTTGCTCAGCCTCTTCTCCATGGTAGCACCTTAAACGTGAACAGAAATTGGACCAGTTATTTGCACTGGTTGTGATTTATATACTGAAGGTGTGACTCTACCTAGGGTACAGTCCCTGAAGGTGTAACTCTACCTAGGATACAGTCCCTGAAGGTGTAACTCTACCTATGGTACAGTCCCTGAAGGTGTGAGTCTACCTGGGGTACAGTCCCTGAAGGTGTGACCCTCCCTGGGGTACAGGCCCTGAAGGTGTGAGTCTACCTGGGGTACAGTCCCTGAAGGTGTGACCCTCCCTGGGGTACAGTCCCTGAAGGTGTGACTCTACCTGGGGTACAGTCCCTGAAGGTGTGACTCTACCTGGGGTACAGTCCCTGAAGGTGCTGGCTCTACCTGGGGTACAGTCCCTGAAGGTGCTGACTCTGGGACACTGATGTTGAATGGAGTTGGTGTGCTCACTGTTGTTTTGGGAGAGCTTCATGGAACCGGGCTCTGCTTGCAAAGCTATGGGCCTTTATTCTATGGAATCATGAGTAAGAGACATGTGTAATTGGTGGGTGTTAATACTCACATGTCTTAAAAGATTTGCTCTTCTTCCAGATTGAGGAGGAGATCATGGGCTGCCTCGACTTCTTGCGCTCGGTGTATGAAGTCTTTGGTTTCACTTACCAGCTGAAACTCTCCACAAGGCCACAGATGTTTTTAGGAGACGTGAACACATGGAATCAAGCAGAAGAGGCAAGTGATATCTGGGCTAAGAGGCTAAGGTTCTTGGATGTTTCAGGAGACTTGCTGGAAAACAAGTGGCTCATAATCCATCATTTCAGGCATCCAATATTTGAAATTCTCCATTTAGGAGCTGTCAAATCTCATGATACAAAGGAAAGTTCCAGAAAGAAAGAGCTTTCTTTAGAGACTGACTATGCTGTGTCACCTGAGAGGGTTGATCACAGACAGTGGTGCTGGAAAGGGTAAACATTGGTTTCCAGTGAATGGCATCTGGACCTGAATGAGCATGAAGGTTATTCCAGTTTAAAGTTGTAAAAACGAAGCAATCATCATCAGTTGGAGCTGAACCTTGGATTTCTTTGCTGTATTTTAGCATTTGAAGTGCAGTTTGGATGCGTTTGGTGAGCCCTGGAGACTGAGTGCAGGAGATGGAGCTTTCTACGGACCGAAGGTTAGTGAGGGGAGCACTTGGGGTTTGTGAGACTTTGTCAATCTTAATCTCCCAGACACTTTTACCTTCTCCAATTGACTGCAGATTGACGTTGACTTGAAGGATGCCCTGGACATATACCATCAGTGTGCCACTATCCAGTTGGACTTCCAGCTTCCTATTCGGTTTAATTTGACCTACGTTAGGTGAGAGTGCTTTCAGGTTGTTACTGAAACTTCTTGGAATCCTGTGTTTAAATATTAAATCTGGGAAATAATCTTATGTGCTCCCTTCCTACCTGTCCTTGCATGTGGGTGGTGGAGAGGAACATGCAAAGATGAGTCTGTGGGTAAACGCAGCACCGGGCAAACTGATGCCAGTGTGTACGGTCATAGTGTTTTATCTGAGTGAGCTTGAGGAGCTGGATCATGGAGAATGGAAATATTCTGCCCTGGATCACAGTGCATGTTGCGTTGGCCAGGCTTGAGTTGAATAGTTAGCTTGGGTTGTGCTATGACAGCTCCCACTCACCACTAACACCAGAGATGGGATGGGAGGGTTGGTGTTGTGTGCATATGTTGCTGATTCAACTTTCTGTTTGTAGCAAGGATGGAGCAGATGAGAACCGCCCGGTTATCATCCATCGCGCTGTGCTAGGATCGCTGGAACGCATGGTGGCTATCCTTGCTGAGAACTATGCTGGGAAATGGTAATACTTCAATGCCAAACAGCACAGGGCGAGTGAGTATCCCCACTGAGTCTCGGGCCACCCCGGCACTGCGTTATTGGCTCTGTGGGGAATCCTGTCCAAGGTTATGAGCGTGGTGTAGCATTGAGTGCTTTGTTGGATTTGTCACTTAGCGGACGGTGCAAGTGAGGTGACGTAGGAAATAGAGTGGCTGGAATTCATTATTATATTCAACCAGAAAAGCCGAACAGATGATCCATCTCAGCTTCATGCAGAGGTGCACCTGCTGCCCATGTGTGTCACAGAGACCAGTCACCTGCCAATACAATGTATTCCATATGATGTCAGGTTGAGAGCACAGATACAGCACAGGTTGCTGGACTAGACAAGATCCCATCTCCAGTACTGAAACCCTATACACCAGTCTAGACGTGCCTCCCGCCAAGCTGTTCCAATGTTACAACACTGCCATCTGACCCACCATGGGGAAACTTACCCAGGTGTGCCCTGTTCACAAGGAGCATGATGTATCCAATAGGGTGATTACCATCCAACTAATCAAAACTCAGGCAATAATAAAGTCATGGGCCCTGCCATCAACACCGGCTCATGTGATAGGAGCAGAATTAGGCCATTCGGCATGACATCCGGAGGCTGCAGCGCATCGATCAGCCGAGAAGGTTGTTGGCTGCAACCTTCCCCCCATTGACGAACTGTACACTGCAAGGGCCAGGAAGTGAGAGGGTAAGATTATCTTGAATAGAAAGGTGCTGGTCCAGCATGTGAACTGCTTGTTATTCTGTAACTAGGATGATCTCATTATCAGCATTTAGATCTGAAGACTCCATTTATCTAGTGGTAGATTTTCTGTGCCTGTGCTATCTGATCCTGTTGTTCATTTGGGATTATTTAGACTGTCTCAGCTTGCCACTTTTGTTAAGTTCAGCAAACGCATTTTCTTGACCTTTGGCAAAAGAAACTCAGTCACCCAGTTTTCCGAAGCCCCTGTGCTGGGTGTACTTTGATCTTGGGATTGGGTTGGAGTGTCTGGTGTATGAGGCTTTATCAGTCTTGGAGAAGTTTCACAGTTGGATTGGGCTCTGTTACCTGTATTAGATGTGAGCACAGCAGGGTGTTGAATGAAAGAAAACAGATGCTGAAAAGCGTTGATAAAGAACTTATCAATGTCAGAGCAGATATCACAGGGTTTGTTAACTTGCAACAGCCGGGCAGTCGAGATTAAACGGGAACTTATCCTCACACCGTCTGTCTCACAGCTTTCCTTGGGCGATTGGTCTGTGATTATTCCACTGAACCTCTGTTGACCTTTGTCTTAATTGTTTGTCCATGTTCCGCCTGCCCTCCTGGCTAAGGTAGGGCTGGTTTGTTGCTGCCTCTGCATGAGTGACTGATTGTGATGGGAGATTTCAATGGAAGCAGAATGAACATTACCTGTGGGGAATCAGGACAGTGCTCCCTTGGTTGGGATGTCTGATCCGTTCACTGCCATGCCCAGCTCCTGCACACCATCTGTAAACTGCTGGTGGGGAGGGAGGGAGGGGGGCTGCTGCTACCACCTCTCTGTCCAGCACACCTAGGCTTTCTCGCCGGCCTGTTCCCAAAACTTGGCGAAAAATACAGGAGGTCCCTGTGGGAGCATGCGTACGAAATAGTAATGGAATGCAGAAACAGGCTTTTCCACCCAACTTGTCCAAGATGCCTTTGAGCTACTCCCATTTGCCTGCGCAATGCCCATACCCCTTTTGGTAGCTTTTCTATTCATGTTCGTGTCCAAGTGTCTTTTATACATTGTAATTAAAACCGCATCTGCCACTTCTTTTGACAGCTCGTTCCACATATCCACCACCCTATGCGAGAAAAACGTTGTCCCTCAGGTTCCTATTAAAGATTTCCCCTCTTATCTTAAAACGATGCAATTTTTTAAATGGTCCCCTACCCTGTGAAAAGACTCGCCTTATCTATGCCCCTCATGATTTTATTAATCTCTGTAAGATCACGCTCAGCCTATCCAACTATTAAATATTCCAGACCCTCAAATCTCTTTTATATCTTTTCTACTTGAATGACATCTTTCCTATAGCAGGGCGTGCAAACCTGTACACTGCACTTCAAATGTTACTTACCAACGTCTTGTAACATGACATCCCAACTCTTGTACGCCATACTCTGACCAAAGAAGACAAACATGTCAAATGCTGCCTTCTCCACTCTGACTACCTTTGATGCCACTTTCACTTAACCATGTACCTACATCCCTAGGGCTCTGTGTAGGAGGAACTGCAGATGCTGGTTTACACTGAAGATAGACACAAAATGCTGGAGTAACTCAGTGGGACAGGCAGCATCTCTGGATAGAAGGAATGAGTGACATTTCAGGTCGAAACCTTTCTTCAGACTGACGTTTCAGGTCGAGACTCTTCTACAAAATGAAGGGTCTCAGATCTCAGTCTGGAGAAGGGTCTGAACCCGAAACGTCACCCATTCGATCCAGAGATACTGCCTGTCCCGCTGAGTTACTCCAGCATTTTGTGTCTATCCCTAGGCTTCTGTGTTCTACAACACTCCCCAGGGCCCTACCATTTATTGTGTAGATCATGTGTGGTTCCAACACCTTGCATTTATCTGAATTAAACTCAATCTGGTCACAGTTGATAAAGATCCCATCGTAATCTTAAATAACCACCTTCACTGTCCACTATACCACACATTGTCGTGTCAATCTTCGTGGTTACGTCTTAAAAAATCTCAATCACATCATGAGACATGATTTCCCACGCACAAAGATAGGGGGAGTGCAGGGCTAGCATGTTCCGGTAGAGTGAAAGGCAAGGATGGCAGGATTAGGAAACATGGAAGACAAGAGATATTGAGGTTATGATCAAGAAAAAGTAAGGAGGCGTACGTCAGCTTTAGGTGTCTGAAGACTGGTGTGAGTGCAAGGAAAAGCCTGAGCATTACAGATCAGTGAGCCTAACATCAGTGGTGGATAAGGTGTTGGAAGAGTTTCTGCACAACAGGCTAGAGGCACACCTCTACCTATCTCATGTTTGAAAGCCTTTCACTTGCCTGTAAACAGCCTCCCCCAATTACCTACTGAAATTTCCTGTCTAATACCATTAAAATCGTGTTTATCCCAATTTAGGACTTTAACTGGTTGGGCCAGTCCTATCCTTTTCTGTAACTTTTTTAAATAGAATGAAAAACAGTTAATTACTGAATGATTTGCGTGATATTTTTAAACATTTTCTACTTGTTTAAATCTAGGCCTTTCTGGCTGTCGCCGCGGCAGGTCCTGGTGGCCGCTGGACCAGGCTGTGAGGAATACGGCAGGAGGGTGAGCACAAGCTGTAACTTCCTTGGGTGACGTGTGCCACCTGTGCCAACAGCTCCTGACTCTTGTTTCTTGTAGGTTTGTCAGGAACTGACTGGGGCTGGTTTCATGGCAGATGTGGACCTGGACACTGGCTCAGTGCTTTATAAGAAAATTCAGAATTCTCAGCGCGCTCAGTACAACTTTATCCTCGGTAGGCAAAACCACTCTGCTCTGAGATCTCATTTTGACAGCCCGCCCTCCCCTCGCCCCCCCTTGCCCTTATCAGGCATGTGAGTGAGGTTTAATAAAAAAAAGAGGAAAAGATCCGAGCGTACAACGGGGGGTCAAAAATGTACACGCAAAATTACCAGTTTCAAGCCTCTTTTAGTGCATTTCAAAGTAGAAACAGACATTACAAAATAATGTGTATATGTCACTGTACTCTAATAACATTTTGAAGTAAATTCGCACATTCATTTTAAATCAACCCAAAAAGGTCGTAATTGGCTTTTCTGCTGTGTTTTATATTTTAACCCTGTCTTAATTAATTTAGTTATATAATCGAGCACTTAAATGTAATATTTACTCATTACAGTTCTGCCACTGGTTTTCTGGTACTCTTGGTTCCAGAGCTTTGCTGGTTTATGCAGCAGGCCAAGGATTTCGACTGTGGGGATAGATTTGCTGGCTCCAACTCGGCTGGAATTCCAGAACCACGGCCAGCAGGTTGCAAATTCAACCCGCCGATTGGCCGTGGAAGTCCCGATGAGGTCGAGATTGGCTGCCTAGGTGCCACATTTCCGTGGAGATTTCCAGGGCGCGCGGGGGGGGATTTCCCGCGGAACCCCTAGCGGAACCTAGTGTTCATTACATGTCGTTTATTTATTTCTTTTTTTTCGATCCGATTTCTCCATTTATTTGGCAAAGTGAAAAACGCGGAAACCATGCACAAAGCACGGAAAATGGATTTTAAAAACGCGGAAATTCGCGGAAAATTCACATGCCTGCCTTATTCAGGCAGGTGCAGCTATTGGGGTAGACCTGGGTACAGCCTCAAGAAGATGCGGAAAGATCATCCTCCTCATCCACACCAACAGGAGTGGGCATTGATGACCCTGTGTGTCTCTTATGTTTATACTGCGGCAGTTTGCTGAAGTTTTGTTCCACTGTTGGTGAGTTGTACTGAAGATGGGTCCATTTTTATGGCACTTCTTTTGCTTGCAGAGGTCGGAGAGAAGGAGAAGGTGAATCACACAGTGAATGTCCATATGAGAGATAACAAAGAGCATGTCGAGCAGTCGCTGGCAGCAACGCTGGAACAGCTGAGGCGACTGCAGCAGCCACGAGCCCCGAGGGCCCAGGAGGAGTTCCAGCTTCCAGTCTGTGGTCGGGCAGATCCAAAACTGTGACGTACTGACAATTATAGCACCAGGAAAGCATTCAGAAACATTAAAATAAATGACTCATTAATTGGAATTGCAACCTTGATGTTCTGAGCTGGAATGTATTCGTTGAATTGATGTGAAATTCAACGAGGAAGTAACACTACAATAAAAAGAAACCAAAATTAGATTGTTGATTTATTCGAAAATATTGTTGATTCGCAGCTGACCAGTCGTGCGAATCTGTTCTGCTAATATTCAGTAGATTTATAGCAGCAGTTGAGTGCAAGGACAGGCCCCTTAATCCATCATGTCCGTGTCTACCATGATGCCAATCTAACTAATCGCACATGCTTGGACATGGTCCATATTCTTATTCCTTGTCTGTTTATGTGTCTGTCTAAATGCCTCTTAGACATATATGCTTCTACCACCCTCATGAGCAGTGCGTTTCAGGTGCTTACTACTCTCTGGTTAAAAAGAAACTTAGCTTGCAAATCGCCTTTAAACTTTCCCCACCTCATCTTAAATCTATGTCCTTTAGTATTTGACAGTTCTGCCCTGGGGAAAAGTCTTTGTGTACCCCATCTATGCATTTCATAATTATCCTTCAGTTGGTCTCCAGTCAGACACTCCTGAGAAAAGTCCAAACTCTTTATAACTCTTACAGTACCTTCCAATCCAGGCACATCCTGCTGAACATCTTCTCCACCCTTTAAAAAGGCTCTACTTCATTCCTATTAGCGATGACCAGAAGTGCACATAATACTCGAAATATGGCCTAACCAAGGCAACGCGTGTGGAGGGGAACGGGCATCTGTAGGTTTCAGTGGGCCGGGCAGTGTATGGAGGGGATAGACACAAAATGCTGGGAGTGACTGCTGGAGACTCCTCTTCAGTCTTGACCTGAAACATCACCCATTCCTTCTCTCTAGAGATCCTGCCTGTCCCATTTTGAGTCTATCTTTGGCTTAAACAGGCATCTGCAGTTCCCTCCTACACACAGCGTGTGGAGGGGAATGTGGCCGGGCAGCGTGTGGAGGGGGTGAGACCCCGTGCACATGTGGGTGTGGAGGGGGTGAGACCCCGTGCACATGTGGGTGTGGAGGGGGTGAGACCCCGTGCACATGTGGGTGTGGAGGGGGTGAGACCCCGTGCACATGTGGGTGTGAGACCCCGTGCACATGTGGGTGTGGAGGGGGGGTGAGACCCCGTGCACATGTGGGTGTGAGACCCCGTGCACATGTGGGTGTGGAGGGGGGGTGAGACCCCGTGCACATGTGGGTGTGGAGGGGGTGAGACCCCGTGCACATGTGGGTGTGGAGGGGGGGTGAGACCCCGTGCACATGTGGGTGTGGAGGGGGGGTGAGACCCCGTGCACATGTGGGTGTGAGACCCCGTGCACATGTGGGTGTGGAGGGGGGTGAGACCCCGTGCACATGTGGGTGTGGCAGCTTGGGCTGAGCTGCCAGTCTCCAAGCTGTCTCTCTCTCCCTCCCTCTGTGTGTGGGCGGTGACCCACGTGCTTCACCGTCCGCCGCCTGATTGGTGGCTTCCGCGCGGGCTGTGATTGGCCGGTGTGGGCCGCCCCTTCATTGGGCGGAGCAGCAACAATGGCGGCGAGGTGGAAGCTTCTAGAGCGGCGGCGGCTGCTGCTGCCAGGGCTGCTGGTACTGGCACTGGCGGCGGCACTGGGAGCGGCAGCGGGCAGCGGTGAGTGCTGGGCGCGGGCAGCCGTGAGTGCGGGGCCGGTGATGAGCGGGGAGCCCCAGGGTTGATGGCGGCGGCGCTCGGTCCAGGCAGGACTGGGAGCGGGCTGTGAGTGGGGCCGGGGCTGATGGCGGTGTGAGCGGGAGCGGGAGCGGGAGGTGAGTGCGGGCCGCGGATCCAGGCCCTGCCCGCTGTAGGGAGCCCGGCCCCGGCCTCGGGTACACGGCCTGAGCGATACGTTGGGCCTGACCCCCTGGCTTTGTTTCTTGTCCACAGACTCTCCGAGCACGAGCACCCCCGATGGCCTGCTCCAGTCCCGGGGCACCGGCATGCCCGCCGCCGGCGGCCTGGACAGCACCCGCGCCCAGCCCGAAGGCGATGCCGGTAAGTAAGCGCGGTCCCCGCCGGCCGGGAGCTCCACGTTCGCCGTGCCGCCGGTCTCCCTACAATCACCATCTCTCTTCCCGCCCCAGCGCCAACCACGCTGCCGCCCTACCTGGCGAGGTGCCCGAGCGCCGGGCCGTGCAACAGACTGCCGCCCGACTGTGTCGACTGCTCGCTGCATCCTAACTGTGTCTACGGAAAGGAGGTTTCGTTCAACTGCACAGTCAAGCCGGGCGTACAATGCACGGTAAGCAACCGATGAAGCGAAAGGGGAATCTGGTAGATAGATCAGAGGAACAGGCCCTTCGGCCCACCATGCCCGTGCAATCCCACCTGCCAGCAGATTGTGTGTATGTCCAACCAGGCTTAAGGGCTTTCATGGCTTACTATTTATGTTCCTGTCTAGGTCAGGTAGTGCCAGAATTGGCCTAAAATGTCGACTCGTTCCTTACACAATACCTGATGTTTTGTGGCATTTTGTTTTTCTAATTATAAGGAACTCAAAATCCTTAACAGCGACCTCGATCTGTTCAGCTTCTCGAGTTTCCCATGTGCAAATGGTTATTGGTTTTGTCTTTTTCCGCTCTCTTCTACGTTTGTGGTGTTTGCCTATATGGGAAGGCAGCCTCCAGGTCTTGCCAGTATTCTTTCTTCGGCTGCATGTCAGTGCTATAGGACTGAACCTGTCATTTATTTTGAGAGATAGTGCGGTCCCTTTGAGGATCTGTCAGAACCGAACTAGTTCTATCTGGATGTGTGACTAATATTGTGGCTACAAGAGTAGGTTAATCAAGTCAAGTTTAATTGTCACATACACATACACGATGTGCAGTGAAATGAAAGTGGCAATGCCTGTGGATTGTGCACAAAAAAGAATTACAATTACAGCATATAAATAAAGTTAATAAGTTACTATAGTGTAGACAAAAAATTAGTCTCTAGAGTTATAAAAGTTGACAGTCCTGATGGCCTGTGGGAAGAAACTCAGTCTCATCCTCTCCGTTTTCACAGCGTGACAGCGGAGGCATTTGCCTGATCGTAGCATCTGGAACAGTCCGTTACTGGGGTGGCAGGGGTCCCTCATGATCTTGCTTGCTCTGGATCTGCACCTCCTGATGTATAGGTCCTGCAGGGGGATGAGTGTAGTTCCCATGGTGCGTTCTGCCGAACGCACTACTCTCTGCAGGGCCATCCTGTCCTGGCAGAGCTGTTCTCAAACCAGACTGTAATGTTGCCGGACAGGATGCTCTCTACAGCCCCAGAGTAGAAGCAATGAAGGATCCTCGGATCCTCAGAGACACTCTGAATTTCCTCGGGTGTCTAAGGTGGTCAAGGCGCTGCTTTGCCTTACCCACCAGTGCGGCAATGTGCGTTGCCCATGTCAGATCCTCTGTGATGCGGACTCCCAAGTATTTAAAACTGCTCACCCTATCCACAGTAGACCCATTTATCTCCAGTGGCGTGTACGTCCTTGGATGTTTAGCCCTTCTGAAGTCCACGATCAGCGCCTTCGTTTTAGTGACATTCAAGAGGAGGCTCTTGTCCTGACACCAGAGTGCCAGATCAGCCACCTCCTCCCGGTGGCCTTCTCATCGTTGTTGGAGATCTGGCCCACCACCACAGTGTCATCAGCAACTTGATGATGGAGTTTGAGCTGAACCTGGCCCCACAGTCGTGTGTACAGGGAGTATACTGGATAACCCGCTGGTGTCCCAATGGCTTTCCACCATCTACAAGTCAGGAGTGTGATTACTCGCCAAGGCTATCCTGGCAGCAGTCTTCAAATCTGCAAGAAGAATAAGGGCAGCAAATGCACAGGATTGCGACTACCCACAAGTTTCCTTCAATTGTGCATCATCCTGACAACCCCACTGCTATTGCTGTGTCTAAATCCTTGAACCCCCGCCCCACTGCGGCTGTTCAAGTTAGTCGTAAAGGTAATTAATATTGGACTTTATTATAGACTTTGCCTGAAATGCCCAGATCTGAAAACATAAATTTAAAAAAAAATGTTTCTCAGCCTTTAGCTTCAGCACAGTCATCTTTGGAGGAACATGGTTCGGGCATCTGGCAATGCTGCCCCTCTGCACCCACCCCCAGCTTTGTAGTTGAGACACTTGAATATTGAAACCATTCACAACCTTGGAGGGAAAAAGGGTTAGGATTGCAGTGGTTTATCAGAGGTGATAACTGGAGCCCTACAAGGAGCATGGGAAAAAAACATTAATGGCTACCATGGTGGAGATAAGCTGACTTTGCATGTAAAGTAATGGATTCTGGCTCATCAGTGACTTTGATTGTTATCAATTGTTTATTATTGTTCACTTGTGTTTTTATTCTGTTTGCTACTCAGGATGAGAATAAGATAGAACAAAAAACATTTCGGATATCAATGGTCTGTCAGTTCTGTTGGCAGTTGCCCCCCACTCTGTACCAGTGCAAGGAAAGCACGAAATGCAAGACGGTGCGGTGCCCACGTGAATACTTTATTTCCAACTGCACAGCTCTGGAACATGTGCATTGTCTTGGTAGGTAGCCATCGAAGGGGCAAACATTGGTGCTGTGTGATTTGTGTCAGTGCAATGACTTTATTCAAAATATGGATAGTTCTGCTATCATTCAATAGTTGCATTCCTAAGAAACTGTTCATTATAGAAAATCCCTAACCCAGACCGAATATGTGGTATTCCCAAATTCATCAATGATTTATCCAGTTAGCTGTATGGAAATGTGTGAACCAATGGTTTAATAGATTTGGTGAAGTCCAAGTAGTTTAATCATTTAAATGTCCAGGACAGGTGGAAAAAATAACAATGTTGATTCTTATTTGGTAAGCTATAATACAAAGGATTAAAATGATGCCATAACTAATCAAAAGTCGGGTTAAGTTGGATAGTTGTAAACAGTGATCCAGGAAGAGTACATTGGGCTTTGAGGAAAAGCAGTGTTGATGTACTAGAGCTGATAACTGAATTCAGGCACGCATTGCCAGGGTCTTGTTCCCTGCCATATTAATGACTGGATCAAAGTTACAAGTGAGGGAATACTGCTGTGACATAACAGAATAAACTATTTTGATTTTGGAAAGCTTAAGAATAGGGGATGCAGGTGAAGAATTGAGACCACAATGGTTTTCAGGAATAACCTTAAACACTATTGTGAACTTGTGGACCTTTTTTTACAAACTGCAATTTATTGTGTCATTTGTTAAAACCTGTCCGATTGCACAGGCCGCTGAGATGTACCAACCCTTTTGCGTGGCTTTGTGCTCTGACAATCTGGTAAATATTGTCAATCAAAGCTGGGCTGCACTTGACTGAGTGCTGCTGTGATGTCATGCAGTATTCCTCAGACCTCCTGGCGTCTGTCTGTACCAGGTCTACGTCCATCACTTACTCATTGGGTTGGCACCAAGACTACTTTCCCTGTAGTGATTTGTTGACCACTCTGACGCAGACAATACACATATAGAACACATCAAATGTAAATGTCTCAAAGTCTGAGATTTTGTTTTCTTTGTTAGGTAATCGCACCTTTCAGAAGAAGATGTATTGCAATTGGACAGGGGGTTACAAATGGTCAACTGCTTTGGCTCTGAGGTGAGGAAATATTTTGATTCTTGAGTGAGGATGTTTTGTTTTTAATCCTCTCTGTATGCTAGTTAATAACCCCGTGGGTAGAAAGGTCGTTAATAAGGATTTTGCCCGTTTCTTGCATGATATGCTTCTCCCAAGGCATTGAAGGGTCTCGACCCGAAACGTCAGCCATTCCCTCTCTCCAGAGATTTAGCCTGACCCGCTGAGTTACTCCAGCACTGTGAAACGTCACCTATCCATGTTCTCCAGAGATGTTGCTTGACCTGCTGAGTTACTCCAGCACTCTGTGAAATGTCACCTATCCATGTTCTCCAGAGATGCTGCCTGACCTGCTGAGTTACTCCAGCACTCTGAAACGTCACCCATTCCTTCTCTCTAGAGATGCAGCCTGACCCACTGAGTTACTCCAGCTTTTTGTGTCTACCCCCAAGGCATTTATTTTTTCTTATAAATATCTGATTCCTCCTGCCTCCACTCAGTCCCCACCTATCATCACCCCTTACCTTGGTAGTTATGGCCACAATGACTGATGTTGAATGTAAAAAACTTTCAAATTGGCCTTTTGATAGTTATTTCTGGAGCACTGATTGCACGTAATGTCAGTGGTAAAGCCAGCATTTATTGCATTACATTAATTGTGGCATGAATTTAATGACTTGCCAGACTATTTCAGAGGACAACGATGCATGGCTGGAAAAATTGGTCAGTTAGAGATAATGTCTTGAGTCAATTACTTTAGGCCAGAATAGTGGCCTCATTGGCCTGGAGTGCGTGGATTAGGTGAAGGCGGCAGCCTTGCTTCTCTGGTGAACATTGCCATGGCATTTTGCCCAAATCTGACAATTCCATAATTACAAATGGCAGCATTTAATTTCAGTGATTAATCTGATTGTAATACTCTTAATATGTGAGCAGCAAGGGTTTGGAGTATTTAAATCTTTCTGAGGGTGGTGCGGTACTTGCAATAGACATTAGACAATAGGTGCAGGAGTAGGCCATTCAGCCCTTCGAGCCAGCACCGCCATTCAATGCGATCATGGCTGATCACTCTCAATCAGTACCCCGTTCCTGCCTTCTCCCCATACCCCCTCACTCCGCTATCCTTAAGAGCTCTATCCAGCTCTCTCTTGAAAGCATCCAACGAACTGGCCTCCACTGCCTTCTGAGGCAGAGAATTCCACACCTTCACCACTCTCTGACTGACAAAGTTCTTCCTCATCTCCGTTCTAAATGGCCTACCCCTTATTCTTAAACTGTGGCCCCTTGTTCTGGACTCCCCCAACATTGGGAACATGTTATCTGCCTCTAATGTGTCCAATCCCCTAATTATCTTATATGTTTCAATAAGATCCCCCCTCATCCTTCTAAATTCCAGTGTATACAAGCCCAATCGCTCCAGCCTTTCAACATACGACAATCCCGACATTCCGGGAATTAACCTAGTGAACCTACGCTGCACGCCCTCCATAGCAAGAATATCCTTCCTCAAATTTGGAGACCAAAACTGCACACAATACTCCAGGTGCGGTCTCACCAGGGCCCGGTACAACTGTATAAGGACCTCTTTGCTCCTATACTCAACTCCTCTTGTTACGAAGGCCAACATTCCATTGGCTTTCTTCACTGCCTGCTGTACCTGCATGCTTCCTTTCATTGACTGATGCACTAGGACACCCAGATCTCGTTGAACTCCCCCTCCTCCTAACTTGACACCATTCAGATAATAATCTGCCTTTCTATTCTTACTTCCAAAGTGAATAACCTCACACTTATCTACTTTAAACTGCATCTGCCATGTATCCGCCCACTCACACAACCTGTCCAAGTCACCCTGCAGCCTTATTGCATCTTCCTCACAATTCACACTACCCCCCAACTTAGTATCATCTGCAAATTTGCTAATGGTACTTTTAATCCCTTCGCCTAAGTCATTAATGTATATCGTAAATAGCTGGGGTCCCAGCACCGAACCTTGCGGTACCCCACTGGTCACTGCCTGCCATTCCGAAAGGGACCCATTTATCCCCACTCTTTGCTTTCTGTCTGTCAACCAATTTTCTATCCATGTCAGTACCCTACCCCCAATACCGTGTGCCCTAATTTTGCCCACTAATCTCCTATGTGGGACCTTGTCGAAGGCTTACAAAAGGTTTCATCCGAGCAAATGAGGGACAGTGATAATATGGATTTGAAATTATTTGGATACAGTTCCATGGTCAGCAGCTCTGTGAATCTAATCAAAGGCTGGCCTGATTAGTTTCAATTGACCAGAATTTTTTGGGGGGGGGGGGGAAAGAGTGTTAATCTCTGGTGATGGAACACATTTTGACGTTTTCATTTTGGATTGAGCAAAACAAAATTGTTTCATTGAAGCTGTGTGGTCTTTCTGGCTGGCAGTGTTTGGATTCCCAGTAACAAACCGTTCTCAATCTTTGCAGTAAGTCCTAGGTTGTGTCATATGGTTGTTTTTTCCCCACTTAAGCAGAGAACCTACATGAACACAGGCATTCTGTGGCTCTCTCGACTCATTCCCAGCAGTGATTCATTATGTAGAACATTTGAAAATGTTCATCTGTGCAGCAAACCTGACTGTTCATATATCTGCGGGGAGTGGGTGGGGGGAGGGGGGGAAGACACTGGATAATGATCAGCAGCAGGCCTCGGGTTAATCGGTATACTTCCTATTACCAGGACATGGGCTTGACTATTATCTAAGAGCAAGTGTTCACCCACACTTCTGATCAGTTTGCTATCGTATAGACATGTTCATTTTCATGCATATACTTCCACTTTGCTTAACTGAAATTTTGATTTGATTTCAGCATCACTTTGGGAGGGTTTGGAGCTGACCGATTCTATTTGGGCCAATGGAAGGAGGGTCTTGGTAAACTCTTTAGCTTTGGCGGCCTTGGAATATGGACCTTGATAGATGTGCTGCTAATTGGGATTGGCTATGTTGGGCCTGCTGATGGCTCGTTGTACATCTGAGCTGCACAAGGACCTGTCCTGTGATACCACGTGGAGTTACGGAACATAGTTCAGATGTTTTGGAGAATGCTCCATCTGTGCAGGAATCACACTTTCTTTGCCTTTATCAAGCTGAGGACTTGTGCCAGGTTGGCACAATTGATTGTAATACTTGCATCATTGCTTCCTGGTGCTTTTAGGTTTGTTGGTCAACCTTGGTGATTCTTAAAACTATCAATGAAGGCATCCTTGGAACCTTTTTAATTCTGTGATTCTTTTAATGGAGTTATTTCACATGGATACTTGCTGATAGGTCAGAGACCTAAAGACTGCCTGCAATTCTGACTATTTTGATAGGGTGAGTTGTGGAAACATGGAGTCACATGGATAGCATGAGAGCTGAAAAAGATTTTTAAGATATTGACATCAAGCAAATTTGCACTGTTTGAACCTTGCTTTCTCAATGGGGAACGAAGGAAGATGGGAAATGCAAGCAAATGGTTTTGGGCTGGCCAGACAAGTGCATAAGTAAGGCTATGAATCACCTGTGTTTGTGGAGTTTCATGGCACTGTAAATTTGCTGGTATTTCCAGTGACATGCTGAAAGCACAACTTCTGCTTGTACTCCATGGTAAAGGCAGTTCGTATCAAGGGTTGGAATTAATCAAAAGGTGACCTGCCAGTTTCATGTGCTGGCGACTCTGCTCAGTCCAGTCTGGGCCAGCTCTTTAGTTCTGGTGTGGTCCCATGGAGTTTTATTAGAAGACTCCAGTCACCTAATGTTGGTCAGCTCTGACGTTGCATTACTTAACATCGGGGATCTGAGCAATTCTGGGTGTGGAATGTAGTTTGAGGAGTGCAGGGAAGGGGAAACTGGAAGGTAAGTGGCCACACAGCTTTATCACTCCACACTTCTATCATGTTAGTCTACTGAGCTCAAATGACATTTAATGTTACAGCTGGGGCTGTTAAGGTGTGCAAGAAAGGCTCGATAAAGCACCATTAGGTGCCTGCTGGAGTTATCTGGCAGTGGTTTCAGTCACCTTGAACATGTTTAACCAGCCTGCTGGATTCAGTGCTTTAAATATCTGTACTGTGCATTGTTACAAAATTGTGAAAATAAACATCAATATCAATAATTTGAATCTTGTAACTTGTATGAAACTTTGTGGCATGTTGGTCACATCTCTTGCTATTCTTTATTATATATTCCGGAAATAAGTGCATTCAAATGTTTCCAATATAATTAAAACATTGGTGGGAAAGCACAGCAATTGTGGAGCCAGGCCAGGTTTCAGATTGTCTACATTTACTCAATGTTTACCTGCAGTAAGCTAACAGCAGAAAAGTGGTTGATAGGGATGAAAAATCATGGCATGGTGACAGCCAATATTACTAGATTTCATTGTTGCATCACACAACTTGATTAACCAAGTTACTTGAGTCAGATCTAACCCAATAACAGTAGAGATTGCTCCCTGTGCAACCTCTTGGTTCACCCATCCCAATCCACCCAGGCACTTTCCCCTGCAACCACACAAGATGCAAGACCTGTCCCTATATCTCCCTCACCTCCAGGGACCCCTGCAGCCCTTCCAGGTTAGACAGAGGTTCACATGCAATTCCTCTAACCTCACCTGCTGTTCCCAATGTGACGACCTGTATATTGGCGAGCATAAACCTGGCGACCAAATGCTTGCACTGGGTTTGCCAAGGTCTGAATCTCCCAGCTGCTAACCATTTGAACTCTTCCCATTCCCACACTGACCTTTCTGCCCTGGGCCTCCATTGCCACAGTGAGGTACACACAAACCAGAGGAACAACATTTAATTCCACTTTGGTCGCTTACAACCCAACAGTATGAATGTTGAAATCTCAATGTCATTCCAGCATTTTTCTAAAATAAACCAACAGCAGTAATTGCTTGCCTAAATGGGACACGGAGTGAGTTTCACTATATTGTACTAACTGTTGGGGGTATAATATCACTATGGTAACAGTATAAATGAGAAAATCACCAGTTTGCCATATCCAACTAAGCTGTTTAACCTGGTGCCTGTAGTGGGACACGAGGGGGTCAGGAGACTATCTTGGGGGGAAAAAAATCAACATGTAATGTTGCTAAAAATCATTTGCAGGTCGTGTAGTGCTAGATATACAGGATAGGAATGAACTATTTCATTTGCAAACCAAATAAAAATCAATAAACAATCTGAGTGCAGGTGCTGCAGAATAATTCAAGCATTGAAAGCAGATCAGTATTCCAGTGACAGGCATTTGATCAACAGCAACTCACCAGCCACCCAGCATTTGTTTACAAAAGCAGCACCTTCTGGCTCAGAGGTTAGGGGGAGAAGGCAGGAGAATGGGGTTGGGAGGGAGAGATAGATCAGCCATGAATGAATGGCAGAGTAGACTTGTTGGCCAAATGGCCTAATTCTACTCTAATCACTTAGGACCTTCTGGGAAGGAGATCGTGGGAATGCTTATGAATATGGCATAAGCATTTTGGTAGGAAGGACAATTGTTCAAGTACAATCGACACAGGAATAGAAGGATGTTTAATCTGCATTTATTTACATCACAACAATATACACCATCTCTACAATGTCCCTTTCTGTACCGTACTCAACCTAATAACTCCAAGTCTCCCCACATCCCCCAGTTACCAGCTGCACTTTCATAGCATTGTCAGGTTAACAAAGATATTAGCCTTGGGTTAGGATACAGCCTACTTGTAAACAATAGTTTAAAATAAAAAGGTAGGATATTTCACCCAAAAACATGGAAATTAAAAAATGCAGTTTATTCCTGCAGTTACATGAAATACCAACTCAACATTTAAATCACATTACATTTGGTTTAACTGAAATAATTTCAATGTAGCAAATATAAATCCAGCATTACTCGGAGGGTAGCTAGGGTAGGTTACAAAAGATTCAGATTACAAGCGGCTTGCTCCTCTCTACAGGTGTTTGGAATCCTTTAGTGCCGTCTGGTCCTCTGGGCATGCGTACTACTCCTGCAGGCAGCCCGCCTGCACTGTGCATCTTTCTAGAAAGCATGGGGCTGCCAACTGGAGTATTCTCATGGGATACCCCCTGCGCTTGCTTCCGTCTCTGTACCCAGGGGCTGCCGGACGGTGTGTTGCTGCTGTCCGATGAATAGTCAGTCCACTTACTTCCAACCTCAGCATTTGCAGGAGCTCCAAGCTTAGCATCTGCAGTGAGCAGAGATTTGTGCACAGCCGTATCTTTCCGTTGCATCGATGGGCTGGAACGTGGACTGTTCCACGGACTAGCTCGCGGAGAAGTGTTAGGACTCAGGTGATTGTTTTTATAGGTGTTGGGGCTCAGCTGATTAATGGGGTTGGGTTTGCGGCCAAGCATAGGAGATGCAGGGTTGCTCTCTGGTTCAGAAGAGCTGCATGCTGAGGAATCTTCACATATATACTGCAACTCCTCCACTCGCTTATTGCTAGATTTGCTTTTCATTTCATTCTTGCCAACATCTTCAGCCTCTTTGTTCTTCTCTCTGATAACTTTCTTCTTTGGTGGTTTCATCTCTATTAGCACCACTTTCATTCCCCTTTCATCAGTTTTTCCAAGTGATTCATGTGCCTTGATTGCAGATTCAACATTTTCGTACTCTACAATTACACAGTCCTTTGTTCCCAACTGTGAATAGCGATTGCTCAGTCTTTTTACATCTGCAGGGAGCTCCTTTCCTAGCTTTAGAACACGAACAGAGATGACTGGACCAAACACAGCAAATGCCTTCAGTACGTACTCCATTATCTTTTCATGCAAGCCAGCATTTTCACATTCTAGATTATCATTTAAAACCTGGAATTCTGGACACAGAAGCATATCATATACCAGCAGGATCTGACTTGGAAGATGTTCATTGGGGAAAACTGGAACGGCTGTCTTCCGTCTCACTTTTTTCCTTTCGTCATTAAGCTCCAAAAGGTCAGAGTACTTCAGAGCAAAGGCGGTTGTTTGCCAGTCACGAGTGAGGTGTTTTACCTAGAACAAAAGATTCCGTTTTATCCTTGCCTATACAACAGGAATGAATACCTGAACGATTCACTTAATTATAGTAATGAAATATCAAAGCAGTTAAACCATTGCAGAGGGAATGAACAGACAATGCTTCGGGCTGGAACCCTTCTTTAGACTGAAGGAGTAGGGGTGAGAATGCGAGTAAAGAGAGATGGGGTGGGGTGAGGCATGGCAAGTGATAGGTGGATACAGATGAGAGGTTCGATGGGCAGATGAAATTACAAAGGCTGGAGGTGAAGAGGACACTGTCAGATAAGAAATGTAAAGCTGGGAGGGATGCAGTGCACAGAGACAGGGGCGGAAGCCTAATGCAAAGCCTCTTTCCATGCTGTATCTGTAAACTAATGTAGGCGATCTAGACTATTGAGCCGGTCCTGCCATTATCAAGATCGAGGCTGATCGCCTACCTCAGCTTCACTTTCCAATCCATATTCCTCAGTCCCCTATTATCCAGAAATAAATCATTGTCATTAGAATATAGCATGAGGGTAGAGAATATAGCATGAGGGTAGAGAATTCCACTGATTCACTATCCTTTAAGGTGCCCTTTGTTGAGCAACTGTGCTCCCCGATCTCAGACTCCTAAGCCATCTAACATCAAACCCTTTAGAACTGCTCTCATTATTGTAAATTTGTGATTATAATCTACTCATCCTCTTCTTCGGCAAACATCCCATTTTTGGAATAGTCTAGTGAACCTTCACTAGACTTCCACTATGGCAACTATATTCATTCTTGGGCGAGACAAAAACTAGTAAATATCGAGTCACCGAGAACCTGTAGAACTGAACTGATTTTTTTCTGTATTCAAATCCTCCAAACACTACTACATTCCTTTTGAATGACTCTCTGCACTGGCTCGATGTTCAGTTACTTGTGCAAGAGCAAACTTCAGTCTCTTTGAAAATAACTGCAGATGCTGGTACAAATCAAAGGTATTTATTTCACAAAATGCTGGAGTAACTCAGCAGGTCAGGCAGCATCTCAGGAGAGAAGGAATGGGTGACGTTTCGGGTCAAGACCCTTCTTCAGACAGAAGGGTCTCGACCCGAAACGTCACCCATTCCTTCTCTCCCGAGATGCTGCCTGACCTGCTGATTTACTCCAGCATTTTGTGAAATCAGTCTCTTTGAACATCCACACTACCCTGTTTCTTACAATTTGAAACTTTCTCCAGTCTGTTTGAGCATTAAAATGGCGACCGCACATTATATTCCATCTGCCATGTTCTTGCCCACTCACCCAGATTGTTTGTGTCATCTTGACCCTCTGTCTTCATTGCTCGATCTCACCTTGTTTAGTGTTGGATGTGGTCAAGCTAGGTGCCTATGTGGCTGTTGGGTGAAATGACTGGTTTTATTCTGTTTGAATACACGGTAATGATAACATAAAATGGTTTGCTGGGCCATTGTTGCAATAGAATACAATAGTTAGTTTATGGGGCTAGTTCAGGGCAAGGAAAATACAATTCCTTCCCAAGGACATTCATGAACCAGATGGGATTTTACATTTATCAGAGTGGTCATCAGGCCAAGAACAGTGGCAAATTCTTCCTTAAATGCCAGTGGCATTATTCATTCATCGAATACATACTAGCAAAACACAGTGTTGGATTAACTCAGCAGGTCGGGCAGTACCTGGTGAGGGAATGGACAGGTGACATTTCTGGACAGACCCTTCTTCAGACTGATGGTGTAGGGGGAGAAAGCCCGACAAGTAACAGGTGAATACACGTGAGTATTGGCAGATGGGTGGATTAATAGTTTTGAAATGCAAGTACTACACCACCACAATAATCAACTATAGGTGAAAGTAGACAATTGGGTCTTCAATGTTCTTTATCTATGTAATAATTCCTCACCATCTGACTTTGAACCCAGCAAGTAGAATAAGTCAGCGAGGGATCCATTCTACTACCTTGTTGGTGTTGGTCTAAAGCTTCAAATTAGCCATCGCCACAATACAAGCTACAACACAAGACACAAAGAACTGCAAGTGTTGGTTTACAACAAAAAGATAACGTGTTGGAATAATTCAGCGAGACAGGCAGCATCTCTGGTGAACATGGATGGGTGGCATTTCGGCTCGGGACCATGTTTCAGATTGATTGGGGAGAGCTGGAGGAGAGGAGGGCAGGGCAAAAGCGAGGCAATATTAAGAATAGTCTCGACCCGAAACGTCACCCATTCCTTCCCTCCAGAGATGCTGCCTGTCCCGCCGAGTTACTCCAGCATTTTGTGTCTATCTTCAGTTTAAACCAACATCTGTAGTTCTTTCTTGCGCAATAATATTAATGTTACCTTTTTGAAAGAAGTCAGCAGTTTAACACTGACATAGCCCATCTTATTTCTTCTCACGTGTTTTAGTAGAAATGCATCGTTTTCCAGGTAATCGTCAGACAGATAATATTCAATCTGGGCAACAAGTTTCTGCACCAGGTCACGGTCCGGAGGCGCCCACTCCTCCTCCGCCGCCGCCAGCTCATCCTCTGTACCGCTGGAACACACACACACACACACAGAGAGAGAGAGAGAGAGAGCGGATTAACGGAGCTCACACCCTCGCCCCCCCCTCTCGCCCACCCTCCCTCCGCTTGCCCCGCGGTCCTGGTACCTGTTTATCCCGGGCCCGGGGGCCGCCTCTTCGTCCGTGCCGCTGCCCACGCTGCCGCCCTCCGGCCGCGCCGTCGGCTCCTCCTCGGCCGCCGCCACTTGGATGCGGACGAGCGGCGCGGCCTCCCCGACCGGCGGCATCGACACCCCGGTGTCGCCGAGCGCTCCCCCCTCCATGGTCAGCGGCGAGCACGGGCCCCCGCCCTGATGCCGGGCCTGGGCCGGAGGAGGAGCGCAGGGCGGGGCCGGGGGTAGGCCGGGCCTACGACCCGGCGGGAGGAGCCTGTGGTCCCGGGCGGGCGCCAGGGACTCCCGGAGCGCCGGCGGCGCCAGGAAGGCGGCCCAGCGCAGCAGCGCGTCCTGCAGGTTGTACATGGGAGGCAGTGGGGCCTGGTCGCCACCCCCGACCACTTATCAACACCCTGCCTCCCAGTCCGGCCAGGCCCAACCCAACCCAATCCAACCCAATCCAATCAATCCAACCCAGCCCCATCCAACCCAACCCAATCCAGCCCAACCCAACCCAATCAATCCAACCCAGCCCAGCCCCCAACCCCATCCAGCCCAGCCCCATCCAATCCAACCCAATCCAGCCCAATCCAACCCAATCAATTCAGCCCAGCCCAGCCCAATCCAGCCCCATTCAACCCAGCTCAACCCAACCTAGCCCCAGCCCCATCCAACCCAGCCCAGCCCATCCAACCCAGCCCCATCCAACCCAGCCCCAGCCCCATCCAACCCAGTCCCAGCCCCATCCAACCCAGCCCCAGCCCCATCCAACCCAGTCCCAGCCCCATCCAACCCAACCCAGCCCCATCCAACCCAGTCCCAGCCCCATCCAACCCAGTCCCAGCCCCATCCAACCCAGCCCCAGCCCCATCCAACCCAGCCCAGCCCCATGCAACCCAGTCCCATCCAACCAAATCTAGTCCAACCCTGGCCCAGCCCAATCCAACCCATCTAGTTTGTTTAATTTCATACTCTATTTTCCTGCCTTAGTTATTAGTTTTAATGTTTTTTATATAATGCCAAATCTTCTGATGTACTTGGCTTTGCACATGTGAGTTTATCTTAGGCTTGCTGCTATATTTCTCATTGGAATGCGCAGGTAACATGTGCTTCCATAACACAGATTGGACGTAACACGATAGGTGGATGGATTAGGGGACACTATTTGTCTTGCAGGCCTATTTTGTCATAACACGATCTCGATTGGGAATTAGAAATACACCAAAAGTTACTTTGGAAATTAGAAAGCAGAAACAAAAACTGCCTTGGAAAATAAATGTTTCCATGTAACCTCCCGGCAATAATCAGACACCCCTGTTACTTAAGATCACAACTGTTCCAAAGGCGAGAGGGGGGGGGTGTTGACATTGACAAGCAATCGCTTCTAATGACACTGCGATATTGCTCTATGAAAGAATGTGGTATCCACCCATCCCTTGCCAGGCTTTGTCCCTCCATCAGTCTGAAGAAGGATCCCGACACGAAACCTCGCCTGCCATGTGGGGAGGACCACAGTCTAGGGTCCTTCGGCTGCTGAACATGGGGGGGGGGGGGGGCAGAGTGTGGTGGAGACGCCCCTCCAAATAAGGGATTCTGTGTAAATTTGGAAATGAATATCTGCATTGAATGTGTAACCTCCGGAAATGTCGGATGGAGTTGTTGAAAAGAAGATGTTTTGTAAATATTTATTACTTGAATAAAGTATTTTTTGATATATATTAAAAAATGTTCTCCACAGATGCTGCCCGACCCGCTGAGTTCCTCCGGCAATTCGTGTTTAGCACACAACCTTTAGTATGCTTTATTTTGCAGTAACAAAAATAAACTTATAGCTACGGGACAAAAATGAGAATACAGTGAAAAGCTGTAATTGAAAGCCTGGTTCCCCATCTATAATTGTTTATATAAGGCGAGGTTTCTGGGCAGCGCAAGGATGGCGTTAGAGCAGAACTACCTGCCTCCTTTGTGCTTTCTGAAAGCTCCCCTTCACAATGCACACTGCACCCGGAGTGACCGGTTCCCCACATGGCTGGAAACCCGCCCTGTTTACACCCGGGCGCCGCGGCCGCCGCCGCCTGTGACTGTGACTGTGACTGTCCGCGAGCGGACCGGTAGTCGCGGCCTGCGGGGCGCTGGGGAACATGAAGCGCGGACACGGCGAGCAGCGGAAGTAACGGTTGCTAGGGAGCCGGGGAGCCGGCGGGGGTGAGCACGGGAGCGGGACGGGAGAGAGATGCTGCCCGGCAAGTACCGGGCGAGGCTGCTCGGAAACCCGGTAGGTGCCGTGGGTATCCATGGAAGACGAGCTCTTGCTTTGTGTGCGGTTCCGAGCCGCGAGTGTCAGGTCTCGGGTACCGGGCCACCGGGGACACGGGGCCACACTGTCTGGGGACACGGGGCCACACTGTCGGGGACACGGGGCCACACTGTCTGGGGACACGGGGCCACACTGTCTGGGGACACGGGGCCACACTGTCTGGGGCACGGGGCCACACTGTCTGGGGACACGGGGCCACACTGTCTGGGGGATGGAGCCGCACTGTCTGGGGACACGGGGCCACACTGTCCGGGGACACGGGGCCACACTGTCTGGGGACACGGGGCCACACTGTCTGGGGGATGGAGCCGCACTGTCTGGGGACACGGGGCCACACTGTCCGGGGCACGGGGCCACACTGTCTGGGGCACGGGGCCACACTGTCTGGGGACACGGGGCCACACTGTCTGGGGACACGGGGCCACCGCCCGAGGCACGGGGCCACACTGTCCGGGGCACGGGGCCACAGTGTCCGGGGACACGGGGCCACACTGTCCTGGGCACGGGGCCACACTGTCTGGGGCACGGGGCCACACTGTCCTGGGCACGGGGCCACACTGTCTGGGGACACGGGGCCACACTGTCTGGGGCACGGGGCCACACTGTCCTGGGCACGGGGCCACACTGTCTGGGGACACGGGGCCACACTGTCTGGGGCACGGGGCCACACTGCCCGGGGACACGGGGCCACACTGTCTGGGGCACGGGGCCACACTGTCCTGGGCACGGGGCCACACTGTCTGGGGCACGGGGCCACACTGTCTGGGGCACGGGGCCACACTGCCCGGGGACACGGGGCCACACTGTCTGGGGCACGGGTACACACTGCCCGGGGACACGGGGCCACACTGTCTGGGGCACGGGGCCACACTGTCCTGGGCACGGGGCCACACTGTCTGGGGCACGGGGCCACACTGTCTGGGGCACGGGGCCACACTGCCCGGGGACACGGGGCCACACTGTCTGGGGCACGGGGCCACACTGTCCTGGGCACGGGGCCACACTGTCTGGGGCACGGGGCCACCGCCCGAGGCACGGGGCCACACTGTCCGGGGCACGGGGCCTCACTGTCCGGGGCACGGGGCCGCATTGTCCGGGGACACGGGGCCGCACTGTCCGGGGCACGGGGCCGCACTGTCTGGGGGATGGAGCCGCACTGTCTGGGGCACGGGGCCACTGTCCGGGGGACGGAGCCGCACTGTCTGGGGCACGGGGCCGCACTGTCCGGGGGCGGAGCCACACTGTCCGGGGCACGGGGCCGCACTGTCCGGGGGATGGAGCCACACTGTCCGGGGCACGGGGCCGCACTGTCCGGGGCACGGGGCCGCACTGTCCGGGGCACGGGGCCGCACTGTCCGGGGCACGGGGCCGCACTGTCCGGGGCACGGGGCCGCACTGTCCGGGGCACGGGGCCGCACTGTCCGGGGCATGGGGCCGCACTGTCTGGGGCACGGGGCCGCACTGTCCGGGGCACGGGGCCGCACTGTCTGGGGCACGGGGCCACACTGTCCAGGGGATGGAGCCACACTGTTCGGGGTACGGGGCCACACTGTCCGGGGCACGGGGCCACTGTCCGGGGCAACCTTTGGCGCTCCAGAGAAAATAATGCACATTTGTGCAACCTCTCCTAGCCAACATCCTCTAATCCAGTCATC
The DNA here is from genome assembly GCF_053455715.1 of Rhinoraja longicauda. Lineage (NCBI taxonomy): Eukaryota > Metazoa > Chordata > Chondrichthyes > Rajiformes > Arhynchobatidae > Rhinoraja > Rhinoraja longicauda. The sequence goes on from NC_135990.1 coordinate 402,018, forward strand.
ATCATATTTCCTGTCAATTTCTGTGCTGCTCTAATTTTCATCTGAATCTATCCTCAAATCTCCTTCCTTCCTCCTTCCCTCCATCCATTCATCCATCCATCTCAGGGCAGTGGATAACAAGCCCACAGCTACCTTGACCAGACCTCCTTCAATTCTGTTTCCTACAACAATTCAATGTCATTCTCTCAGTTTCTTCAGCTACAAAGGAAGAGTTTGGATGAGGCCATCTGCCACATTGGGGCTTTACTTAACCTAATTAAACATAAGGAACCTCTCCTCATCTTTTGACAACGAGATTACTGTCTTCTGCACCTAATGTTGAATTCATCATTTAAAACACTCATAATACCTTGCCATTGTAATATTTCCACAATTCAGTTTTCTGTTCTGATAATTTGGGGTTTTATTTGTTTTTACACCTCTATCAGCGCTATCGAACTGTTATTCATTAATAACTGCCTTCGGACACGCAGAAAATTGCGTAGGATTTACATGGAGGGTAGAAAAAAAGGTTGCAAACACCTGTTAGTTTTACAAAGAAAAGTGGATGGCATATCAATTCCTAGTTATTAACCTGTGACTTGGAGTCATAGAACTATACAGTATGGAAAATGGTCATTCGGCTCACTTTGTCCATGCCAACAAGTTGGCATACTGGGCTAGTCCCATTTATCTGCATTAAGGGTCTGAACCCAAAAAGTCACCCATTCCTTCTCTCCCGAGATGCTGCCTGACCCGCTGAGTTACTCCAGCATTTTGTGTCTGCCTTGAAACCCATCCTGTCCTTCTATCTGATATCTGTTGGAAAGCGATTCTCTAAATGTTGCCTTTGCACCCTAACATTGGCACCCAGTTATCGTTCTGGTAAATTTACATTGCAGTCCCACTAAGGTCTGTACATTCTTTCTAAAGTGCAGTTGTTAGGATTGCTCAGAGTACTTCAGGTGTGACCTCTGCTTTTGTTGTTGGAGTAGTCTTAGTGAGGAGAGCAAAGGATTGAGACCATTTTTCCATATTGTGATGAAACGGTGTTTTCTTTGAGACATGACATTTTTTTATTTAAACAAAACAAAAAGAGTTGGCAATGTTATGAGTCTGCCCTCTAATGTTTTAGTGTTGACAATGTTGTATTGAAAATTAGGCTTCTAATCACCTAGTATTTTATTATTACAAGGTACAGTTTATTACAGGTATTGTAACTTAATTATTTTGTTTGCAGATTAATACTTGCAGTCTTCAGTTAACTGTGCAGGCTTCAGCTGTCGGAGATCGTTTATCTCAGAAGCAGCAGGTAAAAAATGTCAATGATTGATAGGCTGTAGGAATTACACTGAAAAAATACTGGTCTCACTTGCGAGAAAAAATGTTGTTTTCTTCTTTTCTAATTAATGATAATTGTGCCAAGAATTGACTTTAGAATCAAAATGTGTTTTGAATGACATTGAAACAAATATGCGAAAGACTTTTTAATCACATTTTTTCTCTATCTTCAACCCCGCTCATTCTTTATTCTCCCCTGTCCCAACAGGTAGAAGATTAATAAGATTGAAAACATGTACCACCAGATTCAAGAACAGCTTCTTTCTTGCTGTCATCAGACTCAAAAACGGATCTGTCAAATGCCCAATCTTCCAATCTACCTTGTTGCACCCTTGCGCTTGTTTTATCTGCACTTTCATTGTAGCTGTAACACTATATATTCCGCATTTTTTAAAATTTTCCTCTCTTGCATGATATACTCATGCATGGTATGATTGGCCTGGATAGCACACAAAACAAATGTTTTTCCACTGCCCCTTGGTACAGATGAAATAATGGCAAAATTCTATTCTACGTTATAGATGTTTGTAGTTTTATTTAGTTAATCATGAAATTCTGAATTCAAGAAAGTTTTGTTTGAAAACACTTCACTTAAATCTGTGTTTTTTATTTTGCAGCTTGATTACAGAGCAAATAAGGAGCTCCTTCCTTCACATAAACTTTTGAATGTAGATGGAGACAAGAATTTCCATGGAAAACCAGGTACGGTGCATCTGCAAGTATCACTTATGTGACTACTAACATTTATCTATCTCAGATTCAAACATACTTAAAAACTGGACGCAATACTCTAAATGTGGCCTCACCAATATCTTATAACTGCAGCATGACCTCCCAACTACTACACTGAATACTCTGACTGATGAAGGCCACTGTGCTAAAAGCTTTTTTTGACCACCCCACAATTCAGTTCTTCTTCCACAATGCTCTAAACTCTCACATGATCTTTTGTCTCTGGTTCTACTTCAGAATGCAACTTATTTTGTTTCTGTCCATGTAACAAAGACTTTATGAGCTTTTGAAACTAATTTTCTGTAAAATAACTCAAAGATGAGCAAATTACGACAATCTCTTAATGGGAAGGTGTTAATATGGCTGAACTTCATAATAGTGCAAGGGAATGGGACTAATATTGCCTGTCTCAGAATCACTGAGCTATCCTCCAAAAAATATATTTGTGAGAAAAGTTTGGTATGTATCCCAAAGATTAACTCTGTAATAAAGGTGCATTCTGTACTCGTGGGCAATTTTATATGTTTTCTATTGCTGTAATTGATATTCTGTATATTTTTATAGTATTTAATTGCTGACTATTTGAATGCAAATTATTGAAACTCCAGTGCAAGCAGCATGCCAGTAAGATAAGTTATCTTACCAGGTTATACTTGTGTAGACTCTACATTGAATTTTGTTGTTCACAGAAATAACGTGCCATGATGATCCACTCTGCCACTACTCAGAGCTGTCATTGAGGGAAACAGCCAGGGACATGCCATCACAAAGTCCCAGTTTACTAAAATCTCGACAGGGCTCTCAAAGTGCTGTGCCTTTCCATTCTCATGGTCAAGGAACCTTGCCGTATTTACCAGGTATTTCCTGTTTCCTGTTCATAACTTATTCTGTTTCTGTTGTTAAAGGTCTAACGAAACAACGGTCCTCATGTCACGTGGGCTGAATTAGAACTGTATAAAACTATGAATAATGCCTTGTCACTCTCTGTCCAGATATGGTGAAATAGTTTATGACACCACATGCCGATCAGCACCAACACTTCTTAATCTCCGCACATAAAAAGCACACCACCTTTTTATTTTCTCCATTTATCTTGTATTTTTCTGCATTATATTGCGTCTATGTCCTTGCCCATTTACTCACCCTGTCCATATCCTCCCGAAGCTTCTTTGCATCTTCTCAAAGGGCAGACTGACTTTCAGCTTTGTGTCATTGGCAAATTGCAATAAACTATAAATATTAGATATTGATTGTGAGCAGCTGGGCATCAGCACTGATCTGTGTGACACTTCACAAGTTCTAACCTGAAAATGACCCTCTGTATTTTGTTTGTTCATTTATCCTTAATCCATGCTCAGCTATTACCCCAACCCACCTACCACAGATCCTGATTTAATTTGAAAATCTTTTAACAAAGGTCTTTTGCAAGTTCAAATACACCACATCACACGATTCACCTTTAAACAGTCTGCTTCTATGTTTTGTCTGATGTTCTTAGATTCTTTTGTTCATGCATGATGGAAATCCTGAACACTGTCCAAGATATTGTTGAGGTTGGGGTGGCGGGGGTGATGGTTGGTAAATGGAGAACTTTCAATTGGGGTTGTACATACACTTCTTAGGCAGAGCTACTCAAAGCCGTGAAACCAAGATGGGTTGATGAAGACAATGTACATCAACCATTGATTCCATAGAATGATTCCATAGAATGGTAGAAGCAGATTGCAGGGGCTGGTGATTTTTTAAGGAATTTTGTTATTAACTCAAAAGTCATCTTCCAAATAGTGCTGAATTGCTGACTTGTAGAAGTGGCTCATTTCTGGCTCCGTTGTTATTTATTTAGTTGGAACACCGTTTGTTTGTATGTTAGTGAGGCTTCAAATGTTCTAGTACAATGACCTTCTCTGTATGCTGAGAAATTCTGTATAATGACCAAACCCTTTGTAATCTCCCAGGTGACAATGTCATTTTCTCTGAGCTTCCTTCAACACCTGGAATACCGGTTGTATACCGCACACCCGAACAGCGGGCAGAGTATGCAGACAGACTAAATCTGGACAGGTAAGTATCATTTTAAAAGATTGAAAGTTTAGATGGGCTTGTTGAGAAATGAACATAGAACAGTATAGCTCAGAAACGGGCCCTTTGGCCCACAATGTTTGTGCCGAACATGATACCAAGTTAAACTGATCTCATCTGCCTGAACATGATCCATTTCCCTCTATTCCCTGCACTTCCATCTGCCAATCTAAAAGCTTCTTAAGCGTCACTATTGTATCTGCCTCCACCACCACCCATGGCAATGCTTACCAGGCTCCCACCAGTTTCTGTGAGATAGAACTTGACTGCACATCTCCATTAAACTTTCCCCCTCTCGCCTTGTAGCTTTGTCATCTACTGTTGGACATTTCCACCCTGGGAAAAAGGTTCTGACTGTCTCGGCCTCTCATCATTTAATATTCTTCTATCGTCTCCCCTCAACTTCTGACGAACCAGAGATACCTATCTAAATCTTTCCCTGTAACTGAAACCCTCTAATCCAGGCAGCATTCGGGTAAACCTCATCTGCACCCTCTTCAAAGATTATTAAGGGGTTGGACATGTTAGAGGCAGGAAACATGTTCCCAATGTTGGGGTAGTCCAGAACCAGGGGCCACAGTTTAAGAATAAGGGGTAGGCCATTTAGAACAGAGATGAGGAAAAACTTTTTCAGTCAGAGAGTTGTGAATCTGTGGAATTCTCTGCCTCAGAGGGCAGTGGAGGTCAATTCTCTGAATACATTCAAGAGAGAGCTAGATAGAGCTCTTAAGGATAGCGGAGTCAGGGGGTATGGGGAGAAAGCAGGAACGGGGTACTGATTGAGAATGATCAGCCATGATCACATTAAATGGCGGTGCTGGCTCGAAGGGCCGAATGGCCTACTCCTGCACCTATTGTCTATTGTCTATTGTCCTCATCTTTCCTGTATTGGGATGACCAGAATTGCAAGCAATAGCCCAAATGCTGCCTAATCCAAAGTCACAGAATCAATCATACACCAGGGAAGCAGACACCTTGATCGAACTCATTCATGCCAACTGAGATGCCCGGTCTAAACTAATCCTATTTGCCTCTATTTCATCCATTCTCCTCAAAACCTTTCCCATTCACATACCTGGTCAATGATAAGCGGTCCCAACAATGCAATTAATTTCATGAATATAAAAGAAAGTTAAAACGATACGATTATAAATTGAGAGCATTTTGCTGAGATTTTTGGTTAAAAAATCAACTTATCTAATAAACTTAAATAAGGCAGCCATGAAACTGTAATGAAACATTGCCTAAATGAAGTCAAGTCAAGTCAAGTCAATTTTATTTGTATAGCACATTTAAAAACAACCCACGTTGACCAAAGTGCTGTACATCAGTTCAGGTACTAAGAACGAACATACAATGGCACACAAACATAACAGCACATACATAAACAATTCACAGTGCCCCCTCAGAGGTCCTCAAACGCTAGGGAGTAGAAATAGGTTTTGAGCCTGGACTTAAAGGAGTCGATGGAGGGGGCAGTTCTGATGGGGAGAGGGATGCTGTTCCACAGTCTAGGAGCTGCAACCGCAAAAGCGCGGTCACCCCTGAGAAGCCTAGACCGCGGGATAGTCAGTAGCCCCAAGTCGGCCGACCTAAGGGACCTGGAGATAGAGTGGTGGGTTAGAAGATTTTTGATATGGGGGGGGGGGAGCAAGCCCATTTAGGGCTTTGTATGTGAATAGGAGGAGCTTGAAGTTGATTCTGTACTGTACTGGGAGCCAATGGAGAGAGGGTAGAATCGGTACGGGTACCCGTCAGGAGTCTCGCTGTGGCGTTTTGGACCAATTGCAGGCGGGATAGGGATGATTGGGTGATCCCAGTGTGTAGGGAGTTGCAGTAGTCTAGGCAGGAGGAAATGAATGCGTGGATGATTTTTTCAATGTCGGCAAATTGGAGGAATGGTTTGATTTTAGCTATGGTACGAAGCTGGAAGAAGCTGGCCTTTACCACAGCATTGACTTGTTTGTCAAACTTTAATGCAGAGTCAAATATCACGCCAAAGTTTTTGACATGCGGTTTGACAAGGGAGGATAGGCTTCCAAGGCTGCCTGTTATCGTTTTGATGGAGTCGGGGGGGGGGGGGGGGGGGGGTGAATAGGATGACCTCAGACTTGCTCTCGTTTAGTTGAAGGAAGTTCTGTGCCATCCAACATTTTATGTCCTCAAGGCAGTGCATGAGGCTGATTAAATTTGACTGGTTGTTGGGTTTCAGGGGGAGATAAAGCTGTGTGTCATCCGCATAGCAGTCAAAAGAAATGCCGTGTCTTTGAATGATTTGGCCGAGGGGGAGCATGTACAGAGAGAAGAGAATGGGGCCTAGGATGGAGCCTTATGGAACCCCGCAGGAGAGGCGAAATGAAGAAAAGTGAATTAGTAGACAATTCAAAAACAGCATTTGTATTGAGAGGAGTGGAATAAATCTTCCCTGAGCTGCATCAGAATAATGACTGAATCCCAAGTCTGACAGGTTTTCGGTGAGGTGTCCACATTACAATGGAACTACAATGAATTAAGAAATTACACCATTGTTCCCTTGGAACTACAGTGGGTAAACACAATAAATGTATTTTACATGGGTTACAAACTAACTGTTTTCAACTCTCCCAATATGCACTGTTTTTGAATAAACCATCACAAAATCTAAGCTCTGAACCCTTAGCTCCCATATCATTGACAACATGTAAATTAATCCTTTCACCCAAGCCTTAAATGCAAACAGTTTATGCCCTGGAAAATGCTCCGTGGTATTTGTGTTGTGGATTACACTTGTGATCGGGCATGTTCTGCAGCAAATACCTCAGCTATCTTACAGATTTAAATTTGAAGTTTTAAAATTTGTTTTTAATACCCAGCTTTTGTTGAAATGGAGTTTATTCTACTATGCAAAACTTTACTTGCTGAATATCTAAGACTCATTACTTTCCATCAACAATGTTATATTTTTAATTATTAATCAGGCGAAATCTAACGGTCTGTCCAATACTGGAGGGTGAGCATCAACTTCGCTTGTTGAATTTCCAGCACAACCTCATCACTCAGATCCAGCACATTTCCAACCTGCGGCGCCTTATCTTCTTGGACTTGTACAACAATCAGATCGAGGAAATCTCGGGTCTTTCTTCTCTGAAGTCACTCCGTGTGCTTATGTTGGGCAAGAACAGGTACAAAATCCTTGTTCGTGTATTCAGGCAGTAGATTGCTTTCTCATTTGATGAAATAATTGATTCAGCAACTTTTCCCAAATTTGTTTGATCTCTCTATGACTCCAGCCAATTGAAAATTTCTTCCAATGCCTATTGAGTTCACTATTACTTCAGATTCTTAATGCCACATTTGGTGATATGATTCTTGATGTAAGGACCAGTTATTCTCATTGTTTGGATCAAGATTGGAATGAGGTGTCTTTTGTTGCGTTTTAGAGACACAAGAAACTGCAGATGCAAAGCAGGAAACAAAGTGCTGAGGGACTCAGCGGGTCAGGCAGCATTTGTGGACCGACAGTATTTTGAGTCGGGACACTTCTTCAGACTGATGGAGTAGGGGGGAGAAAGGTGGAAATGAGAGGTGAAGTAAAGCCTGGCAAGTGATAGATGGATACTAGTGGGGGGCTGATTGACAGATGTGTGGGGTAAATCACAAAGGGTAGAGGTGAAAAGGAAGCAAAAAGACTTTTGTTGTAATAATCATCAATCTTCAGTCCATTTGAACACACTTCCCCCAATACCAGGAACTTTCACGCAATAGTCTTTTTTTTTAGTTTACGTTAGTTTAGAGATACAGCGTGGAAACAGGTCCTTCGGCCCACCAAGTCCGCGCCGGCCAGCGATCCCCGCGCACTAATACTATCCTACACACACTAGGGACAATTTACAATTATACCAATCCAATTAACCCACATACTTGTACGTCTTTGGAGTGTGGGAGGAAACCGAAGATCTCGGAGAAAACCCACGCGGTCACGGGGAAAACGTACAAACTCCATAAAGACAGCACCCGTAGTCGGGATCGAACCCGAGTCTCCGGCGCTGTAAGTGCTGTAAGGCAGCAACTCTACTGTGCCACCTCTAATGGGCTCTTTGTCAGACGTCTCCTAGGAATCCAAGTACACCACATTTGCAGGTTCCCTTCTATCAACTCTGTTACATTCTCAAATTACTCAAGTTAAATATGATTTACTTTTTAAAATACTTTGTTGACTTTAGCCCTATTAGCTTTTCCATTACCTTGTCCCTCATGATAGTGAGTGTTATGAGTTCTTCCCTTTAGTAACAAACCAGGTTAGCGTGAAGGCAGTCAGATATCTTTGCAATAGTTTGGGGAGTCCTGTGCCATGAAGCCTGATACAAAGTATTCTCGTTTCCATCAGGCAAGAGGTACAAATGCCTGAAGTCTCACAGCAGCAGCTTCAGCAACTGCCAATTCCCTGCAACTATTGAATTCTTCAACTGATCTGCACAACTCTAATCCTATCTCAGTTACGGAACATTTCTGACTATCTCTAGAACTGCAATAGACTCGATTTCTAATCACGTTCTGCACTGATGTCTTGATTTTTTACATAATCTTTCTCTTTTCACTACCTTGTGGGGTTAGTGTGATTTATGTATAATTTATGATGACGTCTCTGTGCCTGTGATGCTGCAGCAAGATCTTGCATTGTACCTGTACCTCACCCTACTTGTGCAAATGACAATAAACTCAATTTGATTTGATTTAACATCTGCCATTTCTTTCTTTCCTGTTATTAATCCCACGTTTTGACATCTGGATATCCTGCACTTACCCTTGTTACCTTCTGGCCTGGAATGTTTTGCCTCGACTGGAGGTTACTTTGTCTCCACTGTTAACTCTGGTAAATCCTCTTGGGGCTCCAACATAATCAGCCAATGATCCATCAGTCTGTTCACATTCTGTCTCCAGACACAAATGCCTATTTAGACTTGGGAATGACCAAAGGGTGGACCGGAGCAAGAAAAGTCAAATACGATGGGCTTCCTAAAGAAGGAGGTGTTCTTTACCAGAGCAGGTGGTAAATGCATGTTTTGTTACTTCGCAGGATCAAGAATATCTCCAACCTGGAGAATCTGACTGATCTCGATGTGCTGGATCTTCATGCAAACCAGGTTTGATAACGTTACAACTAACACACCAGGCACAGAATTTGTCATAATTCAAATATTCAACCGATTTGATCAGTTTTATACTAAAAACAAATCATTTGTCAGGTTGATTGTGTGATATTACTAGTTTTTAGTGTTTGGAATAATTGTTAAAGGTTTCTGTGTTGTGCCAGCAACCGACAGTTGTGTTCTGACACTTTAATGTCACTGATCATCTGTTTTCTGGAAACTCTTCAGATAACCCTGTCAAATAAACGGCTTGTAATGTTTGCTGCCCAAGGTACCTGGTAAAGTGAGCACATTTTTCCCAAATTGAGCATCTAAAAAAATGTCAGTATGTCCCTATTTTAATGTTAATTTGCTCCAGGATATCAGTACTCCTGAACCACTAGCTTCCACGTCCTTCTCCACAGTAAATACAGCTGAGAAGTATTCATTCCTTTTCTGTGGTTCCCGACACACATTACTATACTGATCCTTATGGAGACTTACTTCCAGCCCAGCTACCCCTTTGTTTTTAATATACTTACAGGTTTTGTTTTGGGATTCTCCTTTATATTGTCTGCCAAGAACATCTCATTCCCCTTTATCACCTTCCTAATTCCTTCATCTTAGGCGGTTGTGCATGCAAATGGAGGAGTCCCAGACCTGGTGGAAACTTACACAGGGGAATGCTAACATCACCATCAATAGGGCAGAGGAGGTAGAATGGAGTTGTAAAGGAATTTTGAAAAGAGAAATAAGAAAAATCCACATTTGTTCATCAGTTTATGCAGGGGGACATATTTGTAAAATCACAATGGAACAAATGAAAGGTGAGAGTTCTATTACACACAATAATTGGGACTTGAACATCTAATCAGGAGTAATGGGAGGGAGAGAAGTCAAATTCACAACAGGTACTACAAATAATCGATATTTGGCAGAGGTCAGGGCACATAGAATTAACATGACAGCAACAACTTGAAGTAACACAAGGAAGACCTATTTTTTAAAAAGCAAGTTGCTATCACGTATAATAATACACTGCTGTGACAGTAGAGTGGGGGTGAGGTTGTGGTATTCAGAAGGAAGCTGATGAGATGTTATGAGGAAAGGATTTGGAGGGAGTTGTGAGGAGAGGGCAGGATAGTGGGACCAGCTGGATTTTTAAATCAAGCCAGTACTGTCTCAGTGGCCTGAATGGTCTGCTTAATGTTGTAACTGTTCTGTGTTATTGTTATAACCTTAAGGGGTAAAATGCCTTTGTTTGTATTCTGCTTCTATTGCCGTCTGTTTCATCTCACTGTGGATATCTTGGCACATTGTTGTGAAGTGGAAACATAAGCTGTGAAAAAGAGTGAAGCAAAGTTCATTGGGCCACTGCCCAGATGCTTGCACTTTCTGAGCAATGTCTCCCTGTACTTTTCCAATTGACTGCTTCTCAGTGTTGTAGCTGTCACCTGAACAGGTAGAGGATAATGACTGTCACTGACTGAAGCTATCGTTACCCATTCAAGTCTGATCTACTGATCAGAAAACCTGGCCTGCAGGATGAGGCTTTCATTCATCCATTGCACATCACATGAATTACTTGTACTGGACAGGGCGTCTGCTGATTTGTATGTTACAAATCAACCTCTTCCCACCCCTCCATTACCTGATTACTGGAACCTGCTATTTGGTGTTTTCATTGGATACATCTGCAGTTCTCACAAGTTTCCTACTCTCCCAAAAAGTTCCCTTTCCAAAACTGATATATAAATGAATAGGTCAAACCTGGAATTTGAGAAAACCAAGCTACAATATGTCAGGCGCCTCCAGGCTTGTCAATCTATAATGACTTGAGATGTAGCAAGACAGATTACAAGCTTATTGTATTATATAATGTGAATGTATGTAAACAGTCGGCAAAGATTTGTCTCTACCATTGTCTCTGCCCTCATTAGCACATCCAGTTTTGCCTTCAATTAATACTTTGAACACTTGTTAATAATTAGTGGAAGGGAAGTTGTATGTCCTGTTGCTGAGAATCAGAGGCCACCAGCCAGTTAGAACAATCCCAGAGTAATAATCAGAGAGAGAGCGATGTGTCTGAATAAAGACTCTGGGCAGTCCATCTGTGCGCACTATTTCAGTACGGTCAACTCATTTGCATAACTTTTCCATAAGACTCTGAGTTCTACTTTAGGTTTGGAGAAGAGCAATAATTATTTAAGAAATAATGTTTTCCTTATGCTGATGTCTTTACTTGTTAATGTTTTCATTATTATTTGCCAACTGTGAGTATTCAAACTATATTTATTGATAGATTTCGAGGATAGAAAACATTAACCATCTGACCGAACTCCGAGTGCTAAATCTCGCAGGGAACCTCATTGTTCATGCTGAAAATATGAACGGTCTTGACTCACTAACAGAACTCAATCTCCGACGTAACCACATAGAATCTGTGGTAAGTGTTATACATGGCCCATTCACTGAGCTGATTGATGATACTTGTTCATTGTGTTTAATGACCTCGCTGTAAAAGATCGTGTTTTGTGATTTTCTTTCATTGATGTTTTTTTCCATGAAGATAAGGTTTCAGTTCCAGCATATTTAGTTTATCCATTGGTAAACCTAGCCCCCTCCTGCTGCTTCCCTGCTGCTAAGTGTTCATGTTGTTGGAATATTATCTTTATCACGTCAGAGACACCAATTATGTTGCTATCCACCTTCGCTGTGATTAGTTTCATGGATGGGTTCCTGCCGTCGGCTTATTCGACATGCCTCACCTGTTATCGTTCGCAATCTTTGTCCTCCCTATTAAACAAGTTGATTTTTTCAACCAGTCACGTGCCTGACCATCCGACCATATCTGCTTTGCCACTGAAACCAGAGCAGCTGTACCAGTGTGCACTCCTCAGAAGGTGTCAGGAGCCTGGGTCTCTGGCGTGGAAGTGGAAGTGTAATGGGGATTGATGTGAGGGGTGAGATGAGTAAGGAATTGAAAGTATTGTATATGAATGCGCGAAGTATAAGAAGTAAAGTAGATGAGCTTGAGGCTCAGTTAGAGGTTGGTAGATATAACATTGTGGGGATTACAGATACGTGGCTGCAGGAGGATCGGGCCTGGGAACTTAATATTCAGGGTTATACATCCGGACAGGCAGGTAGGCAGAGGCGGTGGGGTAGCTCTGCTGGTGATAGATGAAATTCAGTCCCTTGCGAGGGAAGACATAGGGACTGATGAGGTAGAGTCACTGTGGATTGAGTTGAGGAATTGTAAAGGCAAGAAGACACTGATTGGTGTTATCTACAGACCCCCAAATAGTAGCCCAGATGTAGGGTGTAAGATGCAGCAGGAGTTAAAACTGGCATGTAAGAAAGGTGATGCCACTATGGTGATGGGGGATTTCAATATGCAGGTAGACTGGGAAAATTAGGTTGGTTCTGGACCCCAAGAAAGAGAGTTTGTAGAGTGCCTCCGAGATGGATTCTTGGAGCAGCTTGTAATGGAGCCTACCAGAGAAAAGGCAATTCTGGATTTAGTGTTGTCCAATGAACCAGATTTGATGAGAACTCGAGGTAAAGGAACCGCTTGAAGGTAGCGATCATAATATGATTAGTTTTAAACTGCAATTTGAGAAGGAGAAGATTAAATCGGAAGTGTCAGTGTTGCAGTTGAACAAAGGGGACTATGAAGGCATGAGAGAGGAGCTGGCCAAGGTAGACTGGAAAGGGATCCTAGCAGGAATGACGGTGGAACAGCAACGGCAGGAATTTCGGGGCATAATCCGGAAGACACAGGATCATTTCATTCCAAAAAGGAAGAAAGATTCTAAGGGGAGTAGGAGGCAACCGTGGCTGACAAGGAAAGTTAGGGATGGAATAAAACTAAAAGAAAAGATGTATAACACAGCAAAGAGTAGCTGGAAGCCAGAGGATTGGGAAACATTCATAGGACAACAGAAGGTAACAAAACGGGCAATACGGGCTGAAAAGATGAAGTATGAGGGGAAGCTGGCCAAGAATATAAAGAAGGACAGTAAAAGCTTCTTTAGATATGTTAAGAGAAAAAGAGTAGCAGAGTCAAATGTGGGTCCCTTGAAGGTAGACATGGGTGAAATTATTATGGGTAACAAGGAAATGGCGGAAAAGTTGAACAGGTACTTCGGATCTGTCTTCACTAAGGAAGACACAAACAATCTCCCAGATGTACTGGAGGACAGAGGATCTAGGGGGGGTAGAGGAACTGAAAGAAATTTTCATTAGGCGAGAAATAGTATTGGGTAGACTAACGGGACTGAAGGATGATAAATCCCCTGGGCCTGATGGTCTGCATCCCAGGGTCCTCAGGGAGGTGGCTCTAGAAATAGTGGACGCATTGGTGATCATTTTCCAATGTTCAATAGATTCAGGATCAGTTCCTGTGGATTGGAGGATAGCTAATGTCATCCCACTTTTCAAGAAAGGAGCGAGAGAGAAAACAGGGAATTACAGACCAGTTAGCCTGACTTCGGTGGTGGGAAAGATACTGGAGTCAATTATTAAAGAGGTAATAACGGTGCATTTGGATAGCAGTAAAAGGATGTCCAAGTCAGCATGGATTTATGAAAGGAAAATCATGCTTGACTAATCTTCTGGAATTTTTTGAGGATGTGACAAGTAAAATGGATGAAGGGAAGACAGTAGGTGTAGTGTATCTAGAGTTTTAGAAAGCCTTTGATAAGGTCCCTTACGGGAGATTGGTGACTAAAATTAGAGCACATGGTATTGGGAGTAGGGTGTTGACATGGATAGAGAATTGGTTGGCAGACAGGAAGCAAAGAGTAGGAGTAAACGGGTCCTTTTCAGAATGGCAGGCAGTGGCGAGTGGAGTGCCGCAAGGCTCGGTGTTGGGGCCGCAACTGTTTACCATATATATTAATGATTTGGAAGAGGGAATTAGAAGCAACACTAGCAAGTTTGCGGATGACACAAAGCTGGGTGGCAGTGTGAACTGCGAAGAGGATGTTAGGAGGTTGCAGGGTGACCTGGACAGGTTGAGTGAGTGGGCAGATGCGTGGCAGATGCAGTATAATATAGATAAATGTGAGGTTATCCACTTTGGCGACAAAAACAAGGAGGCAGATTATTTTCTCAATGGAGTTAGGTTAGGTAAGGGGGAGGTGCAGTGAGACCTGGGTGTCCTCGTACACCAGTCACTGAAAGTTGGCGTGCAGGTACAGCAGGCAGTGAAGAAAGCTAATGGAATGTTGGCCTTCATAACAAGAGGATTTCAGTATAGGAGTAAAGAGGTTCTTCTGCAGTTGTATAGGGCCCTGGTAAGACCACATCTGGAGTATTGTTTACAGTTTTTAGTCTCATTATTTGAGGAAGGACATCCTTGTAATTGAGGCAGTGCAGCGTAGGTTCACGAGATTGATCCCTGGGATGGCGGGACTGTCATATGAGGAAAGATTGAAAAGACTAGGCTTGTATTCACTGGAGTTTAGAAGGATGAGAGGGAATCTTATAGAAACATATAAAATTATAAAAGGACTGGACACGCAGGACGCAGGAATTTTTTTCCCAATGTTGGGCGAGTCCAGAATCAGAGGACACAGTCTTAGAATAAAGGGGAGGCCATTTAAAACTGAGGTGAGAAAAAACTTTTTCACCCAGAGAGTTGTGAATTTGTGGAATTCTCTGCCACAGAGGGCAGTGGAAGCCAAATCACTGGATGGATTTAAGAGAGTGTTAGATAGAGCTCTAGGGGCTAGTGGAATCGAGGGATATGGGGAGAAGGCAGGCACAGGTTATTGATTGGGGACGATCAGCCATGATGACAATGAATGGCGGTGCTGGCTTGAAGGGCCGAATGGCCTCCTGCACCTATTTTCTATGTCTATGTTTTTGTTTTTACATCGTAGGAAAAACGGTAGTTAGTTGCTGGTGTTGGTTACATTGAACAATATTCATGAGCTCTCTCTCCAACCCATTAATGAGCACCACGGTTTGCTTTGGACATCGCTGTGGCACAGCTGGTGGTCGTAGCTCCAGTCCTGCTTCTCTCTGACCATGGGGGTTTTCTCTGGGTGCACCAGGTTTCTCCCACACCCCATCGGCATAATTACTCCGATAAACTGGCAGTTTTCTTGTGTGAGCACGTCCAGAATTACAGGTAATGGTCGCCAAGTTCCTGTCACTGGTACTCTGCTTCCCTGCTGAGTGTGTTCCTTCAGTCTTTATAAGGGCAATCAACAAAGAATCAGTCATTCCTAAAGTTCAAATTTTATAAATTATTCTCTCTGTAAAAACCACGGAAAATGTTAAGTCTCATGAATGAACCAGCACGCTTGTAGGGTGTGGAGAATAAACCTAACATTCACCTGGTGCTTAATGAGCCTGGAGACATGGAACTGCAGGTGCTTGTTTACAAAAGAAGACAGAGTTCTGGAGTAACTCAGCGGGTCAGGCAGCATCTCTGGAGAACATGGATAGGTGACGTTTCACAGAGTGCTGGTGTAATAGTGGGTCAGGCAGCATCTCAGGAGAACATGGATAGACCTCCTTATCTGCCTGTACACCTGCAAATTATGCTCTCATTTGGCCACCAAACCTCCTTTGATTCTGTTGCCACTTAACTGCATGGAGAGGTGATTTACAGAAGCTCATAAACCTCCAATGCATTTAGGATATGGGAGGATGAAACATGGGGTGAATACAAACTTCCCACAGAGTAATGTGTAATGAATGCAAGGTACATATTTAAAGCAAACTGAAACCCCTCATTTATTCATTGGCTGAAGCATTAATCATGACTGCTGAATAAAGATTTGCTCACGCTTCATAATTCAGACTGCTGATCTTGAAAAGGAAGCCTTATGAATGTTAGCAGTTCACAAAATAAATGTTAGAATAGTGGAAGGATGAACAGTATGCAGCGGATACATACTGTGCAAACAAATTATCCAGGCATCAGTAAGGAATCTCTAATATTATGCCCTTCCTTTTCCCAGACTTCAGTCTCCCTGCCCCAGCTTTGCTGACATGGTGACACGTGATCATACAAGAAACTGCCGGTGCTGGAATCTTGAGCAGAAAACAAAATGCTGGAGGAACTCAGTGGGTCAGGCAGCATTTGGGATTATGACTCTTCAGCGTGAAGAAGAGTCCTGACCTGAAATGTTGCCTGTCCATCCCCTCCACAGATGCTGCCTGAACTGCTGAGTTCATCCACCACTTTGTTTTTAGTGGTGGACATGAGATAGGAGAAATGGTTTACACAAACTTGAAATAGCAGTGATATTTGCCTGGGAAGTGATCCAAACATGAGTTTATCCAGATTAGCCTTGGGATGAAAGATTAACCAAAATTCTTTCTTTAAAGGAAATCACTGTCTTTGCAGCTGCAGCATAAGTGCAGCTTCCGTACGCTATGCTCCTCACTCAAGACTTGACTGAAAGTATGAATGACTGGGTGATATCACAGACACCACCTTTCATCAAAAAATCACTAGATAATGCAGATAATATTAAATGAAAATATTAAACAACTGCAGATATTGCAAATCTGAAACAAACCAGAACACACTACGAAACTTGGCATGTCAGGCAGCGTTTGTGGAAAGAGAAATAGTCCATGTTTCAGGTCTACAACTCTTCATCAGAACATAGAACCGTACCACACAGGAAAGGACCCTTGGCCCACAATGTCCGGTCAACCATGATGCCAACAACAACTCTTATCTACCTGCACATGATCCACATGTCTCCATTACCTGCATGCCCATATGCCTGTCTGAAATGCCACTATGTTATCTGCCTACATCACCATGCTTGGCAGTGTGTTCCCCGCACCCACCGCTCTGTGTAGAAACAAAACTTGCCCCACGCATCTGCTTTAAAGTTTGTCCCTCTTACCTTAAAGCCATGCCCTCTAGTCCTTGACATTTCCATCTCCCCTCAAGCACTGACGTTCCCGAGAAAACAATCCAAGTTTGTCTGATCTCGCCTTATTGTTAATAACCCCTAATCCAGGCAGCATTTTGCCAAACCTCATGCACCCTCTTCAAAGCCTCCACATCCTTTCTGTAATGGAGCGACCAGAACTGCAAACAATACTCCAAATGCGGTTTAACCAAGTCCCATAAAACTGCAATATAAAGGAACTGCAGATGCTGGTTTATACCAAAGATAAACACAAAATACTGGAGTAACTGAGCGGGTCAGGCAGCTTCTCTGAAGAAAATGGATAGGTGACGGATGGTGGGTGGAGACTGCTAATGGAAGGTGATAATCAGGAAGGCAAAGGCTGCCACTGCTGGATTTGGGTCAGTAAGGAAGATGACAATGGGAACTATGAGGGGAGAGATGAGCCACCATATCCACGGTTGCCTCCATTTGCAGCTTTTCCAAGTGTTGGGCCAGTTCTGCCTCGTGCTGTCTCGCATCACACGGTGAACCCAAAGCATCAGGGTTACACTCGCAGAAATCTCCATTTTGTTCTCTTCTTCACAGAGTTTATTCGGTGAGGCTTTGAGTACGTACAGTAGTTCTTACTTTCTCTGTTTACTGTTAGATGACCGGTATATTTTAGCCCATTTGGTGGCAGGTCCAGAATATTTGCATATCACAAGTGAAAAATCGTGACTGAACAGCTCCACGAATGTGACCGATTAATAAAAGGATAAAAAATAACTTGTTTTAGTAGTCGTTTGGGGAACAGCCAAACTCTAAGGACATGCTGAGCAGAGTGAGAGTGGCAGGTTGGAGAGCCAGTCAGTGATGCTGTGCAGTGACTGGGCAGGCTCCTGCAACACTCACTGAGGCAGCAGCTTGGCCCTGCCAGTGGCTGCAGCAGCAGCAGCATCTGAATGACAAATTCACCTGTTTATCTGTCTGCTCTCCTGCAATGTTTGCCCATAACCAGGGGCTCAGCAGCTGTGAGCAAAACCTTTTGACGAGGCTGCAGAAAATGGAGCTGCAAGAATGCTTGTGAAGGCCGCTGCGATGTTGTGCACTGTATTGCTGACAACTCCCTCTCTATCTTTCCTTCACAGAGAGATGCAGACACTTTACCTCATCTCCAAAGATTTTTCCTCAGCTTCAACAACATATCCAGGTACGAGCTGCAACCTTTTATTATTAACAAGAAATGCTGGCAGTTCCTGAATGCCTGGATGCTCACTGTGTTAAAGGCCAGAGCCTACGCTTACTCGTAGTTGCAGAATAATTACAGAGGCATTTAATGTATTCACCTTTGTGTTTGCTGCATTTTAGGTAATTAGTTTTTATGTTAACCTGAGACAAATTGAATAAAGCCAGTGATTTTATTTTCTGGCTTGGTTTTATTTCAGCACATTACTGACTCATGTATTAGGCTGCATTTTTAAGTCTGAGCCTGATTGCTGCAGCCATTTAACAGTGATTCAGTGAAGGGCATCCACAGCCAGCAAGCTCTGCACGTTCTGTCACAAGTTTAATTATATACTACCTAATTTTCAACATTATTTTGTCTCGATAGTAAATAGTGATACAGCTTTTGCACTGTTTAAAAAAATATGTAAATGTTTATTAATTGGAATGTGTGCAAATCAGATGGAGTTTATTATTCTGCAGAATATATTCAAAATCACTGTTGTAAGGTATAGATATTCTTGATAAATCAACAAATTAGCATGAGCTGAAAAAAACTATTTTTTTCTGAATGTTTTGCAAAAACAAATGAAATTGTGAGTGCATGCACTGATATTAATACAGTAAAATGGCATCATAATGTTAAGGTTCCTTGCACCCAAAACAACCAGAAAAAAAACCAAGAAAAAAATTAAGAGACTTTGGTTCCCAGTCACTGCCATCTCATATTTTATAATTTTACTTCACAGACAGTCTGTCTGTGATCAATACAATTACTAAATCCATTACCTGTTTGTGAAGAAACCTCAGGGAAGGCTCTGGACAAAGTTTACAAAGTCAGCAAAACTGAGGCGAGAAATTGATTCACATCAAGAAATTTCAATTTACTAACACTTATGTTAGTATTGAACAAAAACAGTTTAAACGTCAAAGCTGAGGGAAAATGTACAAAAATATATATATTATGACTGTGTTAGAAAAAATAGCTGCTCTGCCTTTATCAGTGTCATCTCTTAAAAAGGCAGTCGAACTAGTAGATATGATTTCCACACTAAAAGCCTCGCTGACTATTCCTAATCAGGCCCTGTCTTTCCAAATGTATGTCAATCCTGTCCCTTAAATCTGTGGTTCCAAATTACTTTTCTGCCAAGGGAACAGGTTCATTTGTGTTCGCTCTGACTAGGCCTCAGCTCCTATCGAACCTCCTCTCAGTTCCATCCCTTCCTTTAGCAGTTTCTCTTCACAATTATAAGGTTTCAACATTGGCAGCATCCTTGTACACCTCCGCTGCACCCTTCTTGCGATGTTTTGTCTGCAGTCCTTGACAGTTGTCTAACTATGACTTAAATAATGTGTAGGAAGGAACTGCAGATATTGGTTTAAACCAAAGATAGACACAAAATGCTGGAGTAACTCAGTGGGACAGGTAGCATCTCTGGATAGAAGGAATGGGTGATGTTTCGGGTCGAGACCCTTCTTCAGGCCTGTCCCGCTGAGTAACTCCAGCATTTTATGACTTAAATAATGTTTGTGTGATTCAATTATCACCTCCCTGCACTTGTGTTCAACATCGGGCGGTCCCATACGTCTGCTTAGCTTCTTATCCAACTTTACATTGCCCTACTTGGAACTGCAGAGAGCAATTTCACCAGATGGAATCACATCTTCTCGAGCTCAGTTAAAATTGGGCAGTGAATGCAGTGACATTCATATCTTGAGAATTAATATGCAAACATTTGATCTTTGCACATTTTCATATACCTGTGGGCAGCAGCACTACCTGTTGTTTTAATGGACACTGTATCTGGTCCCACTGCAGGATACTGATACTATTTCGGAAGTGAAAGATACTAGTTGTGAGAAGTGATTAGATTAAATTAATGCAACAGAGATCGTTACCATAAAACGTCAGGATGAGAGTCTGTGATATAGTTAGCAAAACAGAGAATCCATCTTCGGTCATTTATGTTTAAGATCTGCAGAGATGGTTGTATCCATTAGTTATTTCTTCTTTTGTAATTTTATTCAATACAGTAGTCCTTTCATTAACCTCTTTAATGAAATGTTTTCATAAAACGCAGGTTTGAGAACATCGCTTGTCTGGCAGACTCTTCATCGCTCTCAGAGGTCACCCTGGATGGCAATCCCATAGCTCAGGAGTCATGGTACAAGCAAACACTTCTACGACACATGGTGCAGCTTCGACAGTTGGACATGAAGAAAATCACAGTGAGTCTCCAGGGCTGCCCGTGCTGGTGGGATGTGTGTCGTAACGTCCAGCTCTGCCACTGCCCACCAGCCCAGCTACAGCGATAGAATGCTCTCTAGTACTGATCCACTGGTTCACCTCGTTGAGTAATATTTTTGAGACTGGGATTTACTGGTTGAACTGGGGATTAGAAAGATGATTGAAATGGAATTCGAAAACCAGCTGTGACATTGATAGAAATACAGAATAGCAACCAGTGGTACATGACAGACTCCAGGACTGTGGTGCATTGGAGTTTAATTTGATTAGGGAGGTTTAGATTTCCAGATGACTGGGAATATTTCTAGGGATGTTGGGGGAGTTAGGGGAGTCCAGAACCAGGGGCCACAGTTTAAGAATAAGGGGTAGGCCATTTAGAACAGAGATGAGGAAAAACTTTTTTAGTCAGAGAATTGTGAATCTGTGGAATTCTCTGCATCAGAGGGCAGTGGAGGCCAATTCTCTGAATACATTCAAGAGAGAGCTAGATAGAGCTCTTAAGGATAGCGGAGTCAGGGGGTATGGGGAGAAAGCAGGAACGGGGTACTGATTGAGAATGATCAGCCATGATCACATTGAATGGCGGTGCTGGCTCGAAGGGCCGAATGGCCTACTCCTGCACCTATTGTCTATTGTCTATTGTCTATTGACCTGTGTAAGCTGAACCAGAAAGAGACAACATCCTCACAGGGAGGTTTGCTGGTACTGTTGGGAACAAGTCTGCATGTAATTTGGCAGTGAATGGGACATAGACCAGATATACAGTCTGGGGGAGGTACAGTCAAATATAGGACAGCAAATCAGCCCAGTAAAAGCACAGGCATGGGTACGATCAGCCACTTGGGAATGTGAGACTAAATGGAAGTTATTTTAAAGAAAGAATCTGTCGGTTAACTCATGGGAAGGTGATACTGTTGCTGTTACCAAGGAGAACATTGCACGGAACAGAATCATCGGGCGTGATGGGAGGGTTGGGGAGTAATGGTGGGATGTAAAAAATGGTATTTTAAGGAATCTATTAAGTGTTCAATAGAGAGGCAATTCACACGTTTGATTTCTTCGCAGGAAGAGGAGAGGCGAATGGCATCGGTCATGGCCAGGAAAGAGGACGACAAGAAACGTGAAATCCACAAGCAGGCAATCTTGAAGGTGACGGCTCACAGCTAGAGCATTGGTTTCATATTCATTGCAAAAAGAATCCAATAGTTAATAATTGAAAACCAAATGTGAAATAAAACAGAACATAGAGACATAGGAACATAAAAAATAGGGCCAGCACCGCCATTCATTGTGATCATGGCTGATCATCCCTAATCAATACCCTGTGCCTGCCTTCTCCCCAAATCCCTTGATTCCACTAGCCCCCAGAGCTCTATCTAACTCTCTTTTAAATTCATCCAGTGAATTGGCCTCCACTGCCTTCTGTGGCAGAGAATTCCACAAATTCACAACTCTCTGGGTGAAAAAGGTTCTTCTCAAAGTTTTATATGGCCTCCCCTTTATTCTTAGACTCTATCCCCATGTTCACATTCAGTGGCATTAATGGAAAGAGAAACAATGTAGGTTGCAGTCAGCCAGGAAGTTTCAGTCTGAGCTATTACACAGCCACAAAGTCACTAAATATAATCAAATTGAATTATTGTGCAGTATATTTAAAACATTTTTGGGTTCACAGCCGCAACCTAAGGAGTAAAAAGTTAGTAAAAAATATATCTTTTAAAACAACACAAATGGATAATTTATCGAAGTCAATCTCAAATTTTATTTAATGTGGTTTTACTGAAAGAAATAATGCTCGGTCCTGGTCTGCCACCACCTTCCTATCTCCTTACAACCTGCCTGAAGGACCACTGTAACCTTCCCTTTCCTTATCTCACCAACCACTCCCCACCCCACCGCTCCACTCAGATGGGTTTTCATCTCGTGCAATGCTTTCAGATTTTGCTTTAGTGCTTTGTCATTCATTAATTATCTGGCTTAAACTGGAAGCCCTAACAGTCTGCTCCCGGTCACAGGAGAAGCGCCGCTTGGCTATCAGTAATGCTGCCAGACAGTGGGAGATGCAGCAAACCTTCACCACAGACAAGGAGGCACAGCAAGCTTACTCTGTGTGCACGGCCAGTAACAGCAGTATTCACAAGCCCTGCCACCTCACCCAGACTGGGCAGGAACTGTGGCCCCGAGAATCAAGGTACTTGTAATGAGAATATTTGACCGCGTCACCTGGAGGGGAAGGATCTTAATTGTGGAAATCACGAAATGGAATCAGTTTGGATGGAGCTAAGAAATAGTAAGTTGGGAGTTGGCCTCAGAAATGGTCGTACAGGCACAGCATCAATCAGCAAACCAGCGATCCAACAGGCAATGAATAGTGAAAGTTAATGTGGACCCGTTAGAATCTGATTCAGATGCAATTATACTGTGAATTGGGGAAATTCTGAGAAATTAAAAAAATAGTTTGTGTCTTTCCATTGAAGGAGACCCAGATACATTTATAGAAAGACTGGAGAACTCTAGGTCCAGCGAGAATGAAGAGCTCAAAGAAATTAGCGTCAGTAGCAAGACTGTTGGGGGTTTAATGAGGGTGAAAGGAAGAAAGAAATGAGTAAGAGCTGAGGACCTATGTTGTGGAGATTGTGGATGCAGTGCTTGTCTTCCAGCATTTCATGGAGTTGGGAAGGATTGGCAGTCCACGGACACTGACTGCTCCACCATTAGTGGACGGGCTGGTCTGTGTGATGGACTGGCTGCATTCACAACTTTGCAATTACTTGGCAGAGCAGCTGCCAAACCAAACCGCCTTGCATCTGGTAAGATGCTTTCTATGGTGCATCTGTAGAAGTTGGTAAGATCATGGCTGAATTTCCTTGGCTTTCTAATTAAGGGTTGAGGTTCAATGAGGGAATGTGGAGAGAGGTTGAACCTGAACCAAGGGCAGTTCTGCTCTTTCTCCATCCCACATGTAACATTTGCTCAGTTTTCTCTCTCCAGTTGCACAGGTTGACCTGCTTGTGCACACCCCACAGTGCAGCTTTTATGTGCCGTTGTTAGTATTCTCTCTCTCACTCACTCTCTCTGCAACTTCAATCAAACTTCTTGTATTTCTTTCCCAGTTTCGCTGAAAGGTCTTTGAAATGAAGTATTCTCTCGGCTTCCCTTTCCACAGATGCTGCCTGGCCTGCTGACTAGAATTTCAAAATGTAATTATATATTTACCTTTATTAATATATATATGTGTTTAATGTGCTGGATTGTATGTTGTCTCTCAACAGCCAACAGAGTCCTAAAGGCAGCAGTAGGAAGGAAAGAGCAGAGAGCAACAAGCACGAACTCACCAAACCCGAAAAACCCCAATACATCAGGTAATATCTATTTGAGAATGAAAATTACCATCTTCTGATTGTGTGCTGGATAAAGTAGTGTTACGTCACTCACCTCCCTCTGCAAAGGCATTGTTAGTGCTGTCCGATAACTCTTCATTTATGATGCCCATTGACCAGAATGCAACACTTGATTACATTCTGTCTTGATGTCCAAGGCAGTCACTTTCACCTCACCTCTTTTGTCCCTGTTTGGACATGTCTGTGATGAGACCCATGTGTGTGATGGAAGGAATGCTCTGCCTCAGTCTGTCCACCTGCCTGCCTCATCAGGCAACTGTGCCCAGTCTATGTGAGAGTCTGCAGGCCCCGTATTGACCTCATCAGCCACCCCAGAACCAACAGAACCAGAGTGGAAGCAGGGTACCCTTGATCCTGAGGCACTGCTTTAGTAATCAGTGCTTGCCAACGCTGTCAGCACTGTGCTCTTGTTTGACAGTAGATTGGTTGGGCAGTAGTTAACCAGGTTGCATTTGTACTGTGTGAGGATCCAAAATTAGGTGGATTAATAATTTACGAGGAGGACAGAGAGAGCCAGTGGAAGGATAGGGAAGGATGTGACCGGAGAAGGAGTTGGCTGAGGCACCAGAATGTGGGGCCCCCGCACCTGTTTCTTTATGAACAGTAAATGTCAGGGCAGTTTTGCAGGACATTGGGCAAATGCCAGTGTTGTAACTCCACTGAAGCTGCACCCATCTTCTGTCTTCCATTGGCATGCTGTCTGGTCCCATAGTCATTAACGTATTGAGTGCTCTGCGCTGATTCCTGATGTCAAACGCAGTGAGGCGGATTGGCTGCAGACTGGCAGACGTTACTTAATAAGCATCAGTGATGATGCAGAAACCTTAGATGCTAAAGTCTGTGATCTTATAAAAGTAGCACTTCCACAGTTTAGAGATAAAGTCGTGTGATAAAAGTCAAGGTGACCATGGGTGTTTTGTGTGTGTTGTGCAGGTCACCTGATGGGATGCTGGCCTCTGGATTGCAGGGACTGTCCATTGCAGAGTCCCACCTGGCTGAGCTGGAGAGAGATACGCTGCACTTGTACGGCCTGGGTGCCCTGGAGTCCCTGGAGCGCAGCGGGGGTGTGCAGTCCGCAGCCGCCGTCACCACTGTCTCCTTCATGTTTATCGACTTCGATGAGATTATTCCCATGTTGCCACGTTTAAGGATTAAATTCCCAAATATTGTGGTAAGATTTTTTGGGAGACAGAGATGTGAGGATAGGATAACTAAGAGGGTGACTGAGATTTGGTTGCAGAAATTTTCATTTTAACACTGACTCTGCATTGTTGACGCTTGTCAGTGATCTTGATGAGAAACTGGGTCTGGAGATTTGACTCGGAACACCTCTCGTGTCATTTGTTTGCAGCACTTCAAGTTCCAGGACACGAACCTACACAAACTGCAGCAGTTCAACGCGCTGGCACAGGGCCGCCGGCTGGACCAGCTCACTGTCAGTCCTCAGGGCAACCCTGTGGTGAGCTTCAGTCTCTGGAAGTACTACGTCCTCTTCAGGCTCAGTCACTTTGGTCTCCAGAAAATAAATGGGGCAGAGGTAAGCATGTCAGACAATATAGGACCCCAACATCATGGCCCCCCAACCCTATCGGCCCCAATATTGTAAGCTGACCTCTTGTATCACACCTTCCTGATAGAAAATATCTCCTCGACAAATTCACCAGTTCCCTTATGCATATCTCAGTTGCATTTACATTAGGTAGTAGAAACAAGGAATTGCAGATGCTGGTGTACAAAAAAAAGACACAAAATGTTGGAGTAAGTCAGCGGGTCAGACATTATCCCTGGAGAACATGGATCGGTGATGTTCTGGAACTGAAGCAAGTTCCCAACCCGAAACATCACCTATCCATGTTCTGCAGAGATGCTGCCTGACCCGCTGAGCTTTTCCAGACTTTGTATCTTTTTTTTTCATTTACATTAATCCCATCACAGATCATTAGACATCAGTCTTGGCTTTTACTGCTTTCATATTTTCCTCTTGTGACTGGATATATCTTCAGTGATATCTTGTTCCATTTTGAAAGTGTTTGTTGACCTAGACTTTAAATCCTCAGGTTAAAGCACATTGTTTGTTTTGTAATTGTCACAGGTAACTCCCATGGATGTAGTGATGGGTGAGCGACTCTTTGGGATTTTAGCTCGTGTGGCTGCTTCACATCTCCCCCAACCTCGCCTACTTTCATTACTCGGCGAAATCAAGTACGAATTCATTTTACTGATAGTTCAGTTAAACACCAGGTTTTTGTGCCATAAAGGTGGTTATTGCTATTTGTAAAGGTGTTCAGAAATATGCTGCAAGTAATCTATGTTTACTTCCCCCCAAGTGTTTAATGAAGCATTGTAGAAGGAGCTATTCTGTAAGAATTAGCCAAGGTTTTGTGGAAAGCGTGGAAACAGGTCTTTCGGCCCTCCGAGTCCACACCAACCATTGATCATCTGATCCATCCTCCGGTTCCCATATACAATAGCATCGAGAGTAATCCAGAGTTTCAGCAGGAGGGACACTTGTTTTTATTTTAGGGGAGATTTCCAGCATCTGCTCATGTATCAGTGACTTGCTGCTTTCATTGCTGAGTTTAAAGGCTGACAGTATTTCAACCACATGTTTCATGCTTAGACATCAGTGATGCTATTGAGTGCTTTTTGATTATGTGCATTAATGTGAAACGTGGTAACTTGCTAACATCGCAAATTACAAAAGGCCCATCTTCCCCCCCCCCGCACTTCAGAGAGTGCAGCCACGTGCTTTCTACTTCACCTGCCAGAACGTCTGTGGCCTCTCCAGACAAGGTGCTGTGAGACAAATTCTGCAGAGACAGGTCTACGGTGCAAAACCCAAGGAAAGGAAGTCCTCCAATTGTACCATTTATCTTGTCAGAAAGAAGCAACTGATTTTCATACTGGAGGGGAAGGGGAAGAAAGCTGGGATGACAATGGACGAGTGCAAAGACATAAAGCTTGGGGGCGAGAGTATTGGCCGTGCCATCCTGAACTACTCCAACAGAGACGCCACCTCCGAACAATTCAAGGTAAATGCTGACAGGCCAGAGCGGTTCTGTTGCCTTTTGCTGGAGCTCGCCAAGTGTGTTACTTAGTTATTGTGCTGCAGGGAGAATCGTAGTGAAACCAACATACAGACGTTTGGTCTTGATCTCATCCCTCAAGTCCCTACTTCCCCAGTAATTAATCTGTAACAACCCAGAGCCAACCAGCTCTGATAGTTCACCACCAGGCACAGGTTGAAGTGGTGCTGACAGAGTAATGGACAGGATCTCTGATAGTTCACCACCAGGCACAGGTTGAAGTGGTGCTGACAGAGTAATGGACAGGGTATAATCCTGAACTATGCTGTGCAGTGATTAGTGAAAACCTTTGTACTTCTGCGCATCAACAGCTTTCAATTTCTCAACCTTGAGAAAGTACAGTAGCTTAATTTTTAATCCAAATAGACAACTCCATTCTCTTCCAGATTATATTCCTCCGTGCATCCCTCTTGACTGTTTCCTCAGCCTTCTATTCCTCCAGAGTCATTTGCATTCCTTCTAATAGTTCACTGCCTCCCTGCTTTGTTTCATCAGAAACCTAGATTTTCAGAAAGCCTTTGATAAAGTGCCACATGGGTGGCTGCTACGGAAGATGAGAGCCCATGGTATTAAATGGCAGATACTAGCATGGATGGCAGGTTGGCTGGAAGGCAGAAGGCAAAGAGTGGCATTAAAGGGGGCTTTTTCTGGTTGGCTGCCAGTGACTAACGGAGTTCTTCAGGGGTCGGTGCCGGGGCCACTACTCTTCACATTGTATATTAGTGACTTGGACAAGTTTGCGGATGATACGAAAATAGGTGGAGAGGCAGGTAGTGTAGAGAAAGCAGGGACCCTGCAGAAGGACTTGGATAGGTTGGGAGAGTGGGCAGAGAAGTGGCAGATCTAATATAGTGTAGCAAAGTGTGGAGTCATGCATTTAGGTAGTAGGAATAACGGCGTAGATTATTTTCTAAATGAGGAGAGAATCCAGAAATCGGAGGTGCAAAGGGATTTGGGAGTGCTGGTGCAGGATTCCCAAATAGTGAATCTACAAGTTGAATCGGTAGTAAAGAAAGCAAATGCAATGCTAGCATTTATTTTGAGAGGGCTTGTATACAAAAACAGGGATGTGATGCTGGGGCTCTATAAGGTGCTGGTCACAGGGGTGTGTGTAATGCTGAGGCTCTATAAGGCGCTGGTCACAGGGGTGTGTGTAATGCTGAGGCTCTATAAGACGCTGGTCACAGGGGTGTGTGTAATGCTGAGGCTCTATAAGACGCTGGTCACAGGGGTGTGTGTAATGCTGAGGCTCTATAAGACGCTGGTCACAGGGGTGTGTGTAATGCTGTGGCTCTATAAGGCGCTGGTCAGGCCGAATTTGGAATATTGTGAGCAATTTTGGGCACCATATGTGAGGAAGGATGTGCTGGCTCTGGAGAGGGTCCAGAGGATGTGCTGGCTCTGGAGAGGGTCCAGAGGATGTGCTGGTTCTGGAGAGGGTCCAGAGGTGGTTTACAAGAATGATCCCAGGAATGAGTAGGTTATCATATGATGAGCGTTTGACGGCACTGGGCCTATATTCGGTATTCGAAACGTACAGAATAGTGAAAGGCTTGGATAGAGTGGATGTGGAGAGGATGTTTTCACTAGTGGGAGAGTCTAGTACTAGAGGTCATAGCCTCAGAATTAAAGAATGTTCTTTTAGGAAGATGAGAAGGAATTTCTTTAGTCAAAGGGTGGTGAATCTGTGGAATTCTTTGCCACAGAAGGCTATGGAGGCAAAGTAAGTAAATATATTTAAGGCAAAAATAGATTCTTGATTAGTAAGACTGTCAGATGTTATGGGGGAGAAGGCAGGAGAATGGGGTTAGGAGGGAGAGATAGATCAGCCATGATTCAATAGCGAGTAGACATGATGGGCCAAATGGCCTAATTCTACTATCACTTATGATCAACAAACTTGGACATATTGCACTTGACTCTCATCTACATTGTTGATATAGATTGTGGAAATTGCTTCACATGATTCTGTTGTGTCCCATCAGATTAATGTGGGACATCGCTAGTCACCATCTCCCATTCCAACAATGACCCATTTCATCCCATGGTTTGCTTTCTGTTCCTGAACCAATCTGCAATCCATGCCTTTTGAAAGCTTTCTGAAAGATCGAATACATCACATCAATTAGATCAATGACCATAAATCATTTGTGTAAATTTACAGCATTTTATTGTGATTTTCAAATACTGAACTCCAAACCTGATTAGAATCTGGTGGTAAAGATGCAATCGTTCTATCAGTGATAAAGACAGACAATGATGATAATATTTAGCAAGTTATGGTACTTTCCTGGAGAGAGACACAGACGATGTTTCAGATCAAGAACATAAAACTTGGATTGTCCAGTTGAAAGGACAATATTTAGCTGCACAAGTTTCATTTAATAAACCTTTACCTATTTTCTTTATTTACCATTAGGAAACTAAGACATTTTGCCAAATGTATGTCCAGAGACTGGTTAAAGATGCAGCTCTTATTGATGTTAAAAATGAATCCCTGCACAAGCTCTGGCCACAGATCTTCATTGAACTTGTGCGAGACTGTGTCATGCAGATGAGCAATAAGAACTCCCACATGAAACTGTGCCTGAGGAACATCATGCAACGGAAATGAGGAGCAAGCACATTCACGTTCAGCATTGGCCATCCTCTATCCTGGGAGAGCTCACAGCACCTCAATCACATCGCCATTTACAAACCCACAGGAGCTTTCCTTCAGCATTTGGACTTCATTGCATCAAGTATTGCCAAATACCTGAAGAAACCTGCAGTGGGAAACTGAAATCACACTGGGGAAGGAAGTCAAAGCCATTGTTATACCAGTCTTCCCGTTTGAATGCAGGTAGCAGAACAGTCCGTCTTGTTAGGCCTCTACTGGGAAGGGCACTGCTTCGGTTACCTGCTGATTCTATCTCTGCTGAGTTTAGACCAAAACGTGTATTAACTGAATGTTTTCCCCGCTCATAACATTAGGATGATGTAACTTGTGAGCAGAGTTACAACTTGTGAAGTCCAGCTCATTGTTTACTCATTTTATTAACAATCCAGAAATGTGACTGCATAGGACCTGCTGGTTTCATGTAAGGTATTACATCACAGCAGTTCAATAGTAAATTTTAGTATCAGTAGGAGCATTTCTTGTCTGAATTTGAACTGGGCGATGCTTGAAAATGGAACTAAAAATGGCCTGTCAGCAGCGTGTTGTTGAATGATGGACCAGGCCTTTCTCAGGGTCACTGTGGAACGCTGATGGTAGTCGGCCCATTTCAGGTTTGCACACCTGTGTGTGTGCACGGTGGGCCCGCGGCTTCACTTGGCCACCAATTTCACCACTCGTGGCACCCGGATTTCAGCAGCAATTGTGTTCCATAATCTTTGTGCCATCTGGCAGGTGTCAATATTATTATTTCTTGACTGAAGATTTTACAGTGTAATTTAATGGATGCAGTTTTTGAGTTTATCTTGCCACTGCAGGGATAGGAGCAAATATTATGCACAGCTTTGATGATATTTGATGTTTTAAAAGCTGATATCAACTTTCATTGTGGACACACAGGCTGTAGGTATTCAACTCTGGTCAGTTTGGCTGCTCTGTACCTCAACACCATCTATCTGCCTTTGCTCCGTCATCTATATCATTTTTCAACAAAAATCTAACAGTCTCGGCAGAATTGTGCCTGAGAACAGACTGTTAATTAAAATATTATCCAATGATGTGTTCACTAAAATAGTCAGCTCACTATGTCAAGTGTTCAATGCCAAGAATGTGCCATTGTTTACTGCATTAAATCTCCCATCATGAACCTGATTTGAGGCAGTTCACCAACGGGGTTGGAGCCAAGGCAGCAGGTACAATGATGATAGATGATGAATGTGGATTCATTGTGAAGTTGTGTGCCAAGTGTGTGCTACATCAGGTGTGCATTGGATCTGCTCACCCAGTAGGCATTTGATCACGCTGCATGCTTGTGGACAAGATTCACATTTACTTGTTGGATTTTCTGTCTTCTCCATAAAATGACAAATTTGAGTAAAACCCTGTGAGATTTAAAAAAGATTATTATTAATTTCTCGCTTGAAAAGTTAACGTACTTTGCTTGGAGTTGTTCAGTTCTGTTGGGGATCTGCACTAGGGTTTCCCACTTCAATGGTGCATGAGATGGGAACCCACCTCTGGTTTATTGACTACATTTCATCATTTCAGTAATTAATCATTTTCAATTTAAATTTAATCATTTATCAGGCTGATGTCAATAATTAATTATTGAGTTTAACTACTCTAATTTATGTGATGATTAATTGCTGCAATACAATGATTTTCAGTTCACTTGATGGGTGGTACACTGCTTATTCCTCAATGAGTTGATTTTTACTCATTGCTGGTTGTATATGAAAAAAATCATTAAAGTTTGTTTCAAATTCATTAACTACTGTTTGATTTTTCCCACCTACATGCAGGCATAACATCTGAAATGGCCATTCTACATAAACGGCTGTTGTGTGTGGTGTGGCTTGTATGAACAGTCAACCCCCTCTCACTCCCGATATTACGGAAACTTAACCCCACACAGAGCAATCCTGTCTCTCATGAATCTTCCCTGAAACCTACTCAACACATCATGAACTAGAGCACCCAAAGTAAACGCACATGGTCACAGGGAGAACATGCAAACTCAACACAGACAGCATCCGAGTCAGGTTCAAACCTGAATCACTGCTGTGTGGAGCAGCATCTCTAGTAGCTGTGCCACTGTGCAATAAAGTAGGAATTGATGGATCTGAATAACAATAAAAAGAACAATCTAGACTAACTATATGGTACAATATTAGAATTATAGGAAGAACAAAGAGTGGTGGAGCTGTAAGGAGAGATGAGTATTAAAAAGGCATGCGGCACTTTCTGTTAATAACGACGGACTGAATTCATGCCAGTAGTGGAAAGGGATTATAAATCACTGATAAGATCTTAGCAGGAATATAGTTAATTCTTGGCAGCAGTGTTTTAAAAAGGCCAAGAGACTGTTGAGGACAAGGGACTACGTGCAGGTAGGTGGATAAAAATCAGATTTTTTTTAAACTTAGAGGAATGAAGATGATCACATTGAAGCACGAGACTCCGAGGAAGAATGTGATGTAGATAACGAGATGTTTCCATTATTTGGACAGTCTTGACAGAGGGGACATAGTTTCAAGACAGCAGTTGATCATTTAAAACTGATTTTCACAGAGGGTGTAGATGCTCTGGGATTTCATTATCCTAGAGGGTTGTCAGTCAGTAAAGGTCGGGAGAGCAGGAACAAGGGCGACCGTTCCTGTAAAGGTATGTAAAGAGGAAAAAAATAGTCAAGGCAAATGTGGGACCCTTGAAGACAGAAGCTGGGGAATTTATTATGGGGAACAAGGAAATGGCAGACGAGTTGAACCGGTACTTTGGATCTGTCTTCACTAAGGAAGATACAAACAATCTCCCAGATGTTCTAGTGGCCAGAGATCCTAGGGTGACGGAGGAACTGAAGGAAATTCACATTAGGCAGGAAATGGTGTTGGGTAGACTGATGGGATTGAAGGCTGATAAATCCCCAGGGCCTGATGGTCTGCATCCTAGGGTACTTACGGAAGTGGCTCTAGAAATTGTGGACGCATTGGTGATCATTTTCCAATGTTCTATAGATTCAGGATCAGAGGGTAGCTAATGTTATCCCACTTTTAAAGAAAGGAGGGAGAGAGAAAACTGGAAATGATAGACCAGTTAGTCTGACATCAGTGGTGGGGAAGATGCTGGAGTCAATTATAAAATACGAAATTGCGGAGCATTTGGATAGCAGTAACAGGATCGTTCCGAGTCAGCATGGATTTACGAAGGGGAAATCATGCTTGATTAATCTTCTGGAATTTTTTGAGGATGTAACTAGGAAAATTGACAGGGGAGAGCCAGTGGATGTGGTGTACCTCGACTTTCAGAAAGCATTCGACAAGGTCCCACATAGGAGATTATTGGGCAAAATTAGAGCACATGGTATTGGGGGTAGGGTACTGACATGGATAGAAAATTGGTTGGCAGACAGAAAGCAAGGAGTGGGGATAAATGGGTCCCTTTCAGAATGGCAGGCAGTGACTAGTGGGGTACCGCAAGGCTCGGTGCTGGGACCGCAGCTATTTACAATATACATTAATGACTTTAGAAAATTTGCAGATGATACAAACTGGGTGGCAGTGAGAACTGAGGAAGATGCTATGACGTTGCAGGATGACTTGGACAGGTTGTGTGAGTGGGCGATGCAGTTTAATGTGGATAAGTGTGAGGCAAAATGCACAAAAAGGTTATCCACTTTGGTGGTAAGAATAGGAAGGCAGATTATTATCTGAAAAGTTAGGAAAAGGAGATGTACAACGAGATCTGGGTGTCCTAGTGCATCAGTCACTGAAAGGAAGCATGCAGGTACAGCAGGCAGTGAAGAAAGCCAATGGAATGTTGGCCTTCATAACAAGAGGAGTTGAGTAGAGGAGCAAAGAGGTCCTTCTGCAGTTGTACAAGGCCCTAGTGAGACTGCACCTGGAGTACTGTGTGCAGTTTTGGTCTCCAAATTAGAGGAAGGATATTCTTGCTATTGAGGGCGTGCAGCGTAGGTTTACTAGGTTAATTCCCGGAATGGCGGTACTGTCGTATGTTGAAAGACTGGAGCGACGCTTGTATACACTGGAATTTAGAAGGATGAAAGGGGATCTTTTCGAAACATATAAGATTATTAAGGGGTTGGACACGTTAGAGGCAGGAAACATGTTCCCAATGTTGGGGGAGTCCAGAACCAGGGGCCACAGTTTAAGAATAAGGGGTAGGCCATTTAGAACGGAGATGAGGAAAAACTTTTTCAGTCAGAGAGTTGTAAATCTGGAATTTTCTGCCTCAGAAGGCAGTGGCCAATTCTCTGAATGCTTTCAAGAGAGAGCTAGATAGAGCTCTTAAGGATAGTGGAGTCAGGGGGTATGGGGAGAAAGCAGGAACGGGGTACTGATTGAGAGTGATCAGCCATTAATTTAACAGAGGAGTAGGTACGTTTTGAAAGGACGGGGAAACTGAAGGCCATGGGGAAGTGTCGCAGAGGAGATCAGCATCGCCATATTAAATGGCAGGGCCGACCTGAGGAGCCCTGTTTCAACGTTCATTATGTTCTCAGTGACCAGTGTGAAAATGTCTTTTGAGGTCCCCCCCCCCCCCCCCCCCCAATTAATCCTTCTCCAGCTAGTTTTACTCCCTTCTCAGCAAGCGAGACAAAATGTCTTCAAATACCTCCTGCGGTTCATGACCGTTTACCCAATGAGTCACGCAATCCAGAAATAAAGTACAGAACTAGTTTAAGAAACTAGTAGTATAAGAAAATAACTGCAGATGCTGGTACAAATCGATTTATTCACAAAATGCTGGAGTAACTCAGCGGGTCAGGCAGCATCTCAGGAGAGAAGGAATGGGTGACGTTTCGGGTCGAGACCCTTCTTCAGTCTGAGTTACTGACCTGCTGAGTTACTCCAGCATTTTGTGAATAAATAGTTTAAGAAACTAAACTACCAATGGACAAATCGTCTGTTTTTATTTAGTGAAAGAACCAACCACTCAGACTGCGTTTCCTCCCTCCACAGTCCCCAAAATGGGGACAGGGAACGGTCATCAATGCCCACCAGCACTTGTATAAAACAAAGCCGGCAGACCGCTTCGCGCTCAGGAGGGAACGCTGCAGCTCCTCATCGTGGTTGGTGAGACCTTACTCTTTAGTACACGATTTCTCTAGTCACAGACTATAGAAATGATCCTTAAAAGTATAGCCTTAACTTCGTACTGTCTCTGCACCTCTCGCCATTCACAACAACACACTTTTCAGCCACGCCGAGAAATAACCTTTCCCTCGATTATTCACTAAACCCACCGGGAACATTGTGAACAATGTCCAGCGGTCCCGTCCCGACCACCCAAAACTTCCATTAAACCACCAGCGGCCTTGTTACTGCCAATACCCAGCACGCATGGGGTCTGCATAAATTAGCAACCAGGCTCCAGCCATTGGCCCGCCGTTTGATCCGCAACTCTTGTGGTAAATACCCGACACAATCTCTGCAACAGCCCGAGAAGCAGAACCTGCGCCTCCCTGAACCTCCCCCAACCCTCCCTGCACCTCCCCCAACCCTCCCTGCACCTCCCCCAACCCTCCCTGCACCTCCCCCAACCCTCCCTGCACCTCCCCAACCCTCCCTGCACCTCCCCCAACCCTCCCTGCACCTCCCCCAACCCTCCCTGCACCTCCCCACCCCTCCCTGCACCTCCCCCACCCCTCCCTGCACCTCCCCCACCCCTCCCTGAACCTCCCCCACCCCTCCCTGCACCTCCCCCACCCCTCCCTGCACCTCACCCACTCCTCCCTGCACCTCCCCCACCCCTCCCTGCACCTCCCCCACCCCTCCCTGCACCTCCCCCACCCCTCCAGCCGCAGCAGCAGCGTCTGCCCCGTGGGCAGCGAAGGCTCATGTTGGCTGCAGCTGGTATTGCACCCGCGCGACAGCGACACCTGGCGGTGGCCCACACTGGTCAGTAGGAGAGGTGTTGTGACCAGCCAGGGATTACAGCAGGTGTACACACTGAGGGTTCGGTGAAGCTCGGTGCCAAGGCTCTGTGGGGGAGGTCTGCAGTCTTAGGCCCTGTACCTCTTGCCTGATGGGAAAGGGAAGAAGTAGGAGTGACCGGGGTGAGACTGGTCCTTGATTATGCTGGTGGCCTTGCCGAGGCAGCTTGGTGTAGATGGAGTCAATGGAAGGAAGGTTGGTTTGCATGGTGGTCTGGGTTACGTCCACATTCTTTGCAATTCCTTGCAGTCTTGCATGGAGTTGTTCCCAAACCATGCCGTGATGCATCCCAATAAAATGCTTTCTATGGCGCATCTGTAGAAGTTGGTGAAGGTTGTTGAGGACATGCCAAACCTCCTAAGCCTTCAAAGGAAGTAGAGATGTTGGTGTGCCTTCTTGGCCATTGCTTTGACGAGGCTGCTTCAGGACAAATTGTTGGTGATAGAGGAACCTGAATCTCTTCTTTGGTGCCCTCAATATATACCGGATATGTGTAGCAATTTGCTTCCTTACCATCTCCTTTTGTCTTGCTGACATTGAGGGAGAGGTTGTTGACATTATTTGATATCTGGCCCACTGCAATGGTGTCATCCCATATTTGTAAATTGTGTTGGATTGGTATTTGGCTGCACAGTCATGGGTGTATAAGGAGAATAGAAGAGGGCTGAGAATGCACCCTTGCAGGGCATCCTTGTTGAGGATTATCCCGGAGGATGATTTGTCACCTATCCTCGATAGATTTAATGTATTTCATTACCAGCCTCTCAAACATACCTAAGAACGTAGTGGGGAGAGATTAAAGATGTCTGTGCCCATGGAAAAAAAGTTACGAAGTGCTGCAATGCCTTCAGCAACCCTGCAGATGGAGCACCTTGCCAATAAATCTGATCTAAACCAGACTGGTCAGTGTAGTCCAGAATTATGACTCCAAAATACGCTCTGTTCCACAGAATCACACCCATCAGGTTCTCTGCCCATGGAAAGCAGTTGTGCTCAATGCCATGATAGATGGGAATAGCCGCATAACAGACCCAGAGGCAGTGAGGGGAAGATTGTTGTGGTGACAGCTCCGGTCCCATCCTGACAATGATTTCAGCGTGGAGCGGCTCAGCCCGTCCCAGATAGACTTCCTCTCCGTGTCGAAGCCCATCTCAGTCAGTTCACCAGCACCACGCCGGTGTTCTTCTCTGACCACTGCATCTTCTAGCCCGCCTGTCACCTACCAGAGGACCAGGTCGGGCATGGGATACAGAAAGCTGAACGTCGGGCATGGGATACAGAAAGTTAGGAAAAGGGGACGTACAACGAGATCTGGGTGTCCTAGTGCATCAGTCACTGAAAGGAATCATGCGGGTACAGCAGGCAGTGAAGAAAGCCAATGGAATGTTGGCCTTCATAACAAGAGGAGTTGAGTATAGGAGCAAAGAGGTCCTTCTGCAGTTGTACAGGGCCCTAGTGAGACCGCACCTGGAGTACTGTGTGCAGTTTTGGTCTCCAAATTTGAGGAAGGATATTCTTGCTATTGAGGGCGTGCAGCGTAGGTTTACTAGGTTAATTCCCGGAATGGCGGGACTGTCATATGTTGAAAGACTGGAACGACTAGGCTTGTATACACTGGAATTTAGAAGGATGAAAGGAGATCTTATCGAAACGTATAAGATTATTAAGGGGTTGGACACGTTAGAGGCAGGAAACATGTTCCCAATGTTGGGGGAGTCCAGAACCAGGGGCCACAGTTTAAGAATAAGGGATAGGCCATTTAGAACTGAGATGAGGAAAAACTTTTTCAGTCAGAGAGTTGTGAATCTGTGGAATTCTCTGCCTCAGAAGGCAGTGGAGGCCAATTCTCTGAATGCATTCAAGAGAGAGCTAGATAGAGCTCTTAAGGATAGCGGAGTCAGGGGGTATGGGGAGAAGGCAGGAACGGGGTACTGATTGAGAATGATCAGCCATGATCACATTGAATGGCGGTGCTGGCTCGAAGGGCCGAATGGCCTACTCCTGCACCTATTGTCTATTGTCAGCTCAGAAAGCTGAGATGATCTTATAAGGAGTAAGGAGATGTCCATCAGGAAATGCTAGCACATTCCTGGCTGCAGAAGTACATACTGAGGTACAAACTGAAGCAGATATAGTTTAAACAACTGCATTAGACCGATCCCCCCCCCCCCCCCTCCCCTGAAATATATAAAAAAAACATGAGCAACAAACAAAGTTCTGGAAAAACTCTGCAGGTCAGTCAGTCAGTCAGCATCTGTGGAGGAATGGACTGTGACATTTCACACTGATCAAGAATCCATCATCCAGTCTTTAATGTCTCTATAGAACAGTTTTGTCAGGGAGAGGCTGTTGAGAAATCTCTAAATTGGGTTCTCTATTTGAAAACACAGTTACCTGTTTAAGACAGGTATGATATTACAAAGACAGAGCAGAGTCGAGGGGCCGAGTAGCCTCTGCTCTGAAAGACATAATATAAACACATCACCGGCATTTCTTCTCAAATCCCTATTTTCATTTAAAATGTAAATTGAAATTGTCCCTTTGATTTAATTTAAATTTAATTTAAAAAAATAAGCTCCCAATGCCGTGACCATTGCTTCACCGCAATGCCGTGACTCGGATTCGAACCGAGGTTGCTGCGGCCACAACGCAGAGTACTAACCACTATACGATCACGGCGAGCTACTCGGAAGCTGGCGGCCCCCGCCGAGTGACGCCTCAAGATGCTCAACAACGACTGACGTTGCATCCGATGCCCTAGTGATTCTGCGCAGTAAATAGACTACAACTCCCGGCATGCACTCAAGAGGCGCATGCGCATTGTAAAATAATTGGCAACTTCCAGGGTTTTCTCTTCCCATCACCTATTAATCCTTGTTGCACTACTTATTCCCCTGTTTTCAACGTTCCGAAGGTGCTGCTTCCTTTCAGAACTCCAAAAGTTGCTCTTCTGTCTCCTCTTTCACAGCTCTGAGTGCAAATTCTGC
Source organism: Rhinoraja longicauda (assembly GCF_053455715.1). Taxonomy (NCBI): domain Eukaryota; kingdom Metazoa; phylum Chordata; class Chondrichthyes; order Rajiformes; family Arhynchobatidae; genus Rhinoraja; species Rhinoraja longicauda. Next base: position 440,684 of record NC_135990.1, read on the forward strand.
TCTGGACGGGGCATTGAGAATAAGAGGCAGGAATCACGTTGCAGCTTTGTAGAACTATGGTTCGGACACTTTTGCAGTATTGTGGGCAGTTCTGGTCGCCCCATTACAGGAAGGATGAGGAGGGTCTGGGTTTATCAGAATTATGCCTGAATTAGAGAGTATTCGCTATAAGGAGAAATTGGACAGGTTTGGGTAGTTCCCTCTGGAATACCAGAGGTTGGAGGGAGATCTGAAAGAAGGATATAAAATTCTGAGAGACATATAGAGGTTAGAGAATCTTTTTACCTGGTGGAAATATCAAAGACGAGCGGGCAAAGCTTTAAGATGAGAAGGACAATGTATAAAGGAGATGTGTGGGGCAAGTATTTCACTAAGCACATGGATATGCAGGGAATGCAGGGATATGGATCATGTGCAGGCGTAAGAGGCTAGTTTATCTGGGCATCATGTTCAGTGCAGACATTATGGGCAGAAGAGCCTTTTCCTGTGCTATGTTCTGACCCTGCCCATTGTGCAGGACTCTACTTTTGGGTTTAGTTTAGTTATAGAAACATAGAAAATAGGTGCAGGAGTAGGCCGTTTGGCCCCTCAAGCAAGCACCGCCATTCAATATGATTATGGCTGATCATCCAAAATCAGTACCCCGTTCTGTTTTTTTTTCCCATATCACTTGATTCTCTTAGCCCCAAGAGTTTAAAGATACAGTGCGGAAACAGGCCGTTCGGCTCACCGAGTCCGCGTCAATCTTTAAACAAAAAACCCTTGTCATTCATGTCCCCTGGGGTGATACTACATCCCTTGTTTGAGGGATGTCCACATCGGACTCTATCCCCCAATGTCCCACCGTGGAAGGACCCTACACTGTGGTCCTCCCCCACAGAGCCTTGGCATTGGCTGCATGTACTCCTGTAGTCTGGAATGGGCCAGTGGGCAACATTGCCTGACGGACATCTCGCTCTGCTGGGAGGTCAACAAAGTTTTGGGCAGACCAACGAGTGTCTTTCACTAAGTTGATGATCTTCCAGCAGCACTTTATGTCTGTCTCTGACTGTGTCCCTGGGAACAGCCCGTAAATCAGAGAGTCCTGTTAGAGAGCTCTTCAGGATGAACCAGGACAGGGACCTTGTATCATTCTCCAAACCCTCATCGTGAATTCACACTCAGTGGGTCATTCAGCATCTGTGGAGGAATGCACAGCTGACATTTCAGGCTGATCAAGAATCCAGCATCCAGTCTTTTATATCTCTACAGAAATATTTTGTCAGGGTGGATATGGAGAGGCTTTACATTTTGCAACCGTCTCCTCGCCTTAACAGACATCGCAAGGGCAGCGGTAGTCAGACTCTGACGGCACAGGAAGGATCTTACGAGAAGGACCCCTCTCACCACCTGCAAAGTGAGGTCTTGGTGTTTGTTGGTGAGGTGTGGTGGAGGCATTTCACTGGGCAGTCTGCTCAGTGAACCACGTCACAGGATCCATCAAGTCCTTGTCCCTCAGGATGCTCCATGCTGATCCCTGCCTGAACAACTTGTGGCAAAGGTCTGAAAGAACTTTTCCAATTTAATGTATTGAATTAGATGCTTATGATGTCATCTCCTCTGTATTGGAGAAACCAAGGGTACATTGGATGATTGATTTGCAGGACACCACTGTTCAAGGGTGACCCAGAGCTAAACATTGCTTTAATGTCAATTTAATGTCCGTCCCACTCCCTAAGACTTCTGTCTTTAGCTCCTACATTGTTTTAATGTATGCTCGAGGAACACCATCTTGTCTGCCATCCAAGCACAGAACTCCCACAGGACCTATCAGATCACCAGATTTAACGAGTAGGAAGGAACTGCAAAGAAGGAACTCCTTTGCTACCTGACCCATTGAGTCACTCCAGATTTTTGTGTAGATCACCAGATTTTCCAGTTTATGTCAGATATGGCCTATTATATATAAGGTCATCCAGTTATAATGTTAATTCTCCTCCACAGATGCTACCTGATTTGCTGTGTCTTTTCAGATTAATTTCAAATTTCCAAAACCCACTGTGTGTGCATCTCCCAGTTCCAGGTAACAACTCCCAGTGCTGAGAACTCTCTGCCCATTTCCTTGCTGGGTTCTTTTGCCAAGAATCTGTTGTCTTTGGCTCTGATCTCCATCTGTCAAAAACTATTTCTGTTCACCTGAAAAGCAAAATTAATTATTTACAAACTCAGCAGCTTCCTTGGAATAGTTTTGAACAGCGAGTTTTATCGAAAGCACGAATTTGATCATTTTGGAGAGAATACCCAGCAACTGCATTGAGGCTGTCATAATAATAATAATATATTCCTTTATTCGTCCCACACCGGGGAAATTTACAGTGTTACAGCAGCAAAGTGTATAGCAAGAGAGCAAGAGATCATTCATTATAAATAAAAGATACATCAATTGTCATCAGTTTTCTGTGTGTTCTTAGCTGTTATTGTTGACTCGTCTGCTGGGAGCAGGGTTGGTTGTGCAGTCTCACAGTAGCGGGAAGGAAGGACCTCCTATATCTCTCCTTCACGCACTTGGGAGCCTGTCACTGAAGGAGCTACTCAGTGCAGTGACAGTGTCCTGCATTGGGTGGGAGTCATTGTCCAGCAGCGATGTTAGCTTTGCCATCATCCTCCTCTCTCCCACCACCTGCACTGAGCCGAGGGGGCAACCCAGGACAGAGCTGGCCTTCCTGACAAGCTTGTCGAGTCTCTTCCCTTCCGCCGCTGAGATGCTGCTGCTCCAGCAGACCACTCCATAGAAGATGGCCGATGCCACCACCGTGTTGTAGAAGGTCCTTAGGAGTGCCCCCTGCACTCCAAAGGACCTGAGTCTCCTTAGCAGATAAAGTCTGCTCTGGCCCTTTCAGTATAGCGCATCGGTGTTTTCAGTCCAGTCGAGTTTATTGTTGAGGTAGACACCCAGGTACTTATAAGAATCCACCCTCTCGATGTCCATTCCCTGGATGTTCACCGGTGTCAGGGGGACCTGGCTGCGCCTGCGGAAATCTACCACCATCTCCCTGGTTTTCCCCGCGTTGATCCGGAGGCAGTTCCGCGGGCACCAGTCTACAAACTCCTTGATCAGTTCTCTGTACGCCCTGTCCTCGTCGCCTGCGATGAGGCCGACGATGGCAGAGTCGTCAGAGAACTTCTGTAGATAGGAGTCTGCAGAGCTGTGCCTGAAGTCTGCAGTGTACAGGGTGAACAAGAATGGCGCTAGCACTGTTCTCTGCGGAACCCCTGTGTTGCAGACCACCCTGTCCGAGACCAGGTCCTTTGACCTCACGTACTGTGGTCGGTTGGTGAGGTAGTCCAGAATCCAGGATGTGATGTGGTGATCCACTCCTGTGTGCTCCAGCTTTCCCCCTTGAAGTCCCGGCTGGATGGTGTTGAATGCACTGGAGAAATCAAAGAACATGATTCGCACAGTGCTATCCGGCCTCTCCAGGTGTGAGAGCTCTGTTCCACAGGTAGATGTTGGTGTCCTCCACCCGATGCGGGTCTGGTAGGGGAACTGCAGCAGATCCATTGATGGTCTCACCAGGGGGTGGAGATGGGCGAGGACCAGACGCTCCAGTGTCTTCATCAGGTGTGATGTCAGTGCCACCAGCCTGTAGCTGTTGAGTTCCTTTGGGTGCGGTGTCTTTGGTACAGGTATCACGCAGGATGTTTTCCACAGCTGTGGAACTCTCCCCAATTTCAGGCTCAGATTGAAGACGTGCTTCACTATTCCGCACACCTGGTCTGCACAGGACTTGAGGAGCCTCGAGCTGATGCCATCCGGACCAGCCGCCTTCCTCGCATTGATCTTCCTGAGCTCATTTCTCACCTGGTCTGTGGAGAAAGACAGATTGGAGCACAGTGGCTGGGTGCTCACGGGTGTGAGAGGAGGAGGAGGGGGTGTGGGGGGGAGATGGTGTGGGGGTGGTGGGGTTGGGGCAGGAGAAGCAGAAGCAGTGGGTGCTGACTGTGACCCAAGTGCTGTGGGAGGGGAGGTGGGGCAGTGTACTGGACGGCAGACAAGGGGGGCTGCAGCAGAGGTGACTGGACCGGGGGAGGGGTAGGTGACTGATCAAACCTGTTGAAGAAAAGGTTCAGATCGTTCACCCACTTCTGGTCCCCCACGGCCCAGAGTTGGTTTTGAGGCCTCTCCAGACTCCACTGATGTTGTTCCTTTGCAGCTGGTCCTCCATCTTCTTCCTGTAGCTGTTCTTCCCCTCTCTGATCTTCCTCCTCAGCTCTTTTTGCACAGCCTTCAGTTCCTCCTTATTTCCCGACTTAAAGGCCCTCTTTTTCTCCTTAAGGAGATCCTTTATGTCAGGGTTGACATCCAAACCAAGTGCGTGAAGGAGAGATATAGGAAGTCCTTCCTTCCCGCTGCTGTGAGACTGCACAACCAGCACTGCTCCCAGCAGACGAGTCAACAGTAACAGTTAAGGAATACAATTTATCCTTGTCTTTACTTTTATTTATAATGAATGATCTCTTGCTATCCATTTTGCTGCTGTAACATTGTAAATTTCCCCGGTGTAGGACGAATAAAGGAATATATTATATTATTAAACCTTCTTCCATTTCATCCGGAAATTCACACTGTATAGTATCCCTAAGGATGTGATATACAGGTTTCAAAAGAAAGTGAAGAAAAAATATCCAGATGGCTGGCACTGTATGTGGTTGCATCAAGCTGTGCTCAGAGCCTGTAAAAGCCCAGACTTAATCTGCCCTCATACAACAAAACCCTCATCCCAGCAATCAATCTGGTAAATATTTGTTGCACTCCCTCTATTGCAGGTACATTCTTCCTTACATAGGGGGATCAGACCAATACAGAATATTGCAATCACTCTACTTCCCTCTCCCCTTCTCAAACAGGTTTCTCATGTAACTGTAGGAGTTTCAACACTGTTCCTTCCCACCCATCAGGTCCTTCCAGTGAAGCAGTGATTCACTTTACTTTCTACAATCTACATGTGCATTTTGTGTTCACAATCTATTTTCTCAACAACTAAAACCGAATATAGATTGGGTGACCATTTTGAAGGGCACGTTGTTTAGTCTGCAGCGGTGACAGTAAGTTTCCAATTGCCTGTTGCTTTAATTCTCCATCCCACTTCCGCTCTGACCTGTGGTCCTTCACTGTTGCAGTGAGACCAATCTCACATTGTAGTTCCCAACACTCAATTCTGAAATCAGCAATTTCAGGTTGTTGGCTCTGTCTGTGTCAGATCTGGCCAAGCCTGCTGCAGATGATCTACTGCAATATTACCTCAGGTTTCCCTCTGCACAGGCAATGCCTGATGGCTGACCATTTCCAACGTTCACCTTTTGGTTTCAGTCTCCACAACAGCTAAGAACACATTTCACAGATTTCACATCTCATTGTTCTCTCTCTAACTGCTCTCATTAATCCATCAACCTGATGCCTTTGTAAACAGCATGTCACCATGGCAACTCTGGCCTCACCCTTAAAGGGATGTTTTTGTCCGTTCCACTCCCTCTCTCATTTTTTCTACAACTTGAAACTAAATTGTTTTCTTGCTTTTCAAGTTCTGATGAAGAGCCTTTGACTCTTTCGATAGACGCTACCTGGTTGTTTCCAGCATTTTTATTATACTATTGCTGGTAGAATCAATAACTAGCTCCCTTTTGCTGACATTGAGGGAGAGGTTATTGTCCTGGCACCATGTTACTACTTCCAGTGGTGCCGTCTGCAAACTTGTAGATGGAGGTAGAATCAAATTTAGCCATACAGTCGTTAGTGTAGAGAGAGTATTGTAGGAGACTGATAATCATTGCAGGGCACCAGTGTTGAGTTATTGGGTGGGAGGTATTGTTGCCTTTCCTCACTGAATGAGGTCGGTGGGTAAGAAAGTCGAGGATCCAGTGGTGGGGAGGTGCACCTTGTAATTGTAGCATGTGTCTCTCCTCACATCCTGTTGCATTAAGGGCAAACATACTATTTGCATCGAAGATAGAGACAAAATGCTGGAGTAACTCAGCGGGACAGGCAGCATCTCTGGAGAGAAGGAATGGGTGATGTTTTGGGTCGAGACACTTCTTCAGACTGATGCATGAGTTCCACCAGCACTTTGTGTTTTACTCAAGCATCTGCAGTTTCTTATGCCAATACTATGGATATTATTGTGTCTCCAAAACACAAATTGGGTAATCTGCCTCACCAGATTAATTAGTGTTAAGTGAACATAGAAATTGACATGTCTTAATTGTATTTACTGTTTATATTATGAATAAATTATATTTGGGGGAAAAAAAGATTAATCACAATCTCCCAATCTGAAAATGACCAATGTATTCATATCGAAATGTCACCTATCCATGTTCTCCAGAAATGCATCCTGACCCGTTGAGTTACTCCAGCACTTTGTATTTTTTCTGACCAATAGTCTGCACCCCCATCACTCTCCACCACTTCCCTCCCCTCCCTGTCCCCTTCCTCCATCACTCCCCACCTTGTCCAGTCTTGGTCAGTATATTATTCCCAATATATATGCTAATTTTGTTAAATCATTTTTTTGTATGGCATCTTATCAAAAGCCTTCTAAAATTCCAAATACACATTGGCTGCGTTGTCTTTATCTATTCTGCTAGTTACTATTGCTCAAATATTTTTTCTAAGATTTGTGTAAATATGTTTTCACTTCAATAAATCTGTTTTAAAGTTTGTTCAATCCTTAACAAAAGAAGTTCCCTACTGTTGATCTGTTGATTCCCTACTGGAATGTTCCCTACTGTTGATCTGAGGCAAACTGGTCTCTGTTTCCTCTTACCTCCTGTTCTTTAATAGTGGGGCCACACTTGCTACCTGAAACTCGTGGGAACCATGCAGAATCTATGTTTTCAAAGACATCCGTCCATCCAAAACCAACTTCTTCGAAACCTTGGCTGCAGATCACCAGCATCTGGGCATTTATTGTGCTCCTGCTCCATTCATTTCTCTGTTATTACTAATTCCTCCAAGGTCCTCTTTCATGCTGGACCTTTAGTTCTTCGTTATCTGGAAGGTTTTCGCGGTCTTAACAAAAATGTAACCAGGAATGCAATGGGTATAAACATTGTGCAGATCTTTGTATGAATTGATTACAAATTGTCAATGAAAAAGGCATGTAATGTTGCAGAATTCCATTCTGATCAGTGCTGATGTTAAATCTCAGATTATTGGAATACTGTAATGTATCAGGTGTGTTTTGGGTTTCGGTACCACCTGTACAAGTGGAGGAATGTTGACTTTACCCATTGAACACATATTCAGTGAATTATTCATTACAACGGCTTGAATTCAGGCTCTCCTCGGACTGGCAGCTTTGCTGAAGCCCCTGCAGTTCCTTGTTACTGCTGCCTGACCCACTGAGTGATTCTAGCATTCTGTGTATTTGTAGCTGAAACATCTGTTGGGCCGCAGGTCTGTGTAATCCACAAGGAAGTGTGCGGTCACGGTTTGGGTTGGGTGCTGGGCTCCGGGCACATTAGTGTGGGGATGGGCCCGGCGCTGAGGCGGCGGCCGCTGGCCTAGGCCCCGTTGCCATGGGGACGGGCGGCAGCGACGCGCCTGCGCGGGCACGGTGTGACGGCCCCGCTTCCGCATCCGCACCCGCTCGGCCGCCGCCGGTCTGCAGGATGTGGCGCGTCGCTGCCGGCGTGGTGCTGCTGGCCGTCGGCCTGTACTTCATGCACCCTTCATGCAGCCTGGAAGGCCTGCAGGCGTTCAAACACTTCTTCACACAAAGCCCGGACGGCAACTCCGCCGAACAGCCGCTGGAGCAGCTCCTGGCCGAGGCCTGGGACTCCATGATCATACCGCCCAATGTGGGCTGGACCAAGGTGGCCGTGGGGTGAGTGCCGGGCCGGCGAGGGATAGAGGAAGGGGGGTGGAGAGTGATGGGGGGGGGGGGGGTGGAGAGTGATGGGGGGTGGAGAGTGATGGGGGGTGGAGAGTGATGGGGGGGGGGTGGAGAGTGATGGGGGGGGTGGAGAGTGATGGGGGGGGGGGTGGAGAGTGATGGGGGGTGGAGAGTGATGGGGGGGTGGAGAGTGATGGGGGGGGGGTGGAGAGTGATGGGGGGGTGGAGAGTGATGGGGGGGGGGTGGAGAGTGATGGGGGGTGGAGAGTGATGGGGGGGTGGAGAGTGATGGGGGGGTGGAGAGTGATGGGGGGGGTGGAGAGTGATGGGGGGGGTGGAGAGTGATGGGGTGGAGAGTGATGGGGGGGTGGAGAGTGATGGGGGGGTGGAGAGTGATGGGGGGGTGGAGAGTGATGGGGGGGGTGGAGAGTGATGGGTGGAGAGTGATGGGGGTGGAGAGTGATGGGGGGTGGAGAGTGATGGAGGGTGGAGAGTGATGGGGGGGGTGGAGAGTGATGGGGTGGAGAGTGATGGGGGGGTGGAGAGTGATGGGGGGTGGAGAGTGATGGGGGGGGGTGGAGAGTGATGGGTGGAGAGTGATGGGGGTGGAGAGTGATGGGGGGTGGAGAGTGATGGAGGGTGGAGAGTGATGGGGGGGGTGGAGAGTGATGGGGGGGGTGGAGAGTGATATGGGGGTGGAGAGTGATGGGGGGTGGAGAGTGATGGGGGGTGGAGAGTGATGGGGGGTGGAGAGTGATGGGGTGGGTGGGAGGGAGGGGATGGAGGAAGGGGACAGGGAGAGAAGGGGGTGGAGAGTGATGGGGGTGGGTGGGAGGGGATGGAGGGACGGTGAAGAATGGGTGAGGAGAGATGGGAAGGGTCGAGGGAGGGGGCAGAGTGGGGAGGGATGGAGGAAGGGGGCGGGATGGGGAGGGATAGAGAGAGGAGATGGTGACGGATGAAGGATGGGGTGGGGATGGAGGAGGGGGGGAGGTGGGAAGGGTAGAGGGAGAGGACGGAGTGGGGAGGGATGGAGGAGGGGAGAGGTGGGAAGGGTAGAGGGAGGGGACGGGGTGGGGAGGGATAGAGGAAGAGGGCGGGGTGAGAAGAGGGGTTCAGAGAGGATTCGGGAATGAGAGAAAGGGTGGTGTGGAGGGGTAAAGGAAAATGGGTTAATGAAGAGAGGGGGTAATGGGGACAGAGGGATAATGCAGAGGTAGGTGTTGGAGGGACAGAGATTGGGGTAGGAGGGATGTATTGGAGAGGAGAGTTGGAGGGTGATAGCTGGAACACAGACTCAGTGAGGGTGGAGTGTTGCCCCTGCACTATTACCAAGCTTGGATTCTTATCACCAGGTAAAGTCTTTAACATTTTGTGGCTGCTATTGTTAGCATGTTACTGATAAAAGGATTGATGCTGGATGTTATCAATAGGCAATAGTTGCAGGAGTAGGCCATTTGGCCCTTCGAGCCAGCACCACCATTCAATGTGATCATGGCTGGTCATTCTCAATCAGTACCCCGTTCCTGCCTTCTCCCCATACCCCCTGACTCCGCTATCCTTAAGAGCTCTATCTAGCTCTCTCTTGAATGCATTCAGAGAATTGGCCTCGTGAATTCCACAGATTTACAACTCTCTGACTGAAAAAGTTTTTCCTCATCTCCATTCTAAATGGCCTACCCCTTATCCTTAAACTGTGGCCCCTGGTTCTGGACTCCCCCACCTTTGGGAACATGTTTCCTGCCTCTAACGAGTCCAACCCCTTAATAATCTTATATGTTTTGATAAGATCCCCTCTCATCCTTCTAAATTCCGGTGTTTATCACCAGGGTTTAGACACGCGGTACTTAGCCTGCAGGCTGCAGGGGTTTCAAAGAGAATTATAAACTCACTCGCCAATGAGTCAAATAGATTTCCTTGAACAGTTGACATGCTTCCATTTGGTTCATTTAAAATATGCTGCGTAGACATTTAAGGGATTATGAGATACTATGCTAATGTCAGAATGACTGCAACACGGTACAACAAATGCTTAAAAGGCATGTGGACAGGTACTTTGATAGGAAAAAAATAGCGGGATGAGGACTTAATATGGGCAAATGGGAAAGGCATCACAGTTGGCATGGACGAGGTGGGCTTTAAGGGCTTATTTCTGTGTTATTCTTATCTGTGATTCTATAAAAACTTTTAAAACTGAAAATATGGAAGTTGCATGAGTGTGACCCGCATTAGACAGTAAGGGTGCAAGGGTGACTCAGGCCACTCGTTGTGAGTTGGGGTGCTGTTGAGTGTTGCTGACTGCTTCTTCCTCTCGGACAGGGTAAATGCGTGTGTGGATGTGGTGGTGTGCGGCGTTGGACTTTTACAAGCTCTGGGCTTGATCCCTGGGAAACAAGTGGATCATGACACACTGCAGTCGGAAGCAGATCTGAGGGAAACTTTCTCCTATTTCATGCAGAAAGGAGTTGCAGCTGAACGATTCTTCGCTGACAAGAAACTCTTTCAGAAAATTGCTGTGGCTGCATCGCACTACCCAGGAGCTAAGGTGCAGCTTTTGTTTATTGAGCAACCAATGGGTGAAGGGACAATGTTAAATACAAGGGCAACACCCAGAGTGGAGGAAACAGTGGGGGGAAAGGTGAGATGAACGAGAGGTTTGTGAAACTGCACCAATTTTGTAGTTTATAGGAAGAAAGAAACATTTTGAAGGTGCGAGTTTCTTCAGGTCCAGGGATAGGATGTGTTTGATGAGGAGGCAGTGTGAGGGCAGCTGTTGAACTGACATAAGAGTTTGCTTTCATAACATCTCCATGGCATGAGAACATGTTGACGTGCCTAACATCAATTAATTAGTCATCAGTACAGGGAAGTATTGGCTGATGTTATTGCCTTCTGTCTAATGGGGAAGCAGAGATGTCATTACTTTTGCTGAGGTAAATTATTGGCCAAGACATCAAGAGAGTTCCCTGCTCGTCATTGCACTCAAAGCTCTGTGTATAAATTGTGCACGTTCATTTTGACACGGTGCTTTTCACCCATCAGACCAAATGATTAAAAGTTTCCTTTGACCGATGTTGCATCTGGAGCTGCCTCAGCACCAATTATGCTGCATTCAAGTGGGTGTTGCCGTTCCGACTTTGCATGAAGCTTTACCTCTGAAACCTTTCAGTCTGAAAGGAGTGTGATGCTTCGAAGAGCCAAGTTGCCATATATACGGTTGTTAATTTGATAGTAAGGCAGACTTTCTGTGCAGCTGCACTGGTGGTTTGGGTAGGAAGATGCAGAATGGAAGGTAGGGTTTGCTGCAACTGATTGCCCAGTCAGTGATGTGGAAAGCATTAGACAAAATCAAAGGTTATGGGGAGAAGGCAGGAAAATGGGGTTGAGAGGGACAGATAGATCAGCAAGAATTGAATGGCGGAGTAAACTCGATGGGCCGAATGGCCTAATTCTGCTCCTACGACTTCTGAATCTATAAACTTATGAATTGAACAAAAAATTGGCAAATGGAATTTAATCTCGATTGGGGTGTTGCATATGGGGAGATAAAATGAGGGAAGGCACTGTGCAGTAAATGGGAGAGCAGTGAGCGGTGTGGAGGAACAGGAGATTCAGTGTATATACCCCTTAAGGCAGCCGGACGGATCATGAAGGTGATGAAAAGGCTTCTTGAATGCTTTCCTTGTTAGCTGTAGCATAGAAGATCACAGCATTGGGGTTTAGCTGGAACTGTAAACAACACTAGTTAGACCAGGACGTGCATTGCACATCATTTCAAGAAAAGTGTGGAAAGGTTGAAGATATTTACAAGGGTTTTGCGAGGAGTGTAAGGTTATAGCTATCAGGAAAGATTGGATTAACTATGATTGCTTTCTTTAGAATAGTGACGGCTGAGGAAAGTCTTAATTGGTGTGTAACACTGAGTAAATATTGAATAGCTAGAGTAAATCGGAAGGACTTATTTCTCAGCAGAGTGGTTAAAAACCAGGGGGCAAAGTAACTGGTGGAAGACATAGAAGTGGTGATAGGAACTTGGAACATTCTGCAGGAACAGTTGTAGACGGGGAAGCTGTCTGCACGGTTTAATAGTATGTGAGGAGCACTCGAAGAGCCCAGGTGTGTACAGGATTGTGGACCAGTGCTGCAAGGTGTCAGTGATTTTTTTGAACAGAACAGACATGGTGGACTAAATGGCCTCCTAGGCCATAAACGTTCTGGCAGTGAATTAAGGCATTGTTTGGTTGTAAGGTTTTGAAATCATTGTGGCATAAGTGATTCATGTGCAAACTTGTACTGTTTAAATACTTCAATAAATTGCAAAAAAAGCATATGCCAGAGGAATGGGTTACTGATTGTTGAGATTGTATTGCATCTCAGATTAGATAAGCAGGTTACCTTTCACAGCCAGTGTTCTGCAACCCTGGGTCCAGACATGAACAAGGCTGTGGTACGAACTACACAGTCCACCAGTGTAGTGCAAACCACGGTTGATCAGTCTCCAGGGAAATGGTGTGTGATTTAAAATGAGGTGCATTGTACTTTGCAAATCGGCAGCCAGCCATAGTGTATAGAAAGCTGACTGGGCAAGCTGCCAAAAGCCACGTCGTAAAATGCCTTCAGTAACAGAGCCAGCTCTCACAAAGAAGGCTTTTGCAAATGTTTCAGGACCCTGTCAATATGTGGTCACAATCCAGCATTTGTATGTATGACCCACCAAAATCTGGACACATTTTTCATTTTTAGCATAATCCTATTTTATTTGCACATTTTCCACCTTTTCCAATTTCCTCGGGGGGACAATTAGAATGAAGGAAAATAGACCAGAATGGTGCACAGTGCTCAGACTGTAGTCTGGTACTTGTGTCGTAACTGAATGCAGTTATTCTAATCTCCCTTATTGTACATTCCAAAGGTGCTGCCTGGGTTTGGTCCCTTGAAGCTTTTAAACAAACCTGATAACATTGGGCTTGTTAAATGTGCTCTGGCCACACTCTGTGTGGGATCTCGTGTGAATTTCAGACTGGAGACTGGATCTCAACCCATGCTGTGAGGCACCCTAAAGTAGAGTCAGGCCTGCTGAGATAAACGTGGAAGTTGATTTGCAGGGAGACAAAGAACTGCAGATGCTGGTAAATTTTTTAAAAAACAACAAAGTGCTGGAGTAACTTAGCGGGTCAGGCAGCATCACTGGAGGACATGGGCATGTGATGTTTCAGATCGGAACCTTCTTCAGACATTCTCAAGAAAGGTCCGAGATGTATCTTGATTTGAAACGAGTGGCTCAGCTTCAGAGCAGCCTTGTAAACCTTTCATCGTCATTTTGTTTTCAATATGGAAACGTCTCCTTTCACATTTATGCTGCTTGTGGAGCAAGCACTTCATATAACACTTCACCTAACAATAAAGTTAATGTCCTGCAGTTAAGTCATTGTCATTGGAGGCAATTTGAGAGGCCCCCTCCTCTTCATCCTCTACCTGTTCCCCCTTGGTCAATTAATCCGCCGTCATGGTCTCAACTTCCACTGCTTCGCCGCTGATATCCAGCTCCTCATCTCCACCAAGTCAATCTCCCCCACCACACACTCTACACTGACAAACTGCATCACTGAAATAAAATCTTGGCTTCAATCAAATTTCCTCAAACTCAACTGCAACAAATCTGAAATCATCATCATTGGTCCAAAAACGCTCACCAAATCGACCCAAAACTTCATCCTCAATATTGATGGTCTCCCAGTATCCACCTCCCCTCACATCCGGAATCTTGGAATCATCTTTGATCAAACCCTCTCCTTCGACAAACACATCAAACACATCACAAAGACAGCCTTCTTCCACCTCAAAAACATTGCCCGTCTCCGTCCATGCCTCTCCTCCACAGCTGCAGAAACCCTCATCCACGCCTTCATCACCTCCCGTCTGGACTACTGCAACAGCCTCCTCTATGGCGCACCCTCAAAAATCATCAGTAAACTTCAATACATTCAAAACTCCGCTGCCCGTCTACTCACCCACACCCCGATCCGTGACCATATCACCCCCGTCCTTTACAAACTCCACTGGCTCCCCATCCCCCAGAGAATCCAGTACAAAATCCTCCTCATGACCTACAAAGCCCTCCATAACCTGGCCCCATCCTACCTGACCGACCTCCTCCACAGGCACACTCCCACCTGCACCCTCCGCTCTACTGCTGCCAATCTCCTATCCCCCCACATCCGGACCAAACTCAGATCCTGGGGGGACAGGGCTTTCTCCATCGCTGCTCCCACCCTATGGAACTCACTACCTCAAACCGTCAGAGACTCCTCCACACTCACCACATTCAAAACATCACTGAAGTCTCACCTGTTCAGTACTGCCTTCAACCACTGAAGGTCACCCCACCTTCTGTCTCCTTTCTCTGTTCGTTTACTTATTTATCTATTTATTCACTTCCCTATGTTCTCTAAATCCCTGTAAAGCGTCTTTGAGTATATGAAAAGCGCTATATAAATGTAATGTATTATTATTATTATTATTAAAACAGTTGATCACTCTATATTAAAGTTTTATCTAATTATTCCTTTTTATTATTGGGATGAACGCATTAAACTACGCTTGAATGGGTAGGGTATGGAATACACGTAGGAAGGAACTGCAGATGCTGGTTTACATCAAAGATAGACGCAAAATGCTGGCGTATCTCAGCTGGATAGGTAGCATCTCTGGACAGAAGAAGGGTCTCGACTCGAAACGTCACCATTCCTTCTATCCAGAGATTTGTCCCGTTGAGTTACTCCAGCATTTTGTGCCTATCTCGGGTATGGGATATGATCTGCTGATTTGAGGCCATTCCTAACTCGATTCTTCTTTTGTTCTTGCAGCACTTTGTTGGTGGAAATGCTGCTCTCATTGGCCAGAAGCTGGGCTCATCTGGGAATCTGTCGGTAAGTCCACTATTTCTACATTCTATCGCCGGAGAACCACGCTCACAGTTTACACGTTCCCATGAGATTTAGTGCCTGTGCATGGTGTGGGTCAGGCCTGGGGTGGTTTGTAAATGCTTGCCACAGCTCTTTGTGGGTTTAAGTCGCACCGCTGGCATCAGCAGGGCTGCTAAGATCTCCTGCTTCATTAGTCTAGTAACTCCTAAAGGCTGTGACTAACAGTCCAGCAACAGGAGACCAAATACCAGTGTGGGCCTCCAATGATCTCTCCCACATTGCTTGGGTGTGCTGCAGCAGCAGCCATGCCTTGTCTGTTCTGCTTTTGGAAGGAATAATTTGGCATGTTTTGTCTGCAGGTGCTACTGTGTGGGCCTGTGGGTCCCAAGCTTCATGAACTCTTGGACGATCAGATTATTGTTCCACCGGAATCTCTGCAGAAAATGGATGAGTTCCATCTCATTCTGGAATACCATGCTGGTGAGGAATCTTTCTTGTTGTGTTGCTGTTTACATCACCCTGATTGCAACAGGTAGTGTAAGAAAATAACTGCAGATGCTGGTACAAATCGCAGGTATTTATTCACAAAATGCTGGAGTAACTCAGCAGGTCAGGCAGCATCTCAGGAGAGAAGGAATGGGTGACATTTCGGGTCGAGACCCTTCTTCAGACTGATTGCAACTGTTGCTTCAATTAGTCCATGAATCCTGGTGTGAGGAATGTGATAGGATTCGCCATCCAGGGGCCTTGCCAGAATAGACGTTGATGTTGGTTGAGGGTATGATTGGATGGGTTGCGATGCCTTCCACAGTTGCATTGCTAGTTCTTGCAGAACGTACCAAAGCAATTTTGAAGCAATTAAATATCTTTGAAGTGTGGTCACAGGAAGCACAGCAAAGAGTTTATGCAATTGCAAAGTCACAACATCGTATATATGTCTGTTTGCTGATGGACAGCAAAATTGGACTAGTTGCAGACAGTGAGGAAGGCTGTCAGAAGATACAGCAGGATATAGATCAGCTGCAGAAAGGGGCAGAGAAATGGCAGACGTAGTTTAACCAGAGTAAGTGTTGCACTTAGGGAAGTTGAATGCCAGGAGAGAGCATACAGTTAATAGCAAGACCCTTAACAGTATTGATGTGCAGATGGATCTTGGAGTACAAGTTCATAGCTCGCTAAAAGTTTCAATACAAGTAGTAAGAGTGCTAAAGAAGGCAGACACAAAATGCTGGAATAACTCAGCGGGTCAGACAACATCTCTGGAGAAAAGGAATAGATGACGTTTCAGGTCGACACATCTTCAGATAAAGAAGGCATATGGTATACTTGCCTTCATTGCTAGGGGCATTGAATGTAGGAGTCAGGAAGTCACAATGCAGCTCTTTTGGACATTTGGAGTATTGCATTCTGTTTTGGTCACCCCATTACAGGAAAGACGTGGAAGCTTTGGAGAGGATGCAGCGGAGGTTTACCAGAATGCTGCCTGAATTAGAGGATTTCAGTGACAGGGAGAGATTGGACAGACGTGGATTGTATTCTCTCAGCATCCAAGGTTGAGGGGAGCCTGAATAGAAGTGTATAAAATGATGAGAGGCACAGATAGGGTAGATGGTCAGAATCTTTTTCCCCCAGGGTGGAAATGTCCAACTCTAGAGGGCATAGCTATGAGGTGAGAGGGGGAATGTTTAATGGACATGTGCAGGGCAGGTTTAAAAAAAAATTTGGCCTGGAATGCTTGCTAGGGGTGGTGGAGGCACAATAGTGGCATTTAAGACACTTTTAGTTAGGCACATGGAAGTGCAGGGAATAGAGAGATATGGATCTTGTGAAGGCAGATAAGATCAGTTCAGCTAGGCATTATTTTCGGCACAAACATTGTGGACCGAATGGCCCATATACTGTTCCATGTTCAATGAAACAGTGATGTGAATGGTGGTCAGGAAATGCTCAAAGCTAAGCTGTTACTTGTATATTATTTTTGTTGCAGTGGAATTTCATGTGGGATGTATGTATCATTTATTTTTGTGGTATTTATTTACAAAGTGCTGGAGTAACTCAACAGGTCTGGCAGCATCTCAGGAGAGAAGGAATGGGTGACGTTTCGGGTCGAGACCCTTCTTCAGACTTCCGAGGCCTGCCTGAGGCTACAAAAAAACTCCCCCTCTGTGATTTGTTTTTGTGGGTTAGTCTGTGTCTATGTGCCTGTGATGCTTCTGCAAGCAACACTTTGATTGTACCTGTACCTCACCGTGCTTGTGTGTAGAACAATAAACTCGACATAGCATGTTGGACATGTAATGGCACATTGTGGAGAGAACAGGAAGCACCCAGTTGTCCTGGATACCACTTCTCCCTCAATGGAACTTTGCTGGCAATGTTACATTAGGTTACAATACAAACACTCCAAATGTAAAGTGTTTGTAACGATTTTAATCTGTTTTAATGATATAGATAATTTACTGTGTGTGAGCTAGTGTTTTTTCTCCCTTTCTTCACTGCTTGTTTAAAGGCTTGTAGTCAGTGATAGCTACATGGTGAAAATTAATGGCAAATCCACTGTAGCAATGGACTATTACATTTTGCCAGAGTCTGTTTTTCGAGCAGAATGAAGCTAAATGCTGTCTGTTTATGCAGGAGAAAGCTGGGGGGAAATCAACGCACCCAGCGCCAATCGCTTCATCTTCTCCCACGATACATCAAATGCAGAGATGAAAATGCTGGAGACCCTTGTATCAAATCTGAAGGAGTTTGAACCCGAGCTAATTGTTCTGTCGGGTTTACACATGATGGAGGGACAGGAAACAGAAGAACGAGATAGGAGGCTCCAAGAGGTAAGACAAGTACCTGTGCTAACTGGGCACAGATGAATACTGTCCTCAAAAGCCTCAAAGCCACCTGTGCTCTGGCATTGTGTGCTCTTTTGTATGGAATGACCTCCCTTAGTCTTTCAGACCTTTAAAGGTCTTCACACCCTTTCTAACCATTTAATTCAGCAAGGGAGGCAGCTTTGGGAATTGCACAATGATTGTCTGCCTTCTGCAGAATTTCTATGAGAAGAAATTGGATAGATTAGGCATGTATTGTCTGGAGTTTGACACTAAAAAATGAGAGGATTTTTTTGCTGAAATTTACAAAGTGCTGGCAGGGCTTGACAGAGGATATTTCCCCTGGCTCGGGAGTCCAGAACCAGAGATCACAAGAATAAGTAGGATGCCCTTTAATGAGGGTGTCGCTTCAATCAGAGGATGGGGCATCTTTGGAATTCTGTAGCCTGGAGCTCTAGCGGCTTGGTCTTTGAAGTTATTGAATACAGAGAGCGATGGGTTTAAGGGAATCGTGCAATGGGTTTAAGGGAATCGTGCAGGGAAATGGCTGAGGTAGATGTTCAGCCACGATGGTGATGAATGGCAGAGTCGCTGTAAAGCACTGATCTCCTCCAGCTCCTGTTTATTCTAACTCTTTTACCAATAATTAAAGTGCACTCCCACCACGAAGATCAGCAAGCCAGCTTCACTATGTAAATATCTGTTGTTTTCTTCTCGGGGTCAAAGGTATTAGATGCCTTCAATTCCACTTTATTAATAACTTGTACGTCTTTTTCTTACACGTGGGGTATAGTAAACACACACTGTGTCAAAATTAACAGAGATTATAATCCACCATGTAAATCCATGTAACAAGTTTGCACATGTCTCAGAGTGAGGGGTCTGATCAAAATATTCAATTCTATTGTTTGGCATTTTTTTCTTAAAATGTTACTTTAATTTTCTTCACCAATTTGCTTTGTTCCTCTTATCTCCTGCCATTGAAATGCTGACTGCTATTTAAAAGCCTTGCCTTCTCCCTATTATTACATACAGACTTTTGCAGCTATCAATAATATCTGAGCATTTGTGCCTCTGTTATATTGTGATCTTTTATTGCTTTCTAGGAGGCTTCCACCCTTTTGTCAGCATTAATGCTTCTCTTTAGATTCACTCCTGGTGTTACCACCATCTGGACTGTGTTGGATTGTCACAAAGATGCCTTTCTCCTTCCATCAACAGATAATTGGATTCTGATTCATTTTTGAACAGATGCCATTATAGATCTATCAATATCCCTTTATTTATAAATGTTCAATTTACAAAGTTTCACTATAATAGCAATCACATACTTTGGCCTTGATTTACAAAGCTCTCTTTCACTGTCACAAACAATGTTGAATGTTAGGTGACAAAGAAATAGATTATTTTAATATTAGAAATAAGAAGCAATTGAACTCGCAGAAGATGCAGATGCAGATGTTCTGTGTGCAGAACATGTTTCAAAACTAAAATGAATCACCAAGGAAAAGGTGGAATGTCTCGGAACAAATAACAATCGCAATTGCTGGGAACACTGCAGCTTGTGACCTGAAACATTAAACCT
Organism: Rhinoraja longicauda; assembly: GCF_053455715.1. Taxonomy (NCBI): domain Eukaryota; kingdom Metazoa; phylum Chordata; class Chondrichthyes; order Rajiformes; family Arhynchobatidae; genus Rhinoraja; species Rhinoraja longicauda. Next base: position 459,894 of record NC_135990.1, read on the forward strand.
GCTTCTCTCTCCATGGATGCTGCTGACCTGCTGAGTGTTCCTGGCATTTTCTGTTATTATGTCAGATTTCCTGCATCTGTAGTTTTTGAAAATTTAATCTCCTTAAAAAATATTTAACATGGATGAGATTGAGTTCCAAAAGTGGATGCCCTTGCGTAGGATGAGTGTCTTAGTTAGATGAGATGAACTCTTGGTTCCAAGGCTGAAGGTGACTCGAACTGAAGCTTCTGTCAATCTACTGTTCATGGCACCAGGACCTCCACGGTTTCTGACGTGTTTACAACACTGAGACGCTGTGGCTTCTTCAACGCATGCGATCCCAATGTGACTACATGGAGGATGCTGAGCTTTGCTGCAAGAAACCTCCTCACATGAAGAACAGGAAAGCTACCCAGATCTTTATCAGTACCTTTCTTAAGCCTTACTTGTCATTGATAGAACATAGTACAGCATAGGAATAGATCCCGCCATGTCTGTGCTGACTGGAATGCCAAATGAAACCAATCCCATATACCTGCACATTGTCTGTATCACTATCCCCTGCCTGTTTGTGTAGCTGTCTAAATGCCTCTTAAATGTGTCCTGTGCTTTTTGCTGTCTACTGCCGGACCCTGACGTGAGAGGATGCTGGCGTTGTTTATTCGCCGCTTCTCCGTTAGGATAGTTTGTCTGTTTGTTTTTATGTTATGATTGTTTATGTAAAGCGCTTTGAGCTTCTGGAAAGGCGCTATATAAAATAAATGCTTATTATTATTATTATAAATGTAGCTGTCATGCCTCTTTTACCATCACCCTTGGCAGTCCATCTAAGGACCTAATGTTTGTGTTTGTGCAAAAACAAAAGACTTGTCTTGCAAATTTCCTTTAAGCTTTTCCCCTCCCACCTTAAAAGTTATGCATTCTAGTATTGGACATTTCCACTCTGGCGGAAAAAGACTGCCTGTTCATCCTATCTATGCCCCTCAAACTTAATTATACATTTTATGCTGTGAAGAATGGGATTGGGCTCATTACTGCGCTACTTTCCACAACTATTTGGAACTTACCTGCTTGCTCCTTGGGCTGAAGATTTGCTGTTTAAGGAATTTTGCAAATTACCCCAAAAAACTCCATCCCATTTCTAATTCTTGCTCCTCTTCCACTTCAGACGCAAGATGAAAATTCTTCAGTCACTGCTTCATATTTTTCTGGCAGATCTTTCTGATGCGCTCCAGAGTTAATCTCGATGTACATCAGCTCTTCCACGTGGAGGTGTTGGACTGCTCTCCACGGTGTGTTGTTCTGTCCAGTGATGTATTGTATCAGGGCATCAGGTGCTTGTAGGATTGGCTGCACTACTGAAAACTAACCACGTGGGGTGGGAGGTGCAGGCAACCTGGTCTTCAATGGTGAGCAGCACCCCAGCCCAGTAAGAACCGATGCCATCAAGGAAATGCTGGGCAGAAAATCAATGGTGTTGGGCAGAGAATCAATAATAATTTGTTGAGGATGCAGAGTTCTAACTGCTTGGTTAATGTTGGATTTTGTTGTATAGTTTCTTATCGTGGGACTATGCTTCCCTGAACTGTAACTCAAGTCTCTTTCATTTTGAACATAATGACTTCTGTTTGTTCCTCCCATTCCCCCATTAATCCAAACCCCAGGTTAGTCTGTTAATCTCGGAGATCCCCAATGAAATCTCTGTGCACCTGGAGCTGGCCAGCATGACAGACACAGCATACATGAACGCGATTGTACAACAGGTAATTATTTTGGGGGTAGGTGCTGAAAAGGTCGATGGTGCCCTAAGTTCCACAGAGGTGGAACGTCTCAACGTCATTCTCTTACTTTGCTGAGTTTGAAGAATGTGGGAAAGTAAAATTGGTCTCCATTCCTCGGTTTAGAAGTGGGACAATAAATGTTTCTGTGTTGCCTTACAGGTAATGAGGGGAGAGGGTTAGGATCCTGTTTCCCTACTGAATCCAGGCAGGTTTATGGTGCTGAATCAGTGTCACAACTACCTTTTATCTGGTCAAAAACCGGCATCTAGCCGAGACCATTGTGTGCAGTCCCTCGTGCTTCCCAACTATGGACATGATTGACCATCCGAGAGGCCTCTATTGTCTCTCTCTGACCAACCTGTAGAGCTGCCCTCATCTGGCACCAACTCGCATATCTCTGGCACGGTCAGTCTATGTCGCTAACCTCAGGTTGTTGTGTCACCGCTCTTGGACTCTGTTGAGTCCAGGACTGGGAGATGTCGTCATGAATACTATTTAGCAGACAGTTCTCTGCTGCAATCTGAGGCAAAGGCGTGTGATTTGGGCCATTGTTTTATTTAGAAGCAGTGTGACAGGCAGCTGGTTTGCTGTCCGCCTCTTTACCAAGGGTTGTAATCATCTAAGTGTTTTTGGTATTCTGTTGGTTTATCTCCAAGCTGATCCATTTTTCTTTTCCTTAGCAGGTTCTTACTATTGTGAACTCGATTGGCCTGAATGAGCAGGAACTCTTGTTCATCAGTAAAGCTGGTTCAGGGCCTCACAGCACCCAGGAGTTTTGGAATGGAGCCCCTGATGTTGGAATGGTCAGTGATATCATCTTCTGGCTCCTCAAAGAGTATGGGCTAACAGATCAGACCAAGGAGTCAGATTTAACGCGCATTCATTTTCACACCCTGACCTACCACATGATAGCGGTCATCAATGGTCACTGGAGCAACCAAAACTCGTCTGTTGCAGCTGGTGCAAGAGTTGCTGGCAGTCAAGCATGTGGCACTGACACCATCGATCCCACTAAAGTGGTTCTCAAATCCCCCATGCAATTTGTTCTGTCGCAACTGGACAAAACATTGAAAGCAAAGAAAATGACATTGAGTCCGACCAACCCTGTGGGCGTGTGGCATCGAGAAAACATCTCATTTTTCATCACTCCGGTGATGGTTTGCATTGACCCAGTCAGGACTGTGGGATTGGGAGACAGCATCTCTGCAGAAGGCCTGTTGTATTCTGGGCGGCTGTGACTTGACTCTGGAGCTAGAATGTCTATGTTCAACAAGACAGAGTCAAACTTGACTATGTATTAATGGCAAACAGTGTGTAGGAATGGGTCTTTGATTGGGGACATGTGTGATTTATAGTCACGGGGTAGAGCAGAGAGAAAGGATGGCAGATATTAGTGTGAGGTGCTTGCACTTTTTAATCCTGATGTAGAGTGTTACAGCCAACAAAACAAAATAACGCAGTTTTTATTTACACAATGTCTTATGTCTTGCTGTATTCTGAATCTCAAATCTTTTCTGTCAAGGAATACGTATGCTTTATGTTTTTGATGAAATCAACTTTGGAAATCTGGTCACAAAGTGGTTTGGACAATAAGTTTGTGGTTGTCGTGTATTCAGTGCTATGTCTGGGTGTGTAAGGGTGCAGTGTAGCAGACTGGTCATTTCCACACTGCACCTGGATTTTTATCCATCTCCATATTTTGGATAATTTCCTCTGGGCAGTGTTTCACATGCAAAAAGGTTGTGGTTTCAATTCTATTCCTAGTCTGCAGGAATTTACATACCAAAGCTTGCCTAATTCAATATCAATCGCAAAATGCAGGTTGTGAGAATTGTAAAACCGAGGTGGGAGGGGAATTCCTGTATTGTTGCTATGGAGGGCCAGGTGAACAGTAATTGCCTCACTTATTTACTGCACCAATGTTGCTGCTGCTATTAATCAAGAGAAACAGAGGCACCGACTCTGCTGCAGTAAGTGTCAGACGTGTTTCCAGACATTCCTCCCTTCTCCCAGGCTGAATCGAGTCGGCCTGGATTTGGAATTGTACCAGGTTTACAATTTGAAACTTTCAACTTTACATGTCACTGGTCCCTAGTCCCACCTGTCACCTCTCTTTAGATACTGATCAGTTATGCTTTAGTGCATTGTGTTCAGTTAATAACTTCAAACAGAATGGATTTTGCTATTGCATCAAATGATTAATTCAGAGTGGCAGCCACATTTTGAAATAGTGTTATCCCAAAATTCCTATTTATTTCAGGAGGATTTGGTGTATAAAGAATGCTTGAAGGGGTGGGGTGGGGTGGGGGGGAAGGGAGGTTAGGTACTCATTTGCAGCTTTTTCATGAAGACAGGTGTAAGTAACTGTTTGTGATCATGATTCTGATTTAGCTCTCTGGCTTGTGTGAAATAACAAAATGTAGTTCTGCCAAGTAAATCTCCCCTCGTAGTTAGAGGCCTGTGCATGAAATAAACATTGCTCAGATGGCTGACAGGAGATGCAACATTAGTTGGATCAATCGCTGGGAAGGTTGAGAGGATCCTGAGACCTCCTGGTCGAACGGCACACTCGAGCCCTCGGTGCAAAATGTACGTGTCTGAAAGGCTGCAGCAGCCTTGTGAGGCAGCAATACTGAAAATTGTCCTGAGCCTACTGTTGGGGCTCCCATGTAGAGAATGGGCAGTTGCACTTGGGTTTGCACGGTGGTGGGAGGGCATGTGTAGGGTTGGAAACACCTTGCATTGAAATCCCTTCCATCCAGTGTAGGGAAGGAAAATTAGGTGGGCATTTAAAGATGAGTTGGAAATGTGACATTTCTCCTTCATTCTCGCTGGGGGTGAGCTGTCTGAGTGAGGGCAAAGTCTAAAGCAGGCAGCTGACTGAGTCTATTCAGATCTTCCACCTCTGCTCTGAGACAGCCTTCTCTCAAATGTCATTGAACTAAATGTTGTGACATGCTGGGGCATTAATTCAGTTCATTCATTAGTTTGATAGCTTTCCAGGCACTTGGTTGTAAGATTACTGACTGGTGAGTCTGGGTATTTAGGCCTGTAATCTTTTTATATTAAGGCACATTCTTGGTTATTTTCAATTTTCTTTTCCATTTCAAAACCTCCTTGGTTGTGCCTGTGCTGTTAGGTTTTTCAGATGGTAGGGGGTGGTTGAGGTCACAACTGGTGGTAGAGGTTATGTCAACTGCCTTGCTTTAGAACCTAAACTCCTCACAGGCCCTGCATACCTGGTATGATTGTGACTGGAGTATGCCTTATGGAACCCGTTTATGATGAAAGAGAACACGAAATGTGTCCTCTGCCAACAATATATGGAAAAAGGTTGCAAATTTATCAGTGGTTTCTGGTTATGCTCTTCCTTGCAGAGGCCTGATCTACAAAGGCAGTGTAGTGTTGGAAAGTCTGTCATATTGCACAAAAACAGGCCCCTCGCCCAACCCATCCATGAAAATCAAGATGCCCCACCTAAGCTAATCCCATTTCCCCACATATTTCTCTAACCTTTCCTATCCAAATAACTGTACGTGTGGAGTGTTCATGCAAAAACCAAAGTGAAGATGGGATTTCTGCAATATGATTGGTTTTGTGTCGCAGTGATGTGTCCATTAGTTTTACATATTAGAATAATATCTATATTATAAAATTATGTCTGCTCATGGTCAACACAGCAGAGGCTGACTGCTGGAAGCACAAGGGATTGCCGATGCTGGAATCTCGAGTGAAAAACAAGTTGCTGGAGAAACTCAACAGGGGAGTCTGCATGCTGTGTGAGAGAGGCAAGACAAACTGAGCATTTCTATTCCCACGTTGTTTATACTCCATAGTTGTGTTTGGTGGTGAGTTTGCCACCAGAGTCAACTCTGCGCAATCTGCTGGGCAAGATCTCACTGAACTACAGCATTAACATTGCCCTGGACTGCTATCCGTCTCCATGTGCCCTCTGCTGGTGCTTGTGACCAAGCAAAGTGTAGCCAGGAGACCAGGAACTGAAGGTGCTGGAATCATGAGCAAATCACAAAGTGCTGGAGGAACTCAGCAGGCCAGGCAGCATCGGTGTAGGGAATAGAAAGACAATGTTTTGGATTGGGACCTTCTGCAGACATGCACCTAGTGAGGACAGGGGACTTGAAGCAGCATCATTGAAAAAAATGGGATCTGGTTTCATGTCAGTGATGCGCAATTTGATTTCAAGGTCAATATTTTTCTTGGCATTGGGAACATTAGTATGACATCTATATTTTAAATTGTGACAAATTTTGCCAAACAATGTTTGACATGATTTAAGTTGACTGCATCTTTGTTAACCCTAGTTACTCTGCTCTTTTATGTGAAGTCTAGAGATACCTCATGGACAGTTTGTTGGAAAATGTATGCCTTTTTTCTCATGTAAAATATCAATGTCAAACATAAATTTGAGGGTTTTTTGTTGAATGTCAGTGGTTTAAGTACTGTATCAATCTAGTCACTATTTTACTTTTTAAAAAGCAAGATATTAGAATAAATGCTTTTCTAAAAAAACAACTTGCAGCAGGTGAGTTATTTTCTATTTATGGATGCCGTATTTGTTCAGTGGCAATGAATACAAACATGCTCTACTTGTGTACAATACGCATTGATTGCATCAGTGAGGATGTGTTTGTTGTGTTCTGCCCTAAGGGCAGGTCCTAATTAAAGTCTTTGCTTTACATTCAGGAGCTATTTAGAGTCGCTGTGATGCACACACATTTCCTTCCTTTCTTTATCTTCAAACTACCTTCGAGTGGATGCGACCAAATGTTAAGGGCTCTACTCAAGTCTTTAAATTGAAGGTTATGTTCGTAACCTGCAGATATCAGCTGCAGTCATTACTGAGGTCCCAGATGGCAAATGTTTGAGATGGAATCTAAAACCTACCTTTCTGACTCTGAGCCTGTAATTATTGTTTTAAGGCATATTTTTTGTATTCATGTGCAGGGTTTGTGCAATGACTGGAACCTCAGCAGTGCTTCTGATGTGCTCACACAGCCTCACTGAAGGCAGTTCCAGGGTTCAGCTCCAGCAAGGAATGGCAACATGATGTGCAACATGTGGGGAAACTACAAGGGAGGTGTCCCTATGCATATCACGTTCTTTAGAGGGTAAAGGCTGTGAATTTAGCAGGTGCTATTGGAATAACGTAGACAAATAACTAGTGTATTTGGTAGATGTCATCCCATCTGAGACACACAAACTTGATTAACACCCCAGCACAATGCTGAGTAAATGCTGCAGTGTCAGACGTATTATAATTTATGTGATGTGAACATTAAACCTCGTCTTTCTCCCAAATGGATACAAAATATTCTACAGCAGTCACTGAAAGATCAGTTTAGTGTCCCACTGAAAGATCTGCATAATGTCTCAGAGGCAATCTATTCCCCAGCCAATATCGGATTGCTGTAAGGTAGGACATTGTTGGCTGCAGTTTGGCAGTTGCATTTCCTCCTGTGCAAAAGCAAAAACATTTCAAAATTACTTAATTTACTGTGTAGGACTTTTAGATATGCAGAATGGTGAATGTCTTCACTTGGCTCCAGGAGTGGAGGTCCTGAACTCCACATTGTTAAAGTTTGCAGAGAAACAGTCCTGCTGGTGGAGTTTTGCAGTTCTGGGGGTGTCTGTGGAGGGAATTTGTTTTCCAGAATTAAACTTTATTCAGAATAATAAAGAAATGTGTACAAAACAAGAACAATGCAAAGACGTTTCCGACATTCTCAGCGGATATACCCACACTTAGCGTTATATTTGGTAGTGTTCACAGAACTGTCATTAAACCAGACACGCATGTGGGCCCCTGGTGTGATATCCCTTTTCTTGTTTGAGGGAAATAGACAGAGAAAGTTAGAGGTGTAAAAGCTGGTAGGGTGGGGCAAGAGCTGGCAAGTGATAGGTGGATCCAGGTGAGGCAGAAAGGGAGAAAAGAATGAAGATTGTGATGAAGAGTGGAGGTGATCAGTGGAGAAGACAAATGGTGGAATCTGATCAGAGGAAAGTGAGGCATGAAAAGTAGGACCAGTGGGTTGGGGAGGGGAGAATAGGGGATGTAGAGGGGATAAGGGTGGAGGTGGGGAAAGGAACTGAATGGCATGGGAGTGGAGAACAAGGTGTGCATGAAAGGATATGGGTAGATCTGTAGAAGAGAAAGTGGCTGGGGGGTGAGCAGTGTTTACCTAAAATTGGAGAATTCGGTGTTCATTGGCACAGTGACAGAATATGGAAAGAAGAATAAAGTTAACGTTTGAGGTCAAGACTTTTAAATACTGCCTGGCTTGCTGATGACCACCAATATATCCTATTTGTGTCGATGCAAAATGCTGGAGTAACTCAACAGTATCTCTGGATAGAAGGAATAGGTAACGTTTCGGGTCGAGACACTTCTTCAGACTATTTGTATTTTGGAAGATAGACACAAAGCTGGAGTAGCTCAGCGGGGCAGGCAGATCTCTGGAGAGAAGGAAAGGATGATGTTCGGGTTGGGACCCTTCAGAATATTTGTATTTTGGATTTGTCGTCTCTTCCTTCCTCAGATGTTGCCTGACCCTCTGAGTTCCTCTCACACTTTGTTTTTTTGTTTGAACGTGTACAGTACAGTTCATTTTGCCATTCACTCTTTGAAGTACTTCCCTCTGGGAGGTGACTCCGGACTGTCAAAGCCACCACAGCCAGACATAAAAACAGCTTTTTTCCATGAGCAGTAGCTCTACTCAACAACCAAAAGTCTGTAGCCTCCTTTTGCTCTGGTATATTATTTTATTCTTCACCTGTTTAAATTATAATGTTTTATTTTTAATTGTCTACTGTATATTGTGTTGTTATCCTTGCGACCAAAGCACCGAGGCAAATTCCTTGCATGTGTACAAACTTGGCTAATAGGTCTGAAGAAGGGTCTCGACCTGAAACGTCACCCATTCCTTCTCTCCTGAGATGCTGCCTGACCTGCTGAATTACTCCAACATTTTGTGAAATAAAAAAACTTGGCTAATAAAATGTGGGTAAGGCAAAGCAGCGCCTTTACCACCTTAGACAGCTGAGGAAATTCAGAGTGTCTCTGAGGATCCTTCAATACTTCTAGTTTGGGGCTGTAGAGTGCATCCTGTCCGGCAACATCACAGTCTGGTTTGGGAACAGCTCTGCCCAGGACAGGAAGGCCCTGCAGAGAATAGTGGGTTTGGCAGAACGCACCATGGGAACTACACTCGCCCCCCTGCAGGACCTATACATCAGGAGGTGCAGATCCAGAGCAAGCAAGATTATGAGGGACCCCTGCCACCCCAGCAACGGACTGTTCCAGCTGCTACGGTCAGGCAAACGCCTCCGCTGTCACGCTGTGAAAACGGAGAGGATGAGACGGAGTTTCATCCCACAGGCCATCAGGACTGTTAACTATTATAACTCCAGGAACTAAGTTTTTCTTTTCTGTATTAACTTTAATTTATATGCTGTAACTGTAATTCTTTTTTTGCACAATCCGCAGGCATTGCCACTTTTATTTCACTGCACATCGTGTATGTGTATGTGACAAATAAACTTGACATGGTCCAGGACCCTGCTCCTGATTTTGTTGCAGCGACTCCGGTCCAGTTGCTGTGGTGATTGGAACTCCAGGCCGGGTTTTGGTGGTGTAGGTTCCCAGCCGATCCACACTGGGGATTCCGGTGCGGGTTTGGTTGCGGCGGCCGCTGCGCTCCAGGCCGGGTTTTGCGGCCGCCCCCGTCCATGCTGGGTATTGTCCGCGAGTGGCGGCGGACTCGTAGCTCGACTCCACTCCGCTCGGCCACCGAGCTCTCCCCGACCCGCGGTGGCCAGGCCCGCGGCAGGCAGGCGATGGCGGAGCGCCCACTGCAGCTCCTGCTGCTGGCGCTGGCGGTGGCGGCTCTCAGCGCGGCCCGGAGCTCAGGTACAAGCGGGATCCCCTCACCGTGAGGGAGGGAGGGAGGGAGGGAGGTCGCGGCCGGCGGGCGGGCGGGCGGGAGGGCGGGCGGGCACTCGAGGGTCCCGGGGCAGGAGGCGGGGAGGGCCGGAACAGGGGAGGGGAGGGGAGGGGGCCCAGGGCCCGGAGCACGGGAGGGGGCCCAGGGCCCACTGACAGCGGACACTTGATGAACAAAGTGCTGCAGGGACCGGGACACCGTCTGGCCGCCCGCCGTCTCCCCCTCACCGTCTCTCCCCCCCCCCCCCCATCTCTCCCCCCCTCACCGTCTCTCCCCCCCCCCCCCCATCTCTCCCCCCCTCACCGTCTCCCCCCCCCTCACCGTCTCCCCCCCCATCTCACCCCCCATCTCTCCCCCCCTCACCGTCTCTCCCCCCCCCCATCTCTCCCCCCCCCCATCTCACCCCCCATCTCTCCCCCCCTCACCGTCTCTCCCCCCCCCATCTCTCCCCCCCCCCCCATCTCTCCCCCCCTCACCGTCTCCCCCTCACCGTCTCTCCCCCCCCCCCCCATCTCTCCCCCCTCACCGTCTCCCCCCCCCTCACCGTCTCCCCCCCCATCTCTCCCCCCCTCACCGTCTCTCCCCCCCCATCTCTCCCCCCCTCACCGTCTCTCCCCCCCCCATCTCCCCCCCCCATCTCCCCCCCCCCCCATCTCTCCCCCCCCCCCCCATCTCTCCCCCCCTCACCGTCTCTCCCCCCCCATCTCTCCCCCCCTCACCGTCTCTCCCCCCCCCATCTCTCCCCCCCCCCCCATCTCTCCCCCCCCCCCATCTCTCCCCCCCCCCCATCTCTCCCCCCCCCCCCCATCTCTCCCCCCCCCCCCCATCTCTCCCCCCCCCCCCATCTCTCCCCCCCTCACCGTCCGTCCCCCCCATCTCCCCCCCTCACCGTCCCCCCCCATCTCCCCCCACCGAGCCCTGCCTCCCGCCGCAGGTTTCTTGCTCCAGATTCCAGCATCTGCAATCCCCTGACTGTCTCCAGGGAAAAGTTCCCGCGGCGACACTCGGGCGGGCGGGCGGGAGGGAGGGCGGCTGCCTCTGAGGGGAGTGAGTGCAAAGGACTAATGGGGCTGCGGGGCATTCCTCAACTGCTCTTAATTAGAGCTAGTATGAGTTCGATGGGCCCAATGGGGTTCTTCCCTGGCGGAGACCATTCTGTGGTATCAGGAAGCCTAGCCCTAGGAAAGTAACGTTGGGATTAAGAGAGATGCCAAAAATGAGGGGAGATGTAAACAAAACGAAGGCCAGTTATAGTGAGGGGAAACTGTAAATTTTGAGAGGGAGAATGGAAAAGTAACAATGAGGGGAAATTAGGAACTGAGATAGTGAGGGGACATTGTGAAATTCATGGAGAAGGAGACTGGAAAATGGGAAATACTGGTGATGGGGGAGAATGGGAATAGAGAGATTACCTATTGAGGAGTAACTGGACGTCTTGGGTAAGGTAGAGATATGGGAATGCAAGGAGACTGGGAATAGCGAATGTGGGGAGACTGGGAATAGCGAATGTGGGGAGACTGGGGATAGTGCTAAAGACTGGGAAGGCTTTGAAGTGGATACCAGGATAGAGTGAATACTCTGTACTTCCAGGCGACTGGGATATTGGGCAGCGAAGGGTGAACATGAGGCAATGCTAGGATGCTGGATAAGCAGAAACAATGAACGAGTGGAACGGGTTCTGGGATAATGTTAAAGACAGCGTGGGAATAACAGGATAGCAAGAGATGGAGAGAAACATCGTGATTGTGCAGAGAGTGATGGAGATACTGTGGGGAAGATGTGGAAGGACCAGTGGGTATGAATGGGAGAAATTGGGAATTGGAAGGAATAGGTTGGAAATCCTGAAAGCTGAATGAAGAATGAGATTAAAAATCTTTTTAAACATTGGAAGTGAAGGGAATAAGAAAACAAGACAAATGTGAATCAAAATAGTAATAGTCATGGAAATTGTTACACTTAACTTGTTCAGAAATTGCTCTGTGAGCATTTGATGAAATGGCTTGTTGTAAAGTGTTTGATGGGTTTTCTATTTTAAGGCATTGACATCTTGCTAAGTAAAAAAAAAACAAAGTACACATTCTGAAGAGTATCTGTTTGATAGAATCAGGATCGATGACCTTTCCGTCACCTCTCATTTACACTGTAAAAAAAATCAAATGCTTCATATTTGTTTAGTTATCTTTCTTCCAAGAGCAGAGGGTTTTTTTCTCGGTGGCGATGCTGTGCTGTAACACCATGCCCAATGGTGTCAGTGTAGATGGTGTATAGCAGGAGGGTGACCATGGGGTACATATTTGCTGAATCTGATCTTTATACACTCCATTTCCATAACCCCAGCAGATTGCAATGAAGAGTAAGTAGGAGCTCTTGTGATATTTGTGAGCCTAGTTATCATTGTGTCTCTGGCCCTTAGAAGTATGTTGTAATTCTGACAATGGATGTGAAGTATTGGAATATCCAGAATTATCAAGTTGCAGTCAAGTTCAACAGTGGAGATAGGGTTATTAATTCCAACCAGTGAAATACACTCCAAAACACAATGGCAACTTGTCTCCTCACAAGCTTCAATTGTAACCGAGGAGAAGTACTGGCACGGGTGGGAGTACTTTGTATTAAACATTTTTAGAGTCACTCACAATATGAAAGCAAGCTTAATTAAAGGTTTCATATTTGTAATAATCGGAAACAGCAGGAATTGTTATTCCAGGGCTTGGGGGATACTTTTCACCAGTCATAAACTGAGCTTTTTGGGGCTTTAAGCATGGTATAGAATCGTTAGTTTTGTTGCGGAAATGTTGATGCTCAGAGAAATGTCTTAGTAGACTGGCTCATTGTTCTCTTACTGTGCCAGTTGTTTGAATTGTGACATGATCTCTCACAGCGGTTTCTGAGACCAGTTACCTATCAGACTACTTGTGGTCTGAGATCTCACTGAGATCTTTGGTAGCCATGAACTGAAAGTTGCTCTGGCCTTTCTTGGTGACGAAAGGACGTGGAACAAAATGCCACTGGTATTTAAACACTTTGCAATGTCCTGAAGTCATGAAAGTATAATTGTGAGTGTTTGAATTCACTTATACCCCATTTGTCTGTTGTTTTGCTGATTCTAACAAGGATGTGATTGCAAGGTGCTCCCCTACTTTGCCCAGGTGGCTGTTCCTTTTGTATAAGCATTGGTCAGTTATCTAAATAGGCATCACTGTTTGAGTTTGATCCTTTCCTCAGTTGACTTGGAGGAACTTATTTTGATTTCAAAAATAAACCTTATTCATAAAAATATACATAAGAAACACACAAAACAGTGCATGTCTTTCTTTACATTCATAGTGTTGTTTAGTCTCATCATTTATAGTGTTATTGGTTCTACGCATTTGTGGCGTTACCGCATTGTGTGTGCAGAGAACCATTGCCATTCCTGTGGCCGCCCGGGACGATATAAACGTCAGGTGTTTGAACGGCTTCTACACGGCTTAGCTCGTCAATGCTGTGGGCAGTGAACAGCAATAGGACCAGTTCCTGGCTGACATTTCTCTCCTATCGCTAACTACTGTGACTAATTACATCCCCTTTATTGTCACGGTATGGTGTTGCTGTTCAAGTCCTCAATATGCCAGCAGAATACTTCACCCGTTTACCGTTGTGCTGCTGTGTCCACTGTATGGTACAGACCGATTGTATCGGGATGAAGGGGAATGTGGGAGCTGTGGTGGAATCTTCTCAGTGTGTACTGTTCCTGGGACCCGAGGGACAGGGCAGAAGCACACACCTCCAGCAATTGTATGTAAAGTTGCAGCTGTTCCATTCCAAGGTGTTAATGCTCAACAAGTAACCCAATAACTACCTACAGTGGCAGAAGAGGATAGCTGGGGATGGAATATTAACAGAATTGCTGAGTGACACGAGCACTGGTGGGTTTTAGGTCCTATTACTGATTAAAAAATCTGCTTCATATTCCCACCTCTCAGGAATCCTGGCTAAAACATGTGTTTCAAATTAATTTGTAAAGAAACCTCTGAGCATAATTGTTGGCTGAGTGGATGAAGTGCAGCCTGCTATTATGTTCAGTGAGGTGAAACACATCTTGTTCAGGCTGGCACTGGACTAGTCCTCTGCTGGCATAGGTAGCGGTGAAAGTACCAGCCAGTGTTCCTGATGCCCATCACTGTCCAGTCGGACAGGAACGGAGAATGCAGATGCTGGAATCTGCAGCAAAAAACAGTGGTGGAACTCAGCTGTGGGGGAAACAGACAGATGACAGTTTGGGTCAAGACACTTCATCTGCATTGAAAGAGTAGAGGGGAGATAGCCAGTATAAAGAGTTGACCGGGATGGCTGGGCCCGAAGTGACAGGTGGATCGAGGCAAGGAGGGGTTGATTGGCGGATAGAGTCAGGTGGGGGAGGGAAGGGTGGAGATGGCGACGTTTTGGGTTGGGAACAGGTTGCGATCAGTTGTGAGTAAATCTTTATAGGCTGCCACCAAGAGCTTTCATAAGGTCACAAATGATAGGAACAGAATTAGGCCATGGCATTAATTTAAAGGCACCGTTATTGTCATAAATGAGGAAATTTGGCAGGCAGTGCACACAATATGATCCTGAAACTGCAATATGATGGTGAGATTGTCTTGTCGTATTTTAGTTGATCGCTAAATATTGGCAAATCAATGAGCAGAACCGTCCTGTGTTTCGCTGAGCACCAGATGGGCCTGTGTTTAATGCTTCATCCGAAAATGGCACCTTCAGCAATGCAGCACCCACTCAGTAATGCACTGGAGTGTAAGCTTGGACCTCGTGCTGCCTACTGAGTCTGGAAGACTACTGATGCACTACGTTTCTTCCTCGGCTGTAGAACCAGCCAATCTCCATCTACTAACACTCTCCTCCGCCTAGCAGAGCTGGTTCTTGGCCTCAACAACTTCTCCTTTGACTCCTCCCACTTCCTCCAAACCCAAGGCGTAGCTATGGGCACTCACATGGGCCCTAGCTATGCCTGTCTCTGTCGGAAACGTCGAACAATCCCTGTTCCAGTCGTACACTGGCCCCATCCCCGAACTCTACCTCCGCTACATTGACGACTGCATTGGTGCTACCTCTTGTACCCATGCAGAGCTCACTGACTTCATACATTTCACCACTAATTTCCATCCTGCTCTTAAATATACTTGGACCATCTCTGACATCTCCCGACCGTTTCTGGATCTCACCATCTCCATCACAGGAGACAGACTAGTGACCGACATCTGCTTCCAACCCTCTGACTCCCACAGCTATCTTGACTACACTTCTTCCCACCCTGTCTCCTGCAAAAAGTCTATCCCCTACTCCCAATTCCTCCGTCTACGCTGCATCTGTGCCCAGGATGGGGTGTTTCACACTAGGGCATCAGAGATGTCCTCATTCTTTAGGAAACGGGGCTTCCCCTCTTCGATTATAGATGAGGCTCTCACTAGGGCCTCCTCTATATCCCGCAGCTCCGTTCTTGCTCCCCCTCCCCCGCCCCTCATTCGTAACAAGGATAGAGTCCCCCTTGTCCTCACCTTCCACCCCATCAGCCAGCGTATACAACAAATTATCCTCCAACATTTCCATCACCTCCAACGGGATTCCATTATTGGCAACATCTTCCCATCTCTTCCCCTTTCTGCGTTCCACAGAGACCATTCCCTCCGTAACTCCCTGGTCCACTCGTCCCTTCCCACCCAAACCACCCCCTCCCCAAGCACTTTCCCCTGCAACAGCAGGTCCCTTTACCTCACTCTCGACTCCATTCAAGGACCCAAACAGGTGAGGCAGAGGTTCACCTGCACCTCATCTATTGTATCCGCTGTTCCAGATGTCAACTTCTCTACATCGGCGAGACCAAACGCAGGCTCGGCGATCGTTTCGCTCAACACCTTCGCTCAGTCCGCCTTAACCAACCTGATCTCCCGGTGGCTCAGCACTTCAACTCCCCCTCCCACTCCTAGTCTGACCTTTCTGTCATGGGCCTCCTCCATTGTCATAGTGAGGCCCACCGCAAATTGGAGGAACAGCACCTCATATTTCACTTGGGCAGCTTACACCCCAGCGGTATGAACATTGACTTCTCTAACTTTAGATAGCTCCTCTGTCCCTCTCTTCCCCTCGCCATTCCCAGTTCTACCACTGCCTTCCTGTCTCCAACTGCATTCTTTCTTTCAAGTTAAGTCAAGTCAATTTTATTTGTATAGCACATTTAAAAACAACCCACGTTGACCATCAGTTCAGGTACTAAGAATGAACGTACAATGGCACACAAACATAACAGCACATACATAAACAGTTCACAGCGCCCCCTCAGAGGGCTTCAAACGCTAGGGAGTAGAAATAGGTTTTGAGCCTGGACTTAAATGAGTCGATGGAGGGGGCAGTTCTGATGGGGAGAGGGATGCTGTTCCACAGTCTAGGAGCTGCAACCGCAAAAGCGCGGTCACCCCTGAGAAGCCTAGACCGCGGGATAGTCAGTAGCCCCAAGTCGGCCGACCTGAGGGACATGGAGATAGAGTGGTGGGTTAGAAGATTTTTGATATGGGGGGGGGGGCAAGCCCGTTTAGGGCTTTGTATGTGAATAGGAGGAGCTTGAAGTTGATTCTGTACTGAACTGGGAGCCAGTGGAGAGAGGCCAGAATCAGGGTGATGTGGTCCCTTTTACGGGCACCCGTCAGGAGTCTCGCTGCGGCGTTTTGGACCAATTGCAGGCGGGACAGGGATGATTGGCTGATCCCAGTGTATAAGGAGTTGCAATAGTCTAGGCGGGAGGAAATGAATGTGTGGATGATTTTTTCAATGTCGTCAAATTGGAGGAATGGTTTGATTTTGGCTATGGTACGAAGCTGGAAGAAGCTGGCTTTTACCACAGCATTGCCTTGCCTGTCAAACTTTAATGCAGAGTCAAATATCATGCCAAGGTTTTTGACATGCGGTTTGACTAGGGAGGATAGGCTTCCAAGGCAGCCTGTTATCGTTTTGATGGAGTCGGGGGGGCCGAATAGGATGACCTCAGACTTGCTCTCGTTTAGTTGAAGGAAGTTCTGTGCCATCCAACATTTTATGTCCTCAAGGCAGTGCATGAGGCTGATTAAATTTGACTGGTTGTTGGGTTTCAGGGGGAGATAAAGCTGTGTGTCATCCGCATAACTGGAAAGAAATGCCGTGCCTTTGAATGATTTGGCCGAGGGGGAGCATGTACAGAGAGAAGAGAATGGGGCCTAGGATGGAGCCTTGTGGAACCCCGCAGGAGAGGCTAGCTGGGGAAGAGGAATAATTGCCTATGTTGATGGAGAAACTCTTATTTTTGAGAAACTCCTATTCGTTGTCCCACCCCCTCCCCTGACATCAGTCTGAAGAAGGGTCTCGACCCGAAACGTCACCCATTCCTTCTCTCCTGAGATGCTGCCTGACCTGCTGACTTACTCCAGCTTTTTGTGATGCACAGGAGACCTACTTTAGCAGCCGTGAAATTGGTTGAGATATGGGAGTCTCTGACCCAAGCTCTTTCTTCTGTGCTGCCACTAGACCTGCATCTTTCAGGGTTTTGTTTATCATTTATGCCAAGACCGACATTTATTGCCCTTCCCTAGACGGTGGTGGTGAGCGGCCCTCTGCTGCAAACCTCCTGCTATAGGAATTCCCCCAAACTGTTATGGAGAATCTTCTATGATTTAGACCAAGGGGCAAGAGAGGAATGGGCCCATATTTCCAGATTTCAGTGACTCAGAAGGAAAGTTGTAGCTGTTGGAATTCCGGTGCATTTGTTGCTCCTGTCAAAAAGAATGATGGATT